>NW_006399900.1:2519835-2550804 GCF_000299155.1 Elephantulus edwardii
TTGAGAAATTGTGGTACACTCACATGATGGAATCCTACACAGCAGTTAGGAGCAAGGAGCAACAGTTTTGAAATGTACTACACAACCGTAAGAGACTGGAGAGAATTAGGTTGAGGGAACTGACTCAGTCTCAGAAGGACAAATACTGCATAAGTTCATTACTGTAAAAATAGAAGGATAACTAATAAATGTGTATGGGAGCCCAAGGGGGAAAAGGCTGGGAGCAGAGAGGTGAAGATTGGTGGGGGAAAATGAGGTGAAGAAAGTAGGAAAAAGCCAGACGGGACCTGCAAAGATGATGTAATGGTGGGCATAGTTCAAAGGTGATTAGCTTTATGATTGTATGAAACATAATGTCAATGAAGGAGTGTGTTTGTGTGTGTGTGTGTGTGTTCATTAAAAATGAACTTATTTTTTTAAAAAAAAAGCTAAAACAATAGCAACAAAGGAAATGAGAAAATTTATAAACAAAATAAACTTGGTACAGAAAGTAATATGTAACACACATACAGAAAGAGAAAGTGAGAATATCAATAAATCCATACCCGTCATTAAATTCATTGAATGCATCAGTCGAGAGACAGCAGAATAAGGAAATGGAAAAAAATAAAGAAGTAAAAATCTACATTAAAAATGAACTAATTTTATTTTTAAAAAAGCTAAAACAACAGCAACAAAGGAAATGAGAAAATTTATAAACAAAATACACTTGGTACAGAAAGCAATATGTAACACACAGAAAGAGAGAGTGAGAGTATCAATAAATCCATACCTGTTAGTAAATCTATTGAATGCATCAATCAAGAGACAGCAGAATAAGAAAGAAAGAAAAGAAAAGAAAGAAAAGCTCACCAAAATATCTACAAAAGACATACAGAGACAGAAACAAAGTAGAAACAAAGATAAAAATAAACTCTAAATCAAAATGGTCATATAAAAAGAGAAATAGGAATGTGGCATCAGGATTGGTGGAAGAATCATCAACAAACTGCGTTATGCAGATGACACAACTCTGCTTGCTGAAACTGAGGAAGACCTGAAGCGCTTTCTGCAGAAGATGAAGGACTGCAGCCTCCTATATGGACTGAAGCTCAACATCAAGAAAACAAAGATTCTCACCACTGGGCCAATTGGCAGCATCAGTATGGATGGTGAAGAGATTGAGATAGTTAACAGTTTTAGTTTGCTTGGCTCCACGGTCAACACTCTTGGTAACAGCAGCCAGGAAATCAAGAGACGAATTGCATTGGGAAAGTCGGCTGTGAGAAACCTCTCAAGAGTGTTGAAGAGCAACGATGTCAGACTGGAGACTAAGGTGTGCCTGATCCGGGCTATAGTCTTCGCAATTACGTGCTATGCATCAGAGAGTTGGACAGTGACTAGGGTTGATAGAAAGAGAATTGATGCCTTTGAGCTGTGGTGCTGGAGAAGAGTGTTGAATATACCATGGACTGCTAGGAGAACAAACAGGTTTGTCCTGGAGAGGGTGAAGCCAGAATGTTCCCTGGAGTCAAAGATTCTGAAGCTTCATCTGACATATTTTGGGCATGGTCCTTGGAGAGGGACATCATGTTTGGCAGAGTGGAGGGGCGGTGAAGGAGAGGAAGACCTTTGATGAGATGGATCGATTCTGTGACTAGAGAGGTGGGAATAAGTGCGTCTGAGATGGCTAGGCTGGCACAGGATAGAAGAGTGTATAGAGCTCTTGTACATAGGGTTGCTATGAGTCGCAAGCGACTCAATGGCACATAACAACAACACAACAACAACAGTGTCAATACTAACTTCTAATATAACAGAATTTAATTTCTGCTAAAATTAGCATAAGCAACAAGGAAGCACATTATATAATAATCAAAGAGTTAAATATGAAACAACGTGTATATATTTATATACACATACATACAACAAACAACAAGAAGTCATTGCCGTTGAGTAGTGATTGACTCATAGCTGACTACTCAGTAGTTTTCAGAGGCTGTAAATCACAAGGTAGGAGTTTGTCCCTCTTTCTTCCATGGTCTAATTTGGAAAGTTGAGCCAATTGCCTTCAGGTTGGCAGTGTAACTTTAGTTTTGTGTGCCACTGAAACAATTCATAGATGACGCTCCAGAGAATTTTCAGAAGTTTTAAATTAAGCAGGAAGAATTTTTTCCCAAGGAGCGATTGGTGGCTTTGAACTCTTTGCCTTTGGTTACAGCCCAACACTTAACTCATTAAACCATCAGAGCTCCCCATTATCAACCCATAGCTGATCCTCCATTGGATTTTCAGAGGCAGTGATCACAAGGAAAGAGACTGCCCATGCTTCTCCCATGGAGCAGCTCATGGCCTGGAACTGTGTGCCTTTGGGATTGCAGCAGAGCTTCTTGCCACTGGGCCACCAGAGCTCCCCACTAGGCTACCCTAAACTACAATAATTATATTTTAATAGAATGGGCAAAGAGAAATTGACAACTGCACTATAACAAAAAGAGGCTTTAATATGCCACTTTTGATGAAAGACAGAAAAGGTAGAAAGAAACTAAAAAATCACAGAACAGGACAATCTGTTTTGAGGGTTGCTTTGTTTCGAAGTAGTAAGTTTCCAAGGAGTAAACGGGTAGAAAGGGACTTCTTAATTACCATATTTAACATGACCCGTGCAAGATATATACTCATTGGGTGAAAATCTTGATTGGCATCATTTCAGCTTAGTTTGCATAAGCAGTACACCATTGCTTCCTCTGGAGTGTTCCAGCTGGAGAGGGACAATTTCCATTCTCAAGATACATAAACCAAACATCTGATTTTATCCTGTCAGTCAGGCTAGCCCTCCTCTCCATGCTAAGTGGCATCCACTGCTGAAATACCTTGCCTCCCGGAAATGTTACGTACTTGGAGAAAGAAAGTTATACAGGGGTTCAGGTCTTTCGTTCATAGAGTCGCTATGAGTCACCTACGACTCGATGGCACTTAACAACAGTGAACTTAAGTGATGATTCCTCAGGGTGTTGAAACAAATTGAAGCAACTCTTTTACCATTCCACCTAGTTTCGAGAATTTTGTTTGTTCCCTTTTTGGACTAATTTTCTGGTTACCAATGATCAGAGAAATACTCCCCCTTTTTCCACGACTGCGTTCAGACTAGTGGACTTGGGTCTAATCAAATGGATCCGGATTTGGTTCAGTGCTGACAGAACTGAAGAAGTTGAATGTCTTCCTCGTATCACACTGTTTCCACATGCTTCCATCTAGCAATTCCTCTAGAGTTAAATTCACTAATACTATAGCCCATGAATTTAGAAGCAAGAGTGGCATTCACTTTCTAAACAACATGCTTCTGTAAACCCTATGAACTTTGAGAAACAACGATAGTTATGGAAAGGCTTCAGGTCGTTTGTCCATAGGGTCTCTATGAGTTGTGTTTGTTTGCCTCGATGGCAATCAACAACGACAACAACATAGTCCATGAAAAAATGTTTGCCTTAGTTTTTGTTTATTTGCCATTTAGAAACTAAAAGTTTTCCATTCTTCCACTCATCTAAACATGTGGTTTTGGAAAACAAAGGGGAAGAGTCTAGGTCATTGTAAGGTATCCCAACATTCTGACAGCAACTTTATAAATTATTTCTTAGAAGAATTAGCAAAATACTGGTTCCTGTGATGCAGAAGTTAAAGATGCTCCAATTGTCCAGCTTTTTCCAAACTTGTTTTCTGCTCCATCATCTTTACCATTAGCTCCTTTCCTCTGCCCTCTTGTTCCTGTCTATATCCTTGGGTTCTGTAATTAACTGGAAAATCTCAACAGACTTTCTCAATCTTGTTCCTTGGGTTCTATGGCTTGAAAAGCTCTGTAGTTAGACAGTCTTACAGAGACTCACAAACTCTTCATAAAATGGCTCACAGGATTGCAGAGGTTGGCAAGTATTAAATCCACAGATCAAGGTTCCGTCTGGAGGACTCACCTGACTCATGTGGTCACAGGGGCCGATGAATTACAGGTCATTGGGCTTGCCAGGAGGAAGGAGTTTTCTAGGTGACTATATCCAGTCAGACACAGGAATCAAATGTTCCCATTGCACTCCTACATATATTGACCACAGACCATATCCCAAGAGTACTAAGGGTGGTAACTTGGATTTCTCCTAGGAAGGTGGAGAAACAAAATACATTCCACCTCAGTCTTGCCTCATTAACACAACAAACAACTCACATTAGATATTAACATAGATAAAGATAAAAATGATAATATCTATAAAGAATGGAAGACTATGATGTTATTACTTGTCATTAAGTCAACTATGACTCATAGTGATCCTTTGAACAACAGATCAGAACCTTGCCCTAACCAGTGCTATTGCCACAGTCTTCCTTATGTTCAAATCTACTGTAATCCCTTGTGTCAATCTTTTCAGTTTCTCAATACAAACGTCTTTTTTCAAAGGACAGGCTATTCTTGAAAACACGCCCAAAGTATGTGAGATGAAGTTTCACCATCGTTGCCTCTGAGGAGCACCATGTTTGCACTTCCTCCAAGACAGACTTGTTCACCCTTCTAGAAGTTCATGGAATATTTAACACTCTTTGCCAGCACTACTACTAAAAGGCATCAATGCTTCTTCAGTTTTCCTCATTCATTCTCCAACTTTCAAATGCATAAGAAGCAATTAAAAATACCGTGACTTCGATTCATCTTTAAACTGATATCCTTGCTCTTTAGCACGTTAAAGAGTATCTTGACAGTAGGTTTTCCCAGTGCATCTTTGATTTCTTAACTACTGTTACCACGGGTGTTGATTGCAGATTCAAGTAAAATTAAATTGAAGGCAACTCCAATCTTTTCTTCACCTTTTATGATGTTGCCTACTGGCTCATTGGTGAATTTGTGCTTTCTTTGAAAGGTAACATCTATCAAAGGTTTAGTCTTTGATCTTCAGTAAATATGTCAAGCCTTTAGTTTCTGCAGTCAAGATTCTATCATTTGCATAACACAGGTTATTTATTAGTCTTCCTCCAATCCTGAAGCCATGCTTTTCATATTTTCTAGCTTCTTAAATCACTAACATGCAGGCTGAATACGTATAAAGGACACAATCCTAATGCTTACCTTTCCTAATTTTAAATTTTCAGCATTCCTTTGTTCTGTCCAGACAATTGCTTCTTTGTCTATGTAAAGACGAGCACATGAGCACAGTTAAGTGTACTACAATCTTCATTATCCTCAATGTTAGCCATAATAATTTATTCTGAGTTACATAGTCAAATACATTTCCATAGTCATAGTACAATGGCTATAAGAGACATTTTATTTAATGTCCTGTGTCATATAGCAGCAACACTGATGGTTGGAACAGAATTACTACAAGAGTTAATATAATTTGATTCCTCAGGTACCAGAGGCAAGAACTGGGGAAGCTTCCTTCTGGAAGATGTTCGAGTTGTCCCGGTAGAACATTTTCCCTAGCAATGTGACTATGTACTAGATCCTACATCTACAGGAATCTCATATTATAGACTTTAAAGAAAATGAACTCTCTCATGTAAACCCCCCCAAAAGCAAAATTGGTGATTTTTAAAATAACTTTTACTTGTTGTGTACCATCAAATCAGAACTAACCCAAAACTGACCCTCCGGTGGGTTTTCAGAGACAGTTAATTGCAAGGGAGGAGATTACCCATCCTCCCACAGAGCAGCTGGTGGCCTTGAACCGCATGCTTTCATGATTGCAGTGCAGTTTCTTGCCACTACAATACCAGAGATTCCATAACTTTGGCTTAGTCTTATTCAAATTGAATGTAGAAGAGACTGTAGCACCATTTGACACCATATTGATGTCAAATGGATCTTGGCAGAGCAGAGAATTAAAACACCAAAAAAGTCTACTTGTGTTTATTGACTATGTAAAGAGATTTGATTTTGTGGGTCCCAACAAATTATGTCCACCTTAAGAAGAATGGGAATCCAAGAACACTTAATTTTGTTCTTGCTAAACCTTTATCTAGAACAAGAAACTGTTAAGTGAACAGTGTAAGAGAACACTGTATAGTTTAAAATCAAGAAAGATGTGTATTAGGGATGTCTCTTTTCTACATACCTATTTAATCTATACATAAAACATCATTCAAGAAGCTGAACTTTGTGAAGAAGGGTGTGGCTTTAGGATCAGAGGGAGACCCATCAACAACCAGCATTTACACATGACACAACCTTACTTGTTGAAAGTGAGGAGAACTTGAAGTACTTGCTGAAGAAGATCAAGGACTACAGTCTTCAATATGGATAGCATCTTAACATGGAGAAAAAAAACTCCTTACCCCTGGGCCAATAGGCAACCTCATGATAGATGAGAAAAGATTGAAGTTGTCAACAACTTCATCTTATTTGGATCTACACCAAGTTATGGCCTTTTTAGTTACTTGCTATAGCTCTGAAACTTGAACAATGTCTAAGGATTACAGAAGAATCAATGCCTTTGAGTTGTGGTGTTGGAGAAGATTATCTCATGAAAATATTTCGTGAACTGTCAACTGAACAAATAAGTGAAACCAAGGTGCTCCTTAGAAGCAAGGTGGGCAAAACATCTCATATACATTGTGCACGTTGTTAAGAGGGACCAGTCCTTGGAATAGGACATCATGTGTGGTAAGTTGGAGGGTCACTGTAGAAGAAGATTCTCAGTGGGACGGATTGTCACAGTGACAGGCTCATGTGTGTCAGTGTTGGGGAAGATTACAGAGGATTGGGCAGGGTTCAGAGATATTTGTAGGGTATCTCTGAGTCATAGTCAAGCCAAGGGTTCATAACAAGAATAACAATTTGAGCTCTGGTGGCCTAGTGGTAAGGAGTTTTGCTACCAACTCAAAGAAAGACATGAAGCTCGAGTTCATCAAATGTTTTGAGAGAGAAAGATGGGAATTCTTCTCTTGTGCAATTTATTGCCTCTGAAAAAACTCACTGCAAAGCCTGCTATAAGCTGGTTCTGACTCAATAGCAATGAACAGTAACAACATATATACAGTCATTCTTATTTGATGTGTACCCAACTCCAAATCATGGTAACCTACATACAACAGAACCAAACTATGCCTTGTCCTGTACCATTTTCATGATCAACTCAATTGTTGAAGCCATGGTGTAACTGGAGTGGCTTTTAAGCAATGGGGCCCAATTTTAACATTATATTGGACCAAATTTCAATGTTCCTTGGAATTTTTTTTGGTTTTCATCGGCTGCTTTTCAAAAGTAAATTTCCAGTCCTCTCTTACTAGTTTTCCATAGTCTGGAAGTTCTGCTGAACCAGTGCACCATGGGACGCTCTGAGAGTATTTGAAACACAGAAGATATAGTTTCCAGCATCATAACAATATGTAAACAACCACAATACAACATACTGATGGGTAGTAGCCATTTGTATTATACAAACAAAAAAAAGTTTAGATCAGTAATTATTATGTATTGTAGTTAGGTGGTAGAAAGTGGTCTCCAACTCAAAGCAACTCTATGAACAGCACATTAAAGCCTTGCCCTATACCTTGCCATTCTCACAGCATCTGTTGTGCTGAGATTCATCGTTGAAGTCAGTGTATCCAGACATATTTACTAGTTATTTTGGCTATTGTTAAACACCGTGGAGTGAACACCAACTCATAGTGACTCTCTGAATTACAGATCAAACCCTTCCCGTAATCTGCACCATTCTCATAAACTGTCATACTCAAGTCCATTGTTGATGTCATTGAATCAATCCATTTCATTGAGGGTCTTCCTCTCTGTTGCTGACACTCTGCCTTCCACAGCATGATCATCTTTTGCTAAGGATTAACCCTTCCTGACAAACTGCCCAAGTACGTGAGATGAACTGTGATTATCTTGTAACTAAAGAAGCAGCCTGTTTCCAGACAGTCAAGGCTGCTTGGAAAAAACAGACTTGTGTGTTCTTTTAGTAGTCCATGATAATATTCTTGCCAAGATCACAATAAATCCATCAATTCTGCAGTCTACCTTATTCATGTCCAACTTTCAGATGCATGTGAAACAATTAAAAAATGCCATACATTGCCTCAGATGCACCTTAATATTTACATTGACATCATTGTTCTTCAGCACTTTACATAAGTTCTTGACAGCATATTTTCCCAATTTAACATGACTGTTGGAGTGAGAGAAGATCTTCACCCTGAAACCCACAGCGTCCCTTTTCAGCAGGAAGTAGCTAAGAGAATACACCGTCCCCTTTTCCTTATGACTCAGGGTGAAGTCTCTCTCAGGGAGGAGTGATAGGGAATGGCAAAGGATACACTGACAAAGAAGATTAATCAGAACTGGCTTTGACAAGCACTGTGGCATTTGGACAAGAACAAACTGGGAGGAGGGTAGAGAGAATAGTGCAACAATGAATGAGTGGAAGCCCAAAATCTCTGTAAATGTTTATGAAAATTAATAAAATATAATTATAGAGAGAAAAAAACATGACTGTTGGGCTTTTTTTTTAAATTTTAATTTCTTTTGTTGCTTCTATGGGTATTGATTTTGAATTCAAGTAAAATTAGATCCTTAACAACTTCAATAATTCCTTCTTCATCTATCATGGTGTTCTCTACAGATGATGCAGTTGTGAAAATTTTTGTTTTCTTGATGTTGAGATGTCATGCATTTTGCAGGCTGCAGTCTTTGATATTGACTAAATGACTTAAGCATTCTTCACGTTTTATAAGCAGAGTGGTGGCAACCATATATCATAGCGTGTTTAGATACTTATTCCAATCCTAACGTCACATTCGTTTTTCTATAATCAAGTTTTAATGATTGCCTCATCTGTATATTGAATATTGTTCATAAAATCGCTTTGAGTTGTACTCGACTGAACTGCATCTAACAACAAAAACAGCATTTTAATAGGTTTGGAGAAAGGCTAAAACTCCGATATACATACACACATCGTTCCTGATTTTTAGATCAAACTGCATCTTCTCTTCTTATTCTTTTCATACAATTGGTTCTTGGACTATGTATAGGTTTCATACGGGAACAATAAACATTTTGGATTCTCATTGTTTCTTGATGTTGAGACCTAATCCATACTGAAGGCAGTAGTTTTTAAAAAGAATCTTCTGCAGCAAATGCTTCAAGCCTTCTTCAATTTATGCAGACCAAGTTATATCACCTGCACGAAAAAGGTTGCTGATGTGTCTTTATCTGTTCCTGATTCCATATTCTCCTTCATATATTTCAACTTTTTAATTCTTTGTTCAAAATACAAATTAAATATATAAAAAGAGAAGGAATACAATCCTGACACACATCTTTACTAAATTTAAACTATGCAATGTTCCTTTATTCTGTTCAGACAACTGCTTCCTGGTCTATGCATGTGTTTAACATGAGCACAACTAAATGTTCTGGAATTCCTATTCTTTTAAATATTATAAATCATTTTTATGATCCAATGCCTTTGTATAATCAATAATATGAAATAAATATCTTTTTAGTATTCCACATTCAGCTAATAACTATTTGATATTAACAATTCTATACCTTATACCACAGTTTCTTCTGAATCCAGCTTAAGTTTCTGGTTACTCCTTGCCAGCGAACTGTTCCAACCATTTAAAAATAATCTTAAGAAAGATTTTATTTGCATGTAACATTATTGATATTGTCATAATTTCAAAATTCTATTGGATTACTTTTGGGGGGGGGAGTAACAAATGTTTATCATCTCCAGTCAGTTAACCAAAAGGGGTTTTTTTGGTTGGTTTGGGGTTTTTTGTTTTGTTTTTGTCATAGACATATGAGTACATCCAGGGCTGTATCCAGATTAACTGATTTTGTTGTTGTTATGTAGCATTGCTTGCATAGTAACCTTATGTACAACAGCTCTGAAGCCTGCCCTATCCTGAACCAATTTCATTGTCTCTGACAGATTCAATGACACTTCTCCAGTCATTGAGTCAACTCGCCTCATCCTAGGTCTTCCTTTTCTGCACTGTCCCTTCACTATTCCGAGCATGATGTACCTCTCCAAGGACTGGTCTCTCCTGACCATGTGCCCACAGTATGTGAGACGGAGCTTCAAAATTCTTGCCTCCAGGGAGCATCTTGGTTTCACCCTCTCTATAACTGGCCTGTTTGTTCTCCTTGCAGTCCATGGTATGTTCAACACTCTTTTGCAGCACTACAACTCAAAAGCATTAATTCTTCTTTTATCACTCTTAGTCACTATCTAGCTTTCTGACACATAGCAAGTAATTGTGAAGACCATGGCCTGGATCAGGCTCACCTTACTCACCAGAGTGACATTGTTGCTCTTCAGTATTCTAGAAAGGTCTCTAACAGAAGACTTTTCCAATGCGATTTGTCTTTTGATTTCTTGACTGCTGGTGCTAACAGTGTTGATTGTGGAACCAAGCAATCTGAGACTGTTAACAATCTCAATCTCGTCTCCTTCTGTCATGAAGCTGCTAGTTGGCCTAGTGGTTATAATCTTTGATTTCTTGATGTTGAGCTTCAATCCATAGTGAAGACTACAGTCTTTGATCTTCTGTAACAAATGACTCACTTTTTTTTAGTTCCAGCAAGCAAGGTTGTGTTATCTGCATAAAGCAGATTTTCAATGAATCTTCCTCCAATGTTGGCATCACATTACTCCTCATAAAGTTCGGCCTCCTGAATGAACTTTTCTATAGATGTGCAAGACATGGTACTAGAGACATCATAGCTAATATTAGATGGATATTAGCTAAAAGCAGAGAGTTTCAGAAAAAATGTCTTACTGTGTTTCATTGTCTATGCAAAGGCATTTGTGCAGATCACAACAAATTGTAGCTAACCTTGAGAAAAATGGGAATCCCACAACATTTAATTGTGCTCACGCAAAACCTGTACTTGGATTAGGAGCGGTAATCAGAGCAGAGCAAGGAAACACTGCATGGTTCAGGATCAGGAAATGTTGTGCGTCAGGGATGTATCCTAGCTCCATACCTTTTCCATCTATATGCAGAACAGAACTGGTTCTACTGACTATGAATCAGATGATCATATGATCTAGTATGCTGAAAATGACAAATTTAATAAAACTGGTTTGCATTCATAGTAAAAAAAAATTTCAAAATCTGTTCTGAAGTATAATGCTGTGAGAGACAAGATACTAACAATAATCATACAAGTAAAACCAGTTACTACAACTACAAATACACACACCACTAATGAAAGAAAAGATGAAGAAATATAGGACTTACATCACATTATGAAGATGTTTTAAGGGAAGAACAATGAGGAATAAGTGGAAAATCCAGCCTAAGGTGTACTGTAATTGGTACTGTGAAATGTAATTTACATGAATGGTTGATAAGTGAAAAAAAATGCTATTTAAACTTTCACTTAAATAACATTTTTTTTATAAAAACAAGAAATCAGAATAAACTACTATTCTATGTATAACTGTAGGAAACTTCATGGGAAATGGTAGCAATCTCCTCCTGTATGATTAACTGCCTCTAAAAACCCGCCGCAGGGTCAGCTATGGGTCAGTTTCAACTCGATGGTACAACATGTATAACCTGTATAACAACGACATGTATACCTGTACCCCCAACGCATGAATTTTTTTTGTGATGAATTCAATAAAATGTGTGCTTGGCTCGTACACTGATAGCCTAAGGAACTGAGGGGGTACACTAAATATTAGGCACTTAACTACAGTTAAATGGCAGGTTTAGAGTCAGTGTCTGCACCTCAGTTTCACCTCTAGCTGTAAGTACAGAAGCAATTGACCTTTGTAATATAAACAAGACTTGCTTACTAAGTTATTTTTCTGTAGTCAGCCCACAAGGCTGGCGTTCATTGTCTCCAGGGGTACTTACACAAATGGTTACAAAAACACTTAAAACAAGACAGCCTCAGGAGATGTTCCATCTTAAGTAAATTATTCAAAGAATTATGTTCTCAGAATATTGATGTGTGTAGTAATAGCAGGATCAGGAAAACACCTTCACGCATGGATGTCGTCATTTAATATTTGGCGACCTTGGTTAGATATTGGGACTATAGTATAAGGAAGTTCTGGTGGTGCAGTTTATAGGGAGCTGTACTAACCCAGAGGCCAAACCTTTCTGGTGGTTTGAATTCACCAGCAGCTCCAAAGAAGAAAAGTGAGCAATCTCCTCCCGTGTTATTTACAGCCTCAGAAACTCAACTGTTGTTGTCGTTGTTATGTGCCGTCGAGTCGTTTCCGACTCATAGCGACCCTATGCACAACAGCCCTAAACCCTGCTCTATCCTGCGCCAACCGCACCGCCTCTGACACACCCATCCTGATTAACCCAGTCACCGAATCAATCCATCTCATAGAGGGTCTTCCCCTCCTGCGCTGTCCCTCCACCCTCCCAAGCATGATGTCCCTCTCCAAGGACCCGTCCCTCCTGGCAACATGTCCAAAGTATGTCAGACAAAGCCCCAGAATCCTTGCCTCCAAGGAGTAGCTTGGGTTAATCCTCACCAAGATGAATCTGTTTGTTTTCCTGGCAGTCCATGGTACATTCAGTACCCTTCTCCAGCACCACAGCTCAAAAGCATCCACTCTCCTTCTGTCCTCCCTAGTCATTGTCCAACTCTCTGATGCATAACAAGCGATTGCAAAGACCATGACCAATATCAGGCACACCTTAGTCTCCAGAGAGACACTGTTGCTCCTGAGTACTTTAGAGAGGTCCCTAACAGCAGACTTTCCCATCGCGATACGTTTTTTTATTTCCTGACTGCTTGTGTCAAGAGTGTTGACTGTGGAGCCGAGCAAACTGAAGCTGTGAACACTCTCAATCTCTTCGTCATCCATCCTGACGCTGCCAACTCAACTAGAGTGTCTATTATATACGAATCAGTGCTGACTCAAAAGCAATGACAGAGAGATAGTTGTTTTATTGTCACCAGACACTTATTTTTATGATGGATCTAACTAATTAGAAAAACTCCACCCTCAAACACCTCATTGGTCAAAACACTCTTAGAACTTTCTATATGGTTAACTTCGTGATTCTTTCCCTGAAAAAAATGAAACTACAGGAGTCATTTGACTAATTCATCGGTTTCACTTTTTATTAATTGATGGTTTTCTCCTTTCAAGTGGTTTTGAACCTTCAGGGAACTTTTACCCTAAATTTTGAAACTAAATAAGCAAAAACAGTGAATTTGTTATACGTGCAATAACATAGCCAAATGAAAAATTTGTAGTTTTGAGTAAACTGAGTCATATACAAAAAAAGTAGTAGTTACATGATTACATTTGGTTGAAGTAAAACCCAAATACAGGGAAAAATTAATCTTTAGAAAAGAAAATCAGATAGCAAAAAGATAGGATATGAAGAAGTAGGTGGTGAATGAAGGGGAAAGGCAACGTGAATATTTTGTGACTTGGGAATAAAGTGGAAATGCATGGAGTGACCTCCAAGACAATTAACAAATCTTCTCATCAAAATCAAAAGAGGAAAAACATAGATATATAAAAAACACAAAAATAATAATGAAAAAGAAAACTATAAGAAAAGACATAAGTAAAATTAACTCATCACAAAAAAATCAGATTGAAGAGAGAGATCAACACACACCACAAAGGAAGCACAGCAAAGTAACAGCAATAAAACCAAGCTTATCGATTAAAACAAGCCTGGAAGCAGAGTGGCATCCACTTCCGAAATGGCTTGCCTCCACAAACTCTATGAACAGTGCTCAGGCCTTTCGTTCATAAGGTCGCTGTGAGTTGTCTACGCCTCGATGGCACCCAACAACAACAACATCAGTAATTATACTGTATGTGATGGATTAAATGCACCAGTCAAGAAGAAAAAAGAACAATAAAATAAAATAGAGAAGAAAACATTACTATCAATATGCTGCTTACAAGAGACACAGTTTAGACTCAAAGAAGGACTAAAACTCAAAAATGTGGGGAAAAATTTATCAAGCAAGTTGTAATCAAAATAGAGCAAGAAGAGAAAATTAATTTCTGATGAAATAGACTTCAGGACTAAAATGAGTATATGAGGCAAGGAAGCACATTATACAATGATGAAAGGGTGATGAAATAGTTGTGGTGGTTTTGTTCTGTCCAGTTGACTGTGACTCACAGAGACCTTATGAACAATAGTCCTGAACCTGCCCTATCCTGTACTAATCTCACGGTCTCTGACACATCCACCCCCAGGACTGCAGTTACTGCGACAGTCCACCTCATCCAGAGTCTTCGTCTCCTGAGCTGACCCTCCATCCTTCCAAGCATGGTGTCCTTCTCCAGGGAATGATCCCTCCTGGCAACATGCCCAAATATATGAGATGGAGCTTTACAATCTTGGTCTTCAAGTAGGAAACTGGTTCATCCTTTCCAGAACAAGACCTGTTTGTTCTCTTGGCAGTCTATGGTATGTTCAACACTCTTTTCTTCTCCAGTACCACTTAAAGGGATCAATTCTTCTTCTATCGTTCTTATTCATTGTCCAGCAGTGCCTGGATCAGGCACACCTTAGTCTCTAGACTTACATCGTTGTTTTTTAGCATTCTGGAGAGGTCCCTGAGAGCATATTTTCCTAATGCAGCTTGTCTTTTGATTTCTTGACTGCTGGCACCAAGAGTGTTTATGTGGAACTGAGCAAGATGAAATTGTTGACAGTCTCAATTTTTTTTCACCTTCTATCATGGTGCTGCTAAGTGGCCCAGAAGTGAGAATCTTCGTTTTCTTGAGGTTGAGCTCAATCCATATTGAACATTGCAGTCCTTGACTTTCTGCAGCAAACACTTCAGGTCCTCCTCAGTTTTGGCAAGCAAGGATGTGTCATCTGCTTAACTCAGATTGTTGATGGATCTTCCTCTAGGACAGAATTTAATTATCATTAATATTTGTGTACCCATAGAAGATAAACAAAGAAAACTTTGACAAATTTGAGAAGAGGAATAGACAACTTCACAATGGTAGGATTGTTAATTAACTATTTTCAATGAAGGGGAGACAACTAGAAAGAATTTTTTTTTTTTAAATGCAGAACTAAATCCAATTAAACAATTGGATCTTATTGACATATATATAACATTTCACTCCACAAAGCATAATATGAATTCTCCATTGAAAGTGGAACATTCTTCACAATAGACCATATGCTAGCTGACAAAGACAAGCTCAATAATTTTTTAAAAAATCTAAATAGTCTGATGTAGCATGAGCTGCAATGAGGAGGTGTCTTCTGGGTTCAGCTGCCTGAGCCAGGGTGTGTCTCAGTGCTCCTCATCACATGGTAGCCCGCACACCTCTTCAGCCACATGCAAACACCATGATGAAGAAAGACAAGAAGTCATTCAACCAGAGCCTAGCCGAGTAAAAGCTCTTCATCTTTAACACTGAACAGTTCGTAGGACACACCACCAAGAACTGGGCTTTTTGATCTCGCTCTTCTACCTAGTCTTCTACGGTTTCCTGGCTGCTCTCCTCACATTAACATTGTGGCTCATGCTCCAGACACTGAATGATAAAGTTTCCAAATACCACGACCAGATTCCCAGTCCAGAATTTACGGTTTTTCCAAAACCAGCAAGTGTGTTGGAATATTCATTCAGTTTGTCTGACTCACTTTTCTACAAAGGATGCATTAAAGACCTTATCCATTTTTCTAAAAGTCATATAGTTCAGAAGGAGCTCACAGCATGTCCTGAAGGAATATCTTTTGAATAGAAGGCCTTGTTTATTCTGCATGTCAGTTTTCTCTTGATTTACTTAAAGACTGCAGTGGCTTGAATGATTCTGACTAGGAACAGTACATTGACAGAGAACGACGAGAAATACAAGCTGAGTTTAGAAGACACCATGAGACTAGAGATATTATCACCAATGTCAGGTGGATCTTGGAAGAAAGTAAAGAGTACCAGAGGAATGTCTGTGTTTCATTGACTATGCAAAGGTGTTTGACCATGGATCACAACAAATTGTGGTTAACCTTGAGGTAAATGGGGATCCCAGAACATTTGATTATGCTTATATGAAATCTATTCTTGGACCAGGAAGCAGTCCTCAGAAAAGAGCAGGGAAACACTGCATGGTTCAAAATCAGGAAAGGAGTGCATCGAGGATGCATCCTTTCTCCATACCTTTTCAATCTATATGAAGAACAGTTTATTTGAGAAGCAAGGTTTTATGAGGAGGAATGTGGCATCAGGATTGGAGGAAGTCTCATCAACAACATACGTTATGCAGATGACACAGCCTTGCTTGCTGAAGCTGAAAAAGAACTGAATCACTTGCTGCAGAAAGTCAAGGACTGTAGTCTTCAATATGGATTGAAGCTCAACATTAAGAAGACAAAGATTCTCACCACTGGGCTAGTTGGCCCATGATACACGGAGAAGAAATGGAGGTTGTTAACAATTACCGCTTAACTCAGCTCCACAAGCCACACTCTTAACACCAGCAATCAGGAAATCAAAAGACAAATTACATTGGGAAAATCTGCTATCAGGGACCAGAGTGCTGAATAGTAACAATATAAGTCTAGGAATGAAGATATGCCATGATCTTTGCAATTACTTGTGTATCAGAGAGCTGGACAATGAGTAAGGATGACAGAAGAACAATCAATGTGTTCAAAGTTTGGTGCTAGAGAAGAGTCTTGAACATACCATAGACCACAAAGAAAACAAATAGGTCTGTCTTGGATAGGGTGAAAGAAAGAGGGTAGAAATTAACCAAATGATTAGATTAAAGCCTAAAGGAGAACCAAGGATAACATGAACTTCAAAGAATGAACAGATAGCACATGTATCAAAAGATCCTTCATTAGGACATATAAATTTAACATATTTTCCATATTATGGAGAAAAATTGCATGTGGGGTATCTACAGTCAATTATTGCCATCCAGGCATTCTTTAGTCCTCTTGACATTACCAAGAAAGAAGTAATATTTGACGGCATGATTGAGCAGTCATCCAACCTGAAAAACCAGGATAATCAGGATGAATTTTTAGAACAGGTTACATTCAAAATCACAGTGAATATACAGTATGAGTAGGGTGTCTGTAAAAAGTAAACGTGTTGTCTGTCTCCACTTTGCATCATCTAGACCTGTCATTCTAGAATTATGAGTTCACCTTGGAGAAAGGTAAATAGTATGTGACCCTGGCTTAACATCATAATGTGCTTCCAGATCATAACGTTCAATGTCTCTGCTGCCCTTTGAACCAGTGTACAAACGCCATAGTAGGGACTGATAAATACTTGGTCATGATAAGTAAAATGGAGGGCTTTTGCTATTTTTATGCAGCTTAACTTCTAAATGTCTAAAGCTTAATATGCTGTGTTATGTAAATATTTTATGGATTTAACACTGTCCTTTGATGCCAACAAAATTTTTGGGACCAACATCAAGCAACTTTATAGCTGCAATAAGTGAGTGTGGTGTGAGGAGATGCCTGAAGTGATGTGTGTGCAAGGAGGGGAAAAAAAAAATAAAAGTGGATTTGACAGTGTTAAAAAAAATCTGAATATTATAAAGCGATTTCTCAGATAATAATGCTTGTTGTTAGGTGACTTTAAGATGAATTTGACTCATAGGAACCCTGTGAATGACAGATTTGAACCATACCCTATCTTACACCATCCTCACAACCTCTCATATTCAGACCCCTTATAGTAGTCATTGCATTGATCCATCTCCTTGAGGATCTTCTTCTCTTTCGTCAGCCCTCTAACTTTGTCTGCATGCCCTCTAGGACTGATCCCTCTAGAATATGTGAGCGAATACAGTAAGTGAGATGAAATGTCTTCATCCTTGCCTCCAAGGAGCATTCTGATTGCACTTATTTTTGGTACAAATTGGTTTGTTCTTTTGGCACTCCATGGAATAATCAATAACTTAAAAAAAAATTCTAACGCATTGAGACTTCATTGGTCTTCCTTATTCATTGTTCAATTTTCGACACCTATGAAGCAATTAAAAACATCCTGGCTTAGATCTGGGGCATCTTAGTCTTTAAACTGACATCCTTGCTCTTTAGAATTTGAAGAGGTTCTAGAGAGCAGATATCTTTAACGCAACATGAATTTTTATTTCTTGACTATTGCTACCATTAATGTTGATTGTGGATCCAAGTAAAATGAAATCATTAGCAACTTCAATATCATTGGCAGTTGTTTTTTCCAAGTCTGTAGTTTTTCTTTTCACCCTATTGGAAAGAGGTTTTGATGTACTCCTGGATTTGATTTTTAGAAAGCTTCATTTGTCAATTTTATCATCTTCTCTTTATGCATTTCTGGACTATCTCCTCCTGTGCAATTGAATGCCTCTGACTCCATGGTACTCAACAACAACAACAACATTTATGCCATAGGCTAAGGCTTCTACATTTGGTCTCATTTTGTCTCTTATGATACTTATTGTTTTGGGCTTTACCCTTAGGTCTCTGATAAGCCTTGAGTTTATTTTTGTTTATGATGTGAGATGGGTTCTTGTTTCTGTTTTCTGTAGGTAGATGTCCAGTTTTACCACCACCATTTGTTGAAGAGGTTGTCGTTTCCACATTTGGTATGTTTTGATTCCTTCTCAAATTTTAATTAACCAAAAATAGATGGATTGATTTCTGGGTTCTCTATTCCCTTCCATTTGTCTATATCATTGCACCAATACCATGCTGGTTTTGTTACTACAGTTGTGTAGTGTATTTGAGATGAGGATGTACTATGCTTCCCACCTAATTTTTATTTTCCAGATGTGCTTTGCTTATTCAGAGTGTCTTTTCTTTCCAAATAACCTTGCCCATTGACTCTCTTTGAAAAATGAGTTTGTTGTCTGTTTTGGGATTGTACTGAACATGTAGATTGCTTGTGGTAGGATTGTCATTTTCACTATGTTGAGTCTTCCTACCCATGAACAGGGAATATTTTTTTTCTTATGAGCTTATGAGCTCTGGTAACCTAGTGGCAAGAAGCTGTGTTGCATTTCTGAAGGTGCATGGTTTGAGGCCATCAGCTGCTCTGCTGGAGAAGACTAGACATTATCCTCTGATGCTATTAACTGCCTCTGAAAACCTGCCAGAAGGGCACCTAAGGGCTGGTTCTGACTCTACGGTATACTACAACAACAAAAACATTGTTGTTTTAAAACATTGTCTGTTGTATTAATGTTTTGTGGCTTTCATTGCAAAGATCTTTTGTGTCTCTTGTTAGGTTTACATCTAAATATTTCATCCTGTGGTTGGCTATCGTAAATTGTACTGCGTCCTTCCACTCCAGTAAATTTATCTACTAGGTCTAACAGTTATTTTGTTGAATCTTTGGGGTTTTCTGTGTACATTATTATATAGTCTGCATTTAGGGACAGTTTTACTATCTCTTTACCAGTTTGTATATCTCTTATTTCCTTCTCTTGTCTTATTGACTTGCAAGGATTTCTAACATAATATTGGACAGGAATGGTGATAGTAAGTAACCATTTCTGGTCCCTTTTAACAATGGGAACGCCTCTAGACTTTCTCCATTAAGAATGATGTTGTCTCCTGGATTTGCATATATACTTTTCACTATATTGAGGAAATTCCCTTCTATCACAATTTTGTTGAGTGTTTTAATCAGGAATGGGTGCTGGGTTTTGTCAATGGCCTTTTCCACAACAATTTATAGAATTATATGGTTCATATACTTTGTTTTATTAATGTGATGATTTATATTGATTATTTTCCTTATGTTGAACCATCCTTGCATACTTGTTAACTCCCACCGGTCATGATGAAAACTTTTTTAAATATACTGTTGGATTGTATTGGTCAGAATTTTAATTTAATTTCCTTTCCTTTTTACTAGACGCAGTAGGATTGGCTTGGTTTGCTTTATGTTTAAGTGTTTAATTTTGCTCTTTTCTTATTTATTTTTTTTTTATGTGATTGCCTTTGCTATGAACTCTCCCCTGAGGACTACCTTATCTGTATACCTGGGGTTTTATTATGTTGTTTTTTTTCCTTTTCATTTGTTTAGAAGAACTTTTAATTTCCTTTTTATTTATTCTATAACCCAGTAGGGCTGAAGCAGGGTGTTATTTAGCTTCCAGCAGGTGAATTTTTATACATTATCTTTTTGACATTGTGATCTAAGAAGAAACTTTATATTTTTTTTCAGTCCATTTTTATTTTTGTGGCTTTTTTTTGTCTTAATATATGATCAATTCTGGAGAAGGTATCATGGGCACTTAAAAAGAGAGTAAATTATATTTTAGTTTGGTGAAGTATCTTGAATATGTCTATGATGTACAGCTGGTTAATGGCATAGTTCTTTTGCATCTTTGCTAAGTTTCTTTCACATTGTCCTGTCCTTTGGTTAAGAGTCGTGTGTTAAAGTCTCCTACTACTATTATGGCACTATTACTTTCTTTAAATCTGCTAAATATTGTTTCGTGTATTTTGCTTGTTTATAATGTAGTTTGTAGATATTAATGAAAGTTATGTCTTCTTAATTTATTGTTTTAATCCTTTATATAATATACATATTTAATCCTTATATAGTAGCCTTCCTTATCTTTTATGATACTTTTCATCTTAAAGTCTATTTTATCAGAGATTAGTATTGCCACTTCTGCTTTTTTATGAATGTTATTTGCTTGGTATATTTTTATCTTACACTGGATTTTATTCTTTCTTTTTTCCTTTAGCCAACATAGCAATGGATTTGGGGTTTTGTTAATCATTCTCCTACTCTTTTTTTTTTTCTTAATTGGTGTATTTAAATGATTCATATTAAGTGTGATAATTGACAAGTAAATTTTTTTCATTACCATTTTACTGTGTTTCTTTTTCTGTTGTTTCTAATTACTTTGGTCCATCCCTTTTCCTTTGCTATCTCTGTGTAAAGTATTTCCCTTAATATTTCTCATAGATTTAGATAGAGTTGGTCTTGTTTTCACAAACAGTACATATAATTCTACATCAATATATTTCTTCTGCTGCTTTGTCTCTGGGATATTATTCATTGGGTCTGCAGTCTGGTCTGTTTCTTCAGAAAAGAGTTGTTTTGATTTTTCATAATGTTTGAAGCTGCTTTCTGCTTCCTTCACATTTTGTGATGTTATTCTTGGTATGTAAGAATCAGTTTCTCTTGTGAATGTGTAAGTTGCTGGCAGTTTTTTATCTTTATGATGTTATTTATAAGCTTCAGACTTTAAATGTTGCTTCTATTTATCTTCCCAACGGCAGTCTTCCTAGTGTTGGTCATCTGTGGGTGTTTTTTCTGTTCACTGTTTCCTGGGGCAAGTTTCTTATCTGGTTGTCCTTTGAGGGACTGGGATCTCTCCTTTTGCCCAGCTGTTGTTGACCTGCTTCCCTGTCTTATTCTGTCCTGTAGTTTTATTGGGATCAGTGGTGCAGTTTCCTCCAGAAGTAGACAAAGTCCAGGGAATGCTGTTCAGGTTATATTACTTGGAGGAAAACTCCAGAAAGTGGTGAGGCTCCAGTTATATAGCCCCCAAGTCTCATTCAGTTTTAATGGTCTAAGCAGACAAAATCCCATGGATAAGACAATTTTACCACAGTCCACTTTCTAAGTTTTGTTAGTTTCTAAAGTCCACACACATATCTATCCCTCTCCTGCTGTTACTGGTTGGGAGAAAGCTCTTCCTGCATAAGAAGACAAATTTCTGGGGAAGCAACAGGTCCCCAGAATTATAATTCCTAATTTTTATCGTTCTTAGTGGCCAACAATGTAATTCCCAAGTTTTGATAGTTCCTAGTGGCCATGCATACCTGTGCCCTCTCTTGCTGTGGTTATTTAAGTTTCCAAAGTTTTTTCAATGTATTTTTTTAAACTTTCACAATAGGGTATATGCTATTAGTTTAATTGCTATGTACTTAATATTATCATGTGTCTTTTTAAAAATATATTTGTTGTTAATGTGCTATCAAGTTGGAATCCACTCATAGCTGAAACTCCAATGAATTTTCAGAAGCTATAAATCACTCTGGAGGAGACTGCCTTTTTTTCTCCCTGAGAACAGCTGTTTGGTTCCAGCCACCTGCCTTTGGACTGACAGTGCAGTTCCTTATCCAGTATGCCAGTAGATCTTGCTATTTTCTAAATGTTGTTGTGTGTTATCTAGCTGGAACCAAGTCATAGCTGAGCCTCCAGTGAATTTCCACAGGAGGAGATTGTCCATCATCCTTCTGTAGAGGTAGCTGGGAGATGTGAATCCTCTGCTTTCAGGTTAGCAGAGTCAATCTTTACCTCTAAATGTCCTTTAAAAGCGGCTTCATCTAATTCATTGCTATTTGTTTATGGAAATTTTTGTATTTTACTTTTATCTAGTAATTTTAGTAATTCTATAATCTTCTATAAGTAACATAAATTTCATTTAGGTGTTTAATATACATTTATGTATTATATTATCCTACTGTCATCTAATTCCCTTTACAACTTGAAAAGAAGTGATAATAGTCAGAATCTTCTTGTTTTTAATTCAACAGGAAATGCTTTCAACGTATCTTTATTAAACATAATGATTGTTGTATAATTTTGTACAGGCCTTTTATCAGATAGAAGTAACTCTTCTAGTTTGTTAAGAGGTTAGGTTTATTTGCTATTTACTCATTGTATTATCATGAATGGATATCGGATTTTGTCACAAAATTTTTTTATATAAAGACATAATCAGATTTTGTCTTTAATATGCTAATGAAGTACCTCCCAGTAGTACATTTTCTAATGGCAAATATTTTAATTCCTGATATTTAAAACCTAGTAATGATTTTATAATGTTGATACTTTGTTTAATTTCATTTGTTGATCTTTACCAGATAATATTTTGAATTTTTATAAATATGATGATAGTTTTCCTTTCTTAAACCATTTTTGTCAAACTTTTTTTTTTCATTTTTGTCAAACTTTTAAGATAGTATTTCCTTTCTTCCTATACACTGAAATATTTTATACAAAACTGGAACTATTTTTATCTCTGGAGCTGATTGTAAACATGACTTGGCATTAGACCTGGTGCTGAATAATTTTTTGTGTAACAATTATTTATGTTTGAGGTAAATTCTTTGATGGCTATGTGAATATCTTTATTTCTTCTTTCATCTTGAGTGATTTTATACAATTACATTTTAAAATAATTTATTCATTTCAGCCAAGATTTCAAATTAATAAATTGTCTCATTTTATATTGTGTATCTAGTATTTTCCCTGTTATCTCTTGGTTTCCATTAACAATATCTTCTATTTATTCCTGGAATATACCTCATAGTGTTTTACTATGAACTGCTTGTCTTTGTTGAAATTTAATATCTGAGATTCTTTAAATGTGAGCTTAATGTTAATCTTTGGTAGTAAGGTTTTACTTTTTGGATCCCCAAGATTCCTCAGCATCAGTAAATTGGTACTTTGTTGTTTTGTTGTCAGGTGTTATTGAAACAACTACAACTCATAGTGACTCTAGGAACAACAGATGGAAATCTTGCCCTGTCCTGAGCCATCCTCAGTATCTGCCATGCTCAAACCATTGTTGCTACTCTACATGAAATATCTTATTAAAAAGTCCAGAACAACATGGTTGTGTGAATTTGGACTAAAATTCACAGGAGATATTGTTTTTGTTTGTTGTTAAATGCTGTCTTCTAATTATACATTTTCAAATCGTTTTTCCTCTAACCACTAACAAAGTAAAAAAAAAAAAGAAGGAAAAAACTCCTAAACCCCAAAAATGTTGTGGTTTGGTTTGGTTTTTGCAACATTCCTTGAATTGGGTGAGCTGTCTCTCTAATTCTTCTTAATTCCAAAGGATAAGTAATTTCCTAATGAAATTTCCTAGTATTGTTGCTCTTGTTACGGGTCATCAAGTAGTGTGCCACTCATAGTGGTGACCCTATGAACAATAACTCTGAACTCTGCCCTATCCTGAGCAAATCTCACTGTGTCAGACACACCTGCTGCTGTTACCCTAGTCACTGTGTCAGTCCATCTCATCCAGAGTCATCCTCTCCTGTAATGTCTCTCCACCTTTTCAAGCATGATGTCCTTCTCTAAGGACTGGTCCCTTCTTGCAACATGCACAGTGTAAGAGACAGAGCTTTAAAATTCTTGCTTCCAGAGAGCAAGTTGGTTTTATCTTCTCCAGACCAGACATGTTTGTTCTCTTGGCAATCCATGGGACGTTCAACATTCTTTTCCAGCACCACAACTCAAAGGTATTAATTCTTCTGTCGTCCTAATTCATTGTTCATTAGTCTGATGCATAGCAAGTAATCGCAAAGACCATGGTCTGGCAAACCTTAGTCTATAGACTGACATTTTTGCCCTTCAGCGCTCTGGAGAGGTTCTTGACAGCAGACTTTCCTAATTAAGTCTTTTGATTTCCTGACTTCTGGGGCCAAGAGGGTTGATTGTGGCCCTGAGCAACCCGAAAATGTTAACAATCTCAATCTCTTTTTTATCTATGATGGTTGACCCAGTGGTAAGACTCTTCATTTTCTTGCTGTTGAGCTTCAAATTCTTTACTTAAGTCCTTCACTGTCTACAGAAGATGCTTCAGATCCTCCTCAGTTTCAGGGAGTAAGATTGTATTATGTGCATAACACACGTTGTTCATGATCCTGTCTCCAATTCTGATGTTACATTCCTTCTTCTACAGACCAGCCTCTCAAATGATCTGCTCCACATAAAGATTGAAAAGGTATGGAGACAGGATGAATCCTTAACACACTCCTTTCCTCATTGTGAATTATGTAGTATTTCCTTGCTCTGTTCTTGACTACTACCTCCTGGTCCAAGTATAGGTTTTGCATGAGCACAATTAGGTGTTTAGGGATTCCCATTATTCTCAAGGTTAGCCAAAATGTGTTGTGATCCACTTAGTCAAATGTTTTTGTGTAGTCAATAAACATAGATAGATATTCTTCTGATACTCTCTGCTTTCAGCCAAGATCCATCTGACATTGTCAATGACGTTCCTAGTACCACTACCTCTTCTAAACAAAGCTTGTACTTCTGGTAGTACTCTGTTGGTGTACTGTTCCATTCGTTTTTGGATGATCTTTAGCAATGTTTTTCTTGCGTGTGATATTGTTTGGTAATTTCCATACTCTATTGGATCACCCTTTTTTGTAATGGGAATAAATATGGATCTCTCTTAGTCAGCTGGGCAGGTGGCTGTCTTCCAGATTTCTTGGTGCAACTTGGTGAGCATATCCAAGACAGTATCTGTTTTCTCAAATATTTCAGTTAGTATGCCATCAATGCCTGGGGCCTTGTTTTTGCCAGTTTCTTCCAAGCAGCTTGAACTTCTTCTTTTATCACCATTGCCTCTTGGTCTTATGCCACTTCATTAAATTCTTCTCTGTCAGCAAATTATTTTTGGTACAGTGAGACCCTGGGTACTCTGTTTTCCTTTGATGCATCCTGGATAATTCATTATTCTGTCGATAGCATCTTTAAGTATTGAAACTCAAGGCTTGAATCTGGTCTTCATTTCCTTCAGCTTAAGAAATGCCAAGTGAGTTCCTCCCTTTTGATTCTCTGACTTCGACTCTGCACATTTTGTTATGATACTTTGCTTTGTCTTGCCAAGACGACCTTTGAAATCTTCTTCTCACCTACTTAACTTCCTGATCTCTTCCTTTTTCTTTGGCTTCTTGATGCTATAATGCAATATTCAAAGTCTCTTCTGGCATCCATCACAGTCATGTCTTCCTTCTTTGTCTTTGTAATGACCTTTGGCATTCATCATGGATGATTTTCTTGATAGCCTCGTACAGCTCATCTGATCTTTGTTCATTAGTGTCTAAGGCCTCAAACCTGTTCTTGGGATGGTTTTAAAATTCATTCAAGTGGGATAGATTCAAGGTCAAATTTTGGTTCCTGTGGATTTTATTTCATTTTCTTTACCTTCAGTTTGAAATTGCATACAAATAGCTGATAGTCTGTTTCACAATCAGCACCTGGCCTAGTTTACACAGCTGATATTGAGCTTCTCCAACAATTCTTTCCACAGATGTAATCAATCTGATTCCAGCGTAGACCATCAGGTGAGGTCCATATGTATAGCCATTGTTTATGATTCTCATAAAATATATTTTCAATGAATAAATAATTGATGGTACAAAAGTCTATCATTCTATCTCCAGCCTAATTTCTGTCACCAAAATCATATATTCCAACTATTGATCCTTATTCTTTGTTTCAAACTTTTGCATTCCAGTCACCCATTATTATTAATGCATCGTGATTAGATGTTCAATTGATTGCTGACCACAAATGTTGGTTGTTTTTGTTATGTGCCATCAATTCAACTCCAACTCATAGTGATCTTATGAACAACAGCTCTGAACACTGCTCTATCGTGAAACAACCTTGTTGTCTATGACACACCTATTCCCATTACCCCAGTCACTGAGTCGATCCATCTCATTCAGGGTATTCCTCTTCTGTGCTGTCCCTCCACCCTTCCAAGCATGATGTTCTTATCCAAGGACAGATCTCTCCTTGCAAGATGTCCAAAGTATGTCAGACAGAGCTTCAGAATTCTTGCCTCCAAGTTTGCTTGCCTGGTTTCACCCTCTCTAGGATGAACCTGTCTTTTCTCCTAGGAGTCCATACTATATTCAATACATTTTTCCAGCACCACAACTCAAAGGCATCAGTTCTCCTTCTATCATCCCTAGTCATTGTTCAGCTTTCTAATGCATAGCAAGTAATTGCAAAGATCATGGTCTGTAACAGGAAAACCTTAGTTTCTGGACTGACTTCATTTCTCTTTAGTACTCTGGAGAGATCCTGACAGCAGATTTCCCCAATGCAATTATTATTTTTATTCCCTGGCTGCTGGTACCAACAGTGTTGATTGCAGAACCAAGCAAACTGATACTGTTAACCTTCATGCCTCCACATCCTGATGCAAAAGTTGGTAGAAATCTATATTTGAATGATAGTGGAATTAACAGGTCTTCTTTGCATGTGTATGGATATTATCCTATCATTCACAACATTATACTTCAAGTTGGTGGTCGTGTTGATTGCCTTCAAGTTGAACAAGACTCATAGCGACCCTATGAACAAAAAGCTTGAAGGCCTTGTAGAACTATCTATATTTATCATAGTTCTTAGAATTTGCAGAGGCTTGTTATTTAGGAAGTGGATGCCACTCCTGCTTCCAAACCTGTCATCGTATGTTATGTGCCATTTAGTTGCCTGCAATGTGTAGTGACCCTATTCACAGCAACTCTGAACTCCTCCCTGTCTTAAGCCAGTCTCACTAATTCTGACACACCAACACCCATTGCCCCAGTTGCTTTACCAATCCATCTCAGCCAGGCTAGAAATGTTCTTATGGACTATGAATGCAATCCCATTTTTCTTCACCTTTTCATTTCCATTTCCAGCATAGTAGATCCTATGATTATCTGATTCAAAACCTCCCAAGCCAAAGCATCTCTTTTTTTTGCTAGTTCCCGGTATGTCAATATATATGTGTTCCATTTCTTTCTCAACAATGTCCGATTTTCCTACACTCATATTTCTCACATTTCACTTACGAGGGTCTGCTTGCAACTGTTCCTGATCCTTTCTGTTTCCCAGTATGAGTCCCCAACCTCCAGTGCCATATCTTCCTTTATAACAAGTGTGCTCTATTGCACATAGGGTTTTCGAAGGTGTGTTATTTCAGAAGTTGATAGCTAATCCTTTTTCTAGTCTGTTTTACTTTCGATGTTTAGCTCTAGAGAAATAACTGACAGACAAGCATTCTACTCCCAAAAGAACAGATAAAAAATCTTTTCCCATTAAAGAGCCAACAGACTCAATGTTAGCCCCCCCCGGCTCCTTTGTCACAGTGTTGTGGTCCCATTCCCCCATGTTCAGCCCCTCTAGCATCCTGCTCCATTCCCTCACCTTACCCTGAAACCACCTCCCTCCCCACTTGCCCCAGCCAATCTGGTATGATGTCTCAGGTCTCTGGTCACTTCTGTCTGCTCATTAGCACTCTACTTCCTCTTGATGTTGGTATGTTGATAGGCAGGTTTTCTGGGTGGCTGGACAGCTCTTCAGGGATGGTGTACTGGAGGCTCTGAGGGACAAGCTCCACTTAATTTAGAGCCTAATGTTTGCCCTTGCCTTTACTCTGAGGGCTGGTGTGTTGTGAGTCTGTTTTATGCTGGAAGTTATGATGGCCTCTCTCATCTTGTGGAGGGACAGGTATGGAACGCGTGGTGCTCTTATGCCTTTCTTTTTGTCCCAAGTGGGTGTCAGCAGATGGGACTTGCCAGATGAACTGGGAATCTCTGGCTAACAGTCCACCAGCGTGTGGGCGTGCTGGAATTTTTAAATGCTGTAGGGCCCTCGGGCTTGCTTTTAATTGTTTTTGGTCATTCTTCCAGGGGTATAGCACTGGTCTGTCGATTTGCTGTACAGAGATAACTCATGGTTGCTATGATGCTGAACACTGTGACTCTGATGTGCCAAATGCGCTATTGGTCATCCATGATGGAAAGTGTTTGGTGGAGCTCCCCGATTAAAACAGGCTTGGAAGCAGGAGTGGCATCCACTTCTGAAATAGCTTGCCTCTGGAAATCCTATGAACTTGGGAAATGAAGAAAGTTATACAAGTGTTCAAGTCTTTTATTCATAGGTTCACTATGAGTTGCCTACGACTCGGTGTCATTTAACAACAATAACAACAACATTTACCTATTGTCCCTTGTATCACCTAAAGCCATATGAGAAGACCACATTCCTCAGATTTCTCTGAAACACTGGGAAACATCAATTGCAGCACTTATACATTTTCTACTTTGACTACAGTTTGGAGGTTGAAGATGTTTTGTGTTTATTTTACCAATTTAATGAAGCTTATAAACTAATGTTGTTATGTCCCATCGAATCACCTGCAATTCATAGCAACCCTATATGTACAATAGCTCTAAATCCTGCCATATCCTGAACCAATTTCATCATCTCCGACAGACTTAATCCCATTTCTCCAGTCACTGAGTTAATCCACGTCATCGACAGTCTTCCTTTCCTGTGCCATCCCTTCATTTTTCTGAGCATGATATCCTTTTCCAAAGACTGGTCCCTCCTGGCAACATGCCAAAATTATGTGCTACAGAAATTCAAAGTCCTTGCCTCCAGAGAGTAGCTTAGTTTCACCCTCTCCAGAACTGACCTGTTTGTTCTCCTGGCAGTCCATGTTAATGCTGTTCTCCAGCACCACAACACAAAGGCGTTGATCCTTCTTCTGTCATCCTTAGTTCTTTTCCAGCTCTCTGAAACACAGCAAGTAATTGCGAAGACTGTGGCCTGGATCAGGCACACCTTAGTCTCCACACTGTCATCATTGCTCTTGAGTACTCTAGAGAGATACTTGACAGCAGACTTTCTGAATGCTATTTGTCTTTTGATTTCCTGACAGCTGGTGCCAAGAGTGTTAATTGTGGAACCAAGCAAGCTGAAGCTGTTAACAATCTCAATCTCTTCTCCATCTATTATGAAGCTGCAAATATCTGTTTTATTGACATTGAGCTTCAGTCCACGTTGAAGACTACAGTCCTTGACATTCTGCAGTAAATGCCTTATGTCTTCCTCAGTTTCAGCAAAGTAAGGTGTGTCATCTGCATAATGCAGGTTGCTGCCGAGTCTTCTTCCAATCCTGATTCCACGTTCTTCCTCATCAAGTCAAGCCTCTTAAATTATCTGTTCTGCATATATTAAAAACGTATGGAGATAGGATGCATCTTTGATGCACACCTTTCCTGATCCTGAACCATGCGGAGTTTCACAGCTCTGTTCTGACTGACTACTGCTTTTTGGTCCAGGTAATAGGTATCACATGAACACAATTAAGTGCTCTGTGTTTCCCATTCTCCTCGAGATTAGCCCCAATTTGTTTTGATTCACACAATCAAATGCCTTTGCACAGTCAATGAAACACAGATAGACATTCCTCTGGTCCTTTCTCTCTTCAGCCAAGATTCATCTAACATTGGCCATGATGTCCCTAGTACCACAGCCTCTTCTAAACCCAACTTGCACATCAGCTGGAAGTTCTTTGTTAATCTATCATCATAATTTTCTTTTTGAGAGCCACTCCACTTATCCAGTCTAGAAAACTATTAGCTTCCATTCATTCTGCCTTTACTAAACAACTCATTGTTCATCAGTGCTCAATACAGCTTTCTGTGATAACTAAAAGCTTTCATATTTGAACTGGCCATTATGGAAGCCACTTGCCACATGTAGCTAGTAAGTATTTGAAGTGTAATCTTTATTATTGCAGAAATGAATTCCTAACATAATTTTCTTTCAATTTGTTTAAATTTGAATAGCTTCATTTACATATGAACACTAATACTAAACATTACCAAGTTTGAATTTGTCCATACATATAGATGGTGCTGATACATATATTTTGAGGTATAATAATTAGAATTATGTTTAAGCCAAGAGATCAGAGTTATTAGCTACAAGAGTAAGGATACTATAGCCAAGGAAAAGGGGGTTAAAAGGGGGCTTGAAACTTTGAAAGGTAACCAGTTTCCTTGTGGATAAACTAAGCTTCTGGCTTCATTTTCAGTTTTGTAAAAAATTCCAGATGTGGAGCATTCACCTGAATATGTCACAGCAAAGAATTGAACTGTGTTTCTGTGATTGCTTAAGCCAAAACCCGTAAACAGAATGCAGGAAATAGCATAAGGCACTCCTCAAGAAGGTTTCATTAGAATAATCTTATCTCAGCTGCAATGGCCTTGCCTACTCACCCGAGTGAGTTAATGCTGACTCAGACTGGCTTCTTGCATCTCTGCCAAAGCCCAGGAGCACTCACAGCTTAGTTGTCATATAAAATGTCTCTTTGATTTATTTGTATGTACTTATATCTTTAAAAACCATATAGAAAAAAATACATATAGCATTGTATCATAAAACCATATATGTGTGTTTATATATATATGTGTGTGTGTATGAATATATGACATTTTATATGTATTATA
>NW_006399900.1:2550926-2559837 GCF_000299155.1 Elephantulus edwardii
TATATATACAATTTTATATATTAGAGAGAGAGTTATTTTGCCTTCAAATCAAGCACAACTCATAGCGACCCTCTGAACAAAAGGCCTTGAAGCACCTCTACAACTATTGACATTTATCAAAGTCCATAGAGTTTCTGGAGGCAAGTTGTTTAGGAAGTGGATGATGGTGTGTGTGTGTGTGTGTGTACACACACATATATGTGTACATACATACATACCGATATTTATAACATTGGATCACTCCTTAGAACTTTAAGGAACCACCCATTCAGCCATTCAGCCATTCAGCACAAGGCGCATCCACAGAACGTCTTCCAACACTGTTGCTACAAGATGCACAGCATTTATATTTTCTTTTAGAAATACAGATGAGTTTTTTCATTAATCTTCTTTAGTAAGGCACTTTTAATGAGCTCTTGCATTAAGGTCTGAAGCAAGTTGTACTGATAATCCGAAGGCTGTGTGATATACTAATTGTTCCTTAGGAGAAAGATGGGAGGTCTCCTGCCATTTTAATTTACACCTCTGCCTTGAAAACCCAATAGATAGTCAAGAGTCAGAAGCAACTTAATGGCAGAGGTCAGAAGAGGAAGGAAGAGAGGAAGGAAGAGAGGAAGGGGGGGAGAGAGAGAGAGAGAGAGAGAGAGAGAGAGAGAGAGAGAGGAGAGAGAGAAGAAAGAGAAGGTACTGGGTCAGGAGAAATGGGTTCTTACTTCAGTGATTTCATTAGTCATTTGTACTCTTCCTGTGCAAGTTACACAACTATTTGAGCTTCAGTTTGCCAAATTGCAAAAAGAGAAGGCTGGACTACGTCAAATTTCTTCTTTCTTCCTAAAGCCTATTTGGAAGTACTGAGTTACCTGTAATTGGTGCATGTAAAGAGGTGGGAAATGGAAAAGATAATGGTTTGTTATCACATTGCTAGGTCTTTACAATGAGTCAACCCCAGCAGAAGATAAAGAAACCACAAGCTGGGAACTAAAGACTTGATGATGAAAGCAGTACTAGTTAGGGACTTTGGGGACACAACCTTTTGTCCAGATTGCCCAATTTATCATAGTACAACATGACATGACTCTTAACTCATTGACATGAATAGAAAAGCAGTACTAACATGGGAGACCTAGTAAAAACTCAGTAGGTCCAGGACTCCTCCTTTCTTTCTACATCTGGAGCTTATTGACTTGGCCATGATAAATGGCAATTTTTGAGTCCTCATTGACTCTATCTAGAGGTAATCTATTTCTACACCAAGCATTATGACTTCTGTTCCCCATTAGGCATTTGCTATTCATCCTCAGTGACCTATGTTGTTGTTGTTGTTGTTTTTATGTGTCATCAGGTCACCTGCTTCTCATAGTGACCCTATGTACAACAGCCCTGAAGCCTGACCTGTCCTGAGCCATTCTCACTGTCTCCAACACGTGTACTCCCCGGTTTTTGTATCAATCCAACTCGTCGGGGTCTTCCTCTCCTGCACTGTCCCTCCACCCTTCCAAGCATGATGTCCTTCTCCAAGAACTTATCCCTCCTGGCCATGTACCCAAAGTATGTGAGACGGAGCTTCAAAATCCTGGCTTCCAAGGAGAGACTTGGTTTCATCCTCTCCAAGAGAGACTTTAGTGTTTTCTTGGTGGTCCATGGTTTGTTTGAGACTTTCTCCAGCACCACAACTAAAAAGCATCAGTTCTTTAAAAAAAAAAAAAAATCAAACTCTTCCCCATAGGCACTCAGGGTGTTTCCAGGTTATTTCCTAGAGGTGTTTGGTTTTTTTTTTTCTCCCTTTCCTTAAAGACAATATTTTATTTCCCATTAACACACATTCCAGTTCCATAAATGGAAACTTCTTTGAATGTTCAAAACATCCATTAAGTCACCTTGAAGGAAATGACTAAGACGTTTTTAACTAATAACAGAGGAACTTAAGTTTTCATCATATCAAGAAAAAAATTATTATCTTTTTTATTATTTTTTTAAAAATTAACAATATTCTTTTCAAAAGAAAACTTTTTATCTGAGAAAATCATATGTATAATAACCTTGTTTTCATCCTGTAGCATTAAATACAAGTATGCATCAGAGTTGTCTGCCTGAGATAGAAATCAAATTGCCGAGTTCCTTTACACTTAACTTGCTTATAAAACAAATGATACCATACCCTGAGCAGCTATGATAATATGGACGTAAACACTCATCAAAAGTCTGAGTCTTTGAGTAGAACCTTAATATAATAATTCAACCTCCTCACTTCACCAGTTAGTAAACCCAGAGACCTATTCAATTATTCACATATTCATCCAACACTACTTTTTTGAACACCTCCTAGTTGTCTCCCACAAGCTCCAGCAATAAGTAAGAAAAAAATTAATCAGGGCACAGAATTCGAATCATCACAAATGGCAAAGGTCATTTGCAGATCTGCCTGATTTACAATGAGAGATGAAGTCATGATCAGAACACTTGGAATTTAAACATATCTGCCATTGTGTGTGAAAAGTCCTTCTGGCAAGAGGGTTGGTAAATGTAAACTCCGTGTGTGTCAAGTCAAAGAGGTTGGGGAATCATTTTTAAATAAGAAGGTTTGAGGACCCAAAGCTCTCTTAGTGCTAAGAAGCTTCACTGAAATCCCAAAAATATGCTATTTTGGGTCCACCAGATGCTTTTCTGGAGAAGCAGGGGCAATCTTCTCCCATGCAATTAACTAGCTCTGAAAACTCTATGGAGGGTCAACTATGGGTTGGTGCTGACTCAACTGTGCACAACAGCAAACGACAGATAGTATTATGCCTTAGGTTGGTGGGATATAATTTGACAAAATAATTGAACATTCAGTATAGTATTGTTGAGAAAAAGAAAGGCTTTGGTTTTTCACAAGGTTCAAAACCTACAAGGTAGGTGCAGGACACTCTAGCTATTAGTTAGCCATCTGCCCTGGTGAAGCTAGTTGTTTCAGATCTACCTAATTTTTCTCTCTTCCACTCTGCTTTGTATGTGAAACACAGGGCACTCTTGCCTGAAGTAAAAAAATTCAAAGGAACCTAAATTGCTATCATTTATTTGTCCTGAGGCTTCTCACAACTATGAGGTGGTGCTCTATCTGGGTAATTTAGATTATCTGTGACATAAAAAAGGGTGCATTTGGATATTTTTATGTTTTCAAGAATAAAATTAAGGCTTGTTAGAAGAGACATCTTTTGAATTTAAATTGTATTTGCTCTAAATACTCAACCATATCTACTATATCTAGACAAGACTTCAGAGTTTGTTAATACCATTAGGTACATCTTGATTGAAGTCTAGAAAAATCCAAGCCATAATTTGAGTTGTTGGATAATAGTGTCACAAGAGAGTGACAGTAAGGTAACTGCTACTTTTTGTGACCTAAGGAAGAAAAGAGATGTTGATGAAAGAGCTAGTGCAGAACTATAAGAAACTTCAGTAAATGCAATGAAACTTGGAGGCAAAAATTAGTCAGTGTCATTTAGACCAATAGGGTTAACACTATGAACTTTGATAAATGTCAATAGTTGACATCAGGCCTTTTGTTCATAGGGTTGCTATGAGTTGTGCTCGATTCGAAGGCAATCAACAACAACAAGGGTTAACAACTGGAACCCTTATCACAAATCCTTGTCAACACCACAGCTATCTTGATCTAACTGCCTGGGAAGAACATTGGCAGGAACTAGGTAATTAATAGTGGTAATTCCCAAGACAGATGTATCAGCATTAAGAGTCAAGTATTGAGAATGAAATGTCAAGTACCTGTCTTTACACATGCTCTTCTCTAAGTCAAGAGATATTGTATGAAGAAAGCATAGAGAAAATGTACTGGAGCATACCAAGAAAATTCAGGAGGAATTACAGACCAATTCTCTTTCTTGCAGAAGGGTTGTTGTTGTTGTTATGTGCTGTCAAGTCTCCTGAGACCCTGTGTACAACAGCACTGAACCCTGTCCTGTCCTGAGCCAGCCTCACAGACTCTGACTCCTCTACCCCCATTTCTCCAGTTACTGTATCAATCCATCTTATCTAGGATCATTCACAATACTTTTCATTTTTTATTCTAGTTTATTTACAAAGTTCAAATACATTTTTTCACACTGGATTATTGCCATTTCTTTCACACACATTCCCATCAAATTGTGCAACCTTATTATGGTTAACTTCCCCTCCTCCCTGCCCATCCTCACTCCTCCGCTTCCACCCTTCCACACCTTGGATCCTCATACTCATTCTACAATAATGATTTTTATACAGTATTTCTCCTCATAGGACTGAGTTAGTTCACTCAACATAATGCTCTCCAGTCCCTCCCAAGTTAGGTAGTAATTACAAAATCATTGCTCCTATGTGCTACATAGCATTCCATAAGAGGGATGCAAATCAAAACCACAATGAAATACCATCTCACTCCAGTAGCAGTGGCAAAGTTTAACAGGATAGCAAGTAATAAATGTTGGAGATGATGCGGCAAGATAGGAACTCTTATACATTGTTTATGGGATTGTAAAATGATATAACCACTCTGGAAGGCTATTTGGCACTTCCTCAAAAAGCTGAACACAGAAATTCCATATGACCCAGCTATTCCACTGCTTGAAATATATCCTGAGAAAATGAGAACTGAGGCACAAATGAAGACTTGTACACCAATGTTCATAGCAGCATTATTTGCCATCACCAGAACATGCAAACAACTCAGATGTGCAATCACAATTGAATGGATTGAGAAATTATGGTACACAATACTTTTTTAAATTCAAAACTATTTTTAAGTAAAGATTGTTTTAAGAGATTAGCATGTTTTAAAGATAATATAACCTCTAAAATACAGATTTGGTAATGACTATGTTGTTATTGTTATTAGGTACTATTCAGAGAAGAAAGGGTTATGTCCTGGAGCAGGTGAAATCAGGATGCTCCTTGGAAACAAAGATTTTAAAGCTCTATCTGACATGTTTTGGTCATGTTGCAAAAAGGGACCAGACCTTGGAAAGGGACATCATGTTTGGGAGGGTGAAGGGATAGTGCAAGAGAAGAAGACCTGGTTGAGATAGATTGTCTCTGTGACTGGGGTATTAGGGGTAAGTGTGTCAGAGGCAATGAAATTGGCTCAGGATGGAGCTAGGTCCACTGTTTTACACAGGATCTCTATAAGTTGGAGTTAATTTGATGGCACATAACAACAACAGGCAACTGCAACTGATATTAACCAACTGAACAATAGAACTGCCTCTTGCTCTATCCTATTTGATCCTCATGTTCTCTGTTATATTTAAGCCTATGGTATAGTCCTTATGTCAATCCATCTTGTTGAGAATCTTCCTCTCTTTGTTGACATTCTAGCAATTCCAGCATGACCTCTTTTTCTAAGGATTGGTCCCTCCTGAGAACACATCTAAGATATGTGAAATGACTTTCCACCATCCCTGCCTCCTAAGTAGCACCCTGGTTACAATTTTCTTTAAGGCAGATTTGTTGGTTGTTTTGGGGTGTGTTGGGTTTGTTGTGTTTTTTGGGGTTTTTTTTACTCATTTTTTTAGCAGTCCATGGTATGTTTATTACTTTTCTCCAACACCACAATTCAAATGTATCAACTCCTCTTCAGTTTCCTTATTTTCTATCCAACTTTCAGATTCATGCAAAAAAAACACTTAAAAATATTGTGGCTGGCATCAGAGACACCTTAATCTGTAAAATGAAATCTTTGCTCTTTGGCTCATTGGTGAAGTGTTTCAAGGAGATTTTCCCAGTGCAACACATCTTGTGAATTTTTTTTTTTTTACTGCTGCTGTTATAGAAAAGATTTAAGTTGTCAGCAATTTCATTTTACTTGGATTCACAATCAACATCTACATAACAACACCAACAGAGCTATTGATTGTGGATCCAAGAAAAATGAAATTGTGACAATTTAAATCTTTCCTCCATCTATCTATCTATCTATCTATCTATCTATCTATCTATCTATCTATATCTATCTATCTATCTATCAAGATATTGCTTATTGTTTATTGGTCCACTGATAAATATTTTTGTTTCCTTTATGTTGTGGTGTGACACTTCTTGAAGGCTTCTATTATTCACATAACACAAGTTGTTAATGAATCTTCTCCCTAATCCTGATGTATCATTCTTTTTCATAAGTCCATCTTCTGGAATTATTTGCTCAGCCATAGAGTGGATAGGTGTGGAGAAAGAACAGAACCCTGCCATATACAATTGTTGTTGTTGTTATGTGCTGTCGAGTCGCTTGCGACTGATAGCGACCCTAAGTATGATATATAATCACTGATTTTAAACTCTGCACTGTCTATGTTCTGATTGGACAACTACTTCTTGGTCCACATATAGACTTCCCAGGAACATAATTAAATATTCTCAGAGTCCCATTCTTCTCAATGTGAGCCATAATTCGTTATGATCCATTCAGTCAAATGCTTTCGCACAGTCAATAAAGCACAAATAATCATCTTTCTGGTATTCCCTGATTTCAGTATGGATACATCTTATATATCATTATATTTTTTAATTTCATGGTCTATACTTAATCCAGGTTGAGTTTCTGGCACTTTCTTGTGGATGTACCGTTCCAATCATTTTTCAATAGTCTTCAGCATGATTTTACTTGTTGTTGTTAGATGCCATCGAGTCGAATACGACTCACAGCGACCCTATGAACCAAAGATTTGAACCTTGTCCTGTCCTGTGCCATTTTCACACTTCTTGACACATAAGAGCCCATTGCAGCAGTCACTGTGTCAATCCACCTGGTTGAGGGTTTTCCTCTCCTTCACTGACCCTCCACTATTCCCAACATCATGTCCCTCTCCAAGGAATAGCACCTCCTAGCAATATGTCCAAAGTCTCATTATTCTTGCCTCTAAAGAGCACTCTGAATGCACCCTCTCCAAGACATATCTGTTAATTCTTTCAGCCTTCCATGGAATGTTCAGGGCTTTTTCCCAACATCCTTGTTCATTGTCCAGGTCACAGATGCATAGCTAGTAATTGAAAAGACTATGGCCTGAATCCAATTCACCACAGTGTTCAAACTGACATCACTACTCCTCAATACTTTAGAAAGTTCCCTAAATGTAGATTTTCCCAGTGCAATGCATCTCCTATTTCCTGACTGCTCGTAAAAAGGGCATTCATTGTGGATCCAAGCAAGATGAAGCTGTTGACAGTTTCAATCTCCTCTCCAACCATCATGACACGGCCTGTTGTTCCAGGGGTAAGAATCTTTGTTTTCTTGATATTGAGATGCAATCCATACTGAAGTCTGCATTCCTGATCTTCTGCAACAAGTGCTTCAAGTCCTCCTCTTTTTCAGCAAGTAAGGTTGTGTCACCTGTGTAGCACAGATTATTGATGAGTCTCCCTCCGATCCTGATCCCACATTCCTCCTCCTAGAATTCAGCTTCTCAGAGAATTTGCTCAACCTATAGATTGAACAGGAATGGAGATAGAATATATCCCTGACTCACTCCCTTCCCAATTCCAAACCATGCAGTATTCTCTTGCTCCGTTCACACCTGATCCAGGTATAGGTTCTTCATGAGCACAATCACGTGCTCTGGGATTCCCATTCTTCTCAATGTCAACCACAACTTATCCCTTTTCACACAAACACCTTTGCATAGTCAATAAAGCACAAATAGACATTCTTCTGATATTCCTTACTTTCAGCCAGGAGCCATCCGACATAAGCAGTAATGTCCCTAGTACTACAACCTCTTCTAATTTCTACTTGAACTTCTGAAAATTCTCTATGTGTTGTTCCAGTTGTTCATTTTGTTTTGGGTTTGTTTTGTTTTGTTTTTCATCATCTTCAGCAGTATTTTGCTTGCATGTGATATCAATGATTTTGTTCTATAATTTCCACATTCAGTGTATCACCCTTCTTGGTACTGGAACAAATATGGACCTCTTCCAATGCGTTGGTTAGACAATCATCCTCCAAATTCTCTGGCATAGACTGGTGAGTGAATCCAACGCTGTGTTTGGTAATTAAAACAAGTCAATTGATATCTCATTGATGCTTGGTTCTTATTTTTTGCCAATGTCTTCTATGTAGCTTCCACTTCCTCTTTCATTACCATTGGTTCATATTCATATGGTACTTCCTGAAATTTTTCAGTGTCAATCAATTCTTTTTGGTACAGTAATTCTGTGTATTCTCTCAACCTTCTTTTGATGATTTTGTTTACATATTGTATTAATTATATTCATTCTCATATAATTAACACAACATGTAAATAAAATCATCAAAAGAAGGTTGAGGGGAAAGACCAAGATGGATGTCAGATGAGACTCTGAATATGGCATTATAGTGCTGAGTAGCCAAACCTAAAAGGAAGAAACCAAGAAATCAAAGAGCTAAACAGAAAATTCCAAAAGGCACCCCAGGACAACAAAGCAAGATACTATAATGAAATGTGCAGAGAGCTGGAGTCAGAAAATCAAAAGGGTCAAACTTGTTCAGGGTTTCTTAAACTGGAGGAGCTGAAAAACAAATTCAAGCCATGGGTGGCAATTCTTAAGGTTACTTTGGGTAGAATGTTAAATGATCCAGGAAGTATCAAGAGAAGAAGGAAGGAATACACAGAGTCACTGTATCAGAAGGAGTTGGCTGATACAGAAGAATTTCATGAAATAATATGAGCAAGACCCTATGGTGATGAAGGAGGAAGTTCAAGTTGATCTGAAGGAATTGGCAAAAAGCAAGGCTCCAGGAGTTGACGGCATACCAACTGAGTTATTTCAACAAACAGAAGCTGCCCTGGATGTGCTCACTAAATTGTTCCAGGAAATCTGGAGGACAGCCAGCTGGCCAACTGACTGGAAGAGATCGATATTTGTTCCCATTCCAAAGAGAGGTGACCCAACAGAGTGTGGAAATTAT
>NW_006399900.1:2561432-2571444 GCF_000299155.1 Elephantulus edwardii
TTTTGGGGGATGAGAAGAAATATTGATTTATTCTAGTCAGTTGACAGGTCTTCCAAATTTCCTGGCACAGGCAAGTGAGTACATTTAGGATTCTATCTATATCTATCTATCTATCTATCTATCTATCTATCTATCTATCTATCTATCTATTTGATATTATGTCAATTCCTGGGCCTTCTTTTTTGCCAGTCTCAGTGCTGCTTGAATTTCTTCCTTTGTTATCATTGATTTTCAGTTATATGCTATGTCCTGGAAATTTTCAGTGTCAACCAGTCATTTTTGGTATAATAACTCTGCACATTCCTTTCATCTTATTTTCATGTTTGTGTATCATTTATGAATTTTTATCATAAAATTCTCCAGTTTTGTTGCTGGAAACTTGAATTTGTCCTGTTCTTTTGTCTGATAAATTAAAAACCACATTTTTCCCTTAATAAATTTTCCATGGTTTCATAAATTATAAAATATTGTGAGTGCTCTTCTAATCTGCTCTTCCTCCTGCATTTTATCTTTATATAGTCATGTGAATGGCAATCCTCAGTAAAAGAAACCAGTCACAGTAAGGACATTAATGTTTTTTGAGCAGAACAACATGAATGAATTTTGAAAAGAAAGTAGAGCAATTTATGCTCCATTGAGACATCATCGAAGAAAGACTTGAGAAGCCACCTACAATTTATTCTGCTTGTTATTGTCAAAACATTCGAAAGAAAATCACCTCTATATGCAGAAGAGAGTATCCAGGAGGCTGGGCTCTATGAGGAAAACGTGGCATCAGGATTGGAGGTAGACTCAACAACAATCTACATTATGCAGATGACACAACCCTGCTTGCTGAAACTGAGGAGGAAGTGAAGCACTTGCTGCAGAAGGTCAAGGATGGCAGCCGGCAGCCTTCAATATGGATCAAAGTTCAACATAAAGAAAACAAATATTCTCACCACTGGGCTGATTGGCAGCAGCATGATAGATGGTAAAGATACTGAGATTGTTAACAGCTTTAGTTTACTTGGCTCCATAATCCACACTCTTGGTACCAGCAGACAGGAAATGAATAGACAAATTGCATTGGGAAAGTATACTGTCAGAGACCTCTCCAAAGTACTGAAGAGCAACAATGTCAATCTGGAGACTAACATATGCATTATCTAGGCCATAGTCTTTGCAATTGTTTGTTATACATCAGAAAACTGTACAGTGGCTGGAAAGGATAGAAGGAGAATTGATGCCTTTGAGCTGTTGTGCTGGAGAAGAATATTGAATATACCATGGACTGCTAGGAGAATATACAGGTTCATCCTGGAGATAGTGAAGCCAGACTGCTCCTTGGAGGCAAGGATTCTGAAGCTTCATCTGATATACTTTGCAAGGTGGGACCTGTCATTGGAGAGGGATGTCATGCTTGAGAGGGTGGAGGGACATTGCAAGAGAGGAAGACCCTCCATGAGATGGAGTGATTCAGTGACTGGAGTATTGGGAGTAGGTGTGTCAGACACAATAAGATTGGCACAGGATAGAGCAGGTTTTAGGGCTGTTGTGCATAGGATTACTCTCCGTCTCAGGCGACTCAATGGCACATAACAACAACGACATGAATATTACCTCTATTGCATCCTTAGATAGGATCAATTTTAGCTTAATATGAACTAATGTTTGAATGTGTCTATGTCAAATACGTACTTCTTTCTCCTTGTAACTCTGATTATTCACAAACTAACAACATCCATTACATAGAAACAGAAATGCAAGGGAATTTAGGTATAGAACACACCCTTTCTTGCTCTAATTTAGGGCACCAACAGTGTTACTAAATATGGAAGTTCTAGAACAACCTATGCAGATGAGAGTAATAATAGTTGATAAACATTTTAAAGTGTCATATTTGCCCTATAACTACCTTTGGGTAGTTGAGATTGCTTCCCAAGGCCCCTTGAGATTGCTTCCCAAGGCCCCAGATTTAGCTTTTTGTACTTTCATTCACAAGGTGAAACTACAGGCTGTTGTTGTGTTTAATTTATCTAGGTTCAAGAGCACAGTACAAATACATTTTTTTCTATTTATTTCAAATTGGCCGTTAAAATTAAAGGACTCTTTTTAGCGAGACTTCTTGTTTAAAGCTTGAAATATTGTTTCTATGAGAAATACGAAATGATGACTTACAAAGAGACTTATCAATGAGCATTGAGAACTAATCTTGTTAATTAACAGGACAGTAAGCGTGGAGTATATTTCGTGGGGCCCAGAGGAGGTTTAGTCCAAATGTTCCAAGATATGAGGCAATAATTCCTCTTTGTTTGTAATCAAGTATTTTGTAATTCAGTGTAATGCATCCCAATAAGTCCTTCTTTATGTCTTAGAGGTTAATGAGGCAAGAAAAAGAAGTTGGAATTTTCACACCTGAACAATAATTACTGAATTAGGAAAAAACAACATATTTTTAAAAGAAAATTATCTATGTTTGTGTCAGTAAGTAACAATTTATCTAGTGCATCTTAGATGTTCCATTAATCACCTCGGATGGCTGCTCAATCTTTTGGCAAAAGGAACCACTTAGTCTTAGGACATTGCCTGTTATAGGACATAGCAGACATCCAACATTCAAGTAATGTTCCCTTTATAGTCTGTAAGGCATAACTGTAGGTATATAATGCTGTGAATTATAAGCTCTTATTTTTTCCTCACCAGGTGTTTCCTTGGAACAGAGCTGATGGGAACCTCACCCCAACAATAAAGCAAGTTGGGCTAGTGTGAACAGGGTTAGGAAGTATGGAATGCCAACAGCCTCAACTAGTTGATGATCAAAGTTTCAACCCCACCCCATCTAAATTAAAAGAGTAAGGGGTGGAAGCATTTTACTAAATGAGAGTGTCTTGCAAATTTGTCCAAGGCAAAAATCAAGAGAAGCTTTTCATCCTTTTAACTTTATACCTTTAAATCATTCTTGAGCAGTAATGAGAAATGTTTTACTTAGTGAACAAATAAAAGAATACATAAGAATCCAGTTGACTATATCTGTGGAAAGAGATGATAGTGACAGATTCATTAGTGAGAACAAGGCCAGGAGCTAAAAGTAGAACAGGACCTCAATTTGCTCGGCTCCACAGTCAACACTCTTGGCACAAGCAGTCAGGAAATAAAAAAGCGTATCGCAATGGGAAAGTCTGCTGTTAGGGACCTCTCTAAAGTACTCAGGAACAACGGTGTCTCTCTGGAGGCTAAGGTGCACCTGATACAGGCCATGGTCTTTGCAATCGCTTGCTATGCATCAGAGAGCTGGACAATGACTAGGGAGGACAGAAGGAGAGTTGATGCTTTTGAGCTGTGGTGCTGGAGAAGAGTACTGAATGTACCATGGACTGCCAGGAAAACAAACAGATTCATTTTGGAGAGGATTAAACCAAGCTACTCCTTGGAGGCAAGGATTCTGGGGCTTCGTCTGACATACTTTGGACATGTTGCCAGGAGGGACGGGTCCTTGGAGAGGGACATCATGCTTGGGAGGGTGGAGGGACAGCGCAGGAGGGGAAGACCCTCTATGAGATGGATTGATTCAGTGACTGGGGTAATCGGGATGGGCGTGTCAGGGGCAGTGCGGTTGGGGCAGGATAGAGCAGGGTTTAGGGCTGTTGTGCATAGGGTCGCTATGAGTCGCAAACGACTCGACGGCACATAACAACAACAACAACAACAATTTCCAGATGAAAATGAAGTCAATTAAGTAAACTAAGTCTATAAAAGCCAATATATGCCTTTAAATTCATCCCTCCTGAACTCGGAAGCCTTCTGGAGAATCGATTTCATGCATTGAATACAAATAATCAAAGAGAAGATTAAGTTGTAGGATAGTATCAACGACTTTATAAATCAAGAAAGCAAATAGTCATTTTAAAAGGGGGTATGCAAAGAGACCAAAACGAACGTCGGAAGACTCTGAAACATGCTCTTGAATACAAAGTGCCTGAAGTGAATGGAAGAAATGATGAATTTTAAAAAGTAAACAAAAGATTTCAAATGGCAGTTTGAAAAGACAAGATAAAATATTTTAGTGAAAAGTGAGAATACCTGAAGATTAAAAGTAAAACAAAAATACTTGGTCTTCATTTCTTAAGTTGACAGAACTGAACAAAAAATTAAAGCTTTAAATCACAATATTGAAGGATTGCATTGCAGGATAGAGCAAGGCTTCAATCTGTTTTCCTAAGATTGCTAAGTCATAGCCGACTTGATGGCATGTAAAAAAATATGGAAAAAATTGAATAGTACAGAAAACATCGAAAGAAGGTGAAGGGAATATATGCAATTTCTGTACTGAAAAGGAACTGTGAAACTTCAGCCATTGCAGGAGGTAGTAAACGATTAAGAAACAATGAAGGAAAAAGCACAGACCACGTTGAAGGTATTGCAAAAAAGTAAGATTTCAGGAACTGATGAATACTTTAGCAAATGAATAAGAGGTTGGAAATACTCATCTATGTCATCCAATTTAGAAGATATATAGACAGACACATGGCAAACCAACTGGTAGGAATCCATATATGGTCTCATTCAAGAGATAGTAACTCAAAAGAACATTGGAATTAAATTTTTTTAAAGTAGTAAAAATCACACATATCGTGAGTCAGTTGTATGGGTCATGCGGGTCAGTCTACTACAAGATGCCAAGGACAATGTGGCATGGCCGGGCTGGAAAAGTTGTGCAGCTTCCCAGCATCTGCTAAAAGCTGTGTCCCAGCCCAGATGCACTCACACACAGGCCAGAGACAGAATGACTTCCTACCTGGTAAATAGATTACAGTTTCAGTGCGGTCTGGATCGCTGCCCAATCACCCAAAGACCCCTGCTCCAGCTCATGGAGATGGAACCACTAGGGCCCCCGCTCCTGCTCTAGGAGCATGAATATAACAGATGTTGTTGTTGTTGTTGTTGTTATGTGCCGTCGAGTCACTTGCGACTCATAGCGACCCTATGTACAACAGCCCTAAACCCCTGCTCTATCCTGTGCCAATCGCACTGCCTCTGACACACCCATCCCAATTACCCCAGTCACTGAATCAATCCACCTCATAGAGGGTCTTCCCCTTCTGCTCTCTCCCTCCACCCTCCCAAGCATGACATCCCTCTCCAAGGACTTGTCCCTCCTTACAACATGTCCAAAGTATGTCAGATGAAGCCCCAGAATCCTTGCCTCCAAGGAGCAGCCTGGTTTAACCCTCTCCAGGATAAATCTGTTTGTTTTCTTGGCAGTCCATGGTACATTCAATACTCTTCTCCAGCACCGCAGCTCAAAGGCATTGATTTTCCTTCTATCTTCCCTAGTCATTGTCCAACTCTCTGATGCATGACAAGTAATTGCAAAGACCATAGCCTGTATCAGATGCACCTTAGTTTCCAGAGTGACACCATTGCTCTTCAGTACCTGGGAGAGGTCCCTAACACCAGACTTTCCCATCACAGTACATTATTTAATTTCCTGGTTGCTGGTGCCAAGAGTGTTGACTGTGGAGCCAAGCAGACTAAAGTTGTTAAGAATCACAATCTCAATCTCTTTGCCATCATCCTGATGCTGCCAATTGGTCCAGTGGTGAGAATCTTTATAACAGATCTTTATAACAGATACTTTGTGTTAAACATTGCTCTCTGTTCCCCAAGAAGGGAAAACAGATATACAGGTCCTTCACAAAACATTTCCATACCCTGGGTCACTATACACTTACAACAACCCGACATCAACTAAGAAAAGACTCACGTAAATGTCAAAAAAAAAGCTGCTCTGCCTCAGTCATCATGAGAAAACAAAATAACCCTTCTCCTAAAAAGGTAGATCCAATGACTATCTCAGATAGAGAGAACAGAAGAAATATGTTGATGTGGAATTATTTGTATAGTTACTGAAGAAGATGCAAGTGATGCAAGAACATTGGAAGCCATTAAGAAAGCAACTACCCCAAAGAAAGCAATCCAGAAGAAATATACGGATGAGGAACAGCTATAGAAAAAAATGCAAAAGATGGAAGAAAGAATTGATAGTATAGATAAAGAGGTACAAGAACTTAAAAAATTATCACAAGACAGAGAGGCTAGAGTCAACACAATACTGGAAATAACTGGAGAGCATGAAAATACAACCTAAAATATTAAGACAGAAATGGCAGAAGTGTCCAACACGTGGCTAAAACAAAAAAGTAGCACTGAAAAGATGGAACAGAGAGTCAGAGAGCTAGAAGACATGAGCCTCACTGGAAACATACTAAAAGGAAAGTCAGAGATAAGATTTAAAAAATATATGAAGAAAATATTAGAAATATGTGGGATGTTATCAAAAGGAACAACATACATATTATTAGAATTCCAGAGCATGGGAATAACAGGAAAATCACTGAGAAAATTGTGGAAGAAGTACTAGGGAAAAACTTCCCAGTTATTTTGAAGAATGAGAAAATCCACATTCAAGAAGCCAACACCAAAGAGACTAGATTCAAAAAGAAAAAGATCAAGACACAGCAGAGTCAAATTCTCCAAATTAAAAGAAAAGGATAGAATACTAAAAGCAGCATAAGAAAAAAAAAATCACTTACAAAAGGGAAATAATTAGATTAAGGCCCTACCAAATTTAAGAAGCAGAGCATGATTCAAACTCCATGAATTTCATTACAAATTCTTCCATAACCATGCATTTTCTTTGGCTCTCACCACCCAAAAGCTCCCTTCTGGGAGAATTCCACTGCTTCTTCAGTCTCCTCTTATTCTGATGCCACATGTTCCTTCACAGTCTTCTTTAATGATTTTTCCACCATATAAACTGAGTACACGAGGGAAGGATACACATATAAACAGAAACTGAACAAAGGCCTGCCTGAAGCCTTTCTATAACTATCATCATTTCTCCAAGTTTTTAGACTTTCTATAGGCATATAGTTTAGGAAGTGGATGCCAGTTCTGCTTCCAAACCTGAAACAACCTGTGAGCTCTGGCAAAAACTACCCATGATGGGTAGCAAATTATGGTGTTTGATACACCTATGGCCCTATTGTCCCTCATCGTAGCAACTCTATGTTATTTCAGTAGAGCAAATAGAGGAAAAATAGAAAACATTAAAATCAACCCCCAAATCCACACAGATCCTCAACCAAAACAAGAGCACCATGGTACAAAGTCCACCACTTCACCTAACTCCAAAACAGAGACATGGGCCAGGCTTTATATGTTGTTGTTATTGTCATTAAGTGTCAATGAATAGTGACCCTATACACAGAAGAACCTAACCCTGTTCTGTAAAAATTATCCTCTAAGTCCATAGAGTTTCCACAGGCATGTTTAAGAAGTGGATGCCACTCCTGCCTCCAAGCCTGTCTAAATCTGTGAGCTCTACCAGACATTGTCAACCATGTGTAACTATCACAGCAATTGATGCACCACGGGCATGCCATTTAGTATCACAGGAATTCTAAGTTACCCAAGCGCAGTGAAATGGAAGAAAAGTGCTGTACCACATAGGACATGTTCATTTGAAATACAATTAAATCAAGTCTGAGGGCCATAGGCCCTCAGACCCAAATAATTAGTTTTTTTAAAAGCCTCTTTATTTGGTCTTAGCTTTTCTAGGACAAGTTATGAAGCAAGTTAATACCTCATCTGACATGAAATTTAGTCTTTTATTATTTTCCTGCCTTTTTTTATCACATTTTACTTTCATCACATATGATGTCTTTAACATATAACTCATCTGGTAATTAGTATGCAATGTACAAATATTTATTCTTCAGGTGGCTAATAAATTAGTTGGAATAAACTCAAAGTCATATTTTAGGTTTGATAGACTGATGGACTTGCTTTAATTTTCTTCAGCTTCACTTTGAACATATAAATGTGTAATTGATGGTCTATTCCAAAATCAGCCACTGACCTTGTTTTGGCTTCTGCACCACTTTTCATGGATATCAGCAGTTTGATTCCTATTCATCTTATTGGGTGAGGCCTGTGTGTAGAGTCACTTTTTCTGTAGTTTTAGTCAAAGGTATTTGCAAAGAATAACTGTTTGTACAATGTTCTATCATGCAATTCCTGATATAATCTCCGTCGCTGAGCCATATCTTACAACTACTAACTCTTCTTGCTTGTAACTTTTGTATTCCAGTCACTATTATTAATGTATTATTATTTTAAGTTATTAACTTTTTCTAAATTAATCTTAATTGCATGTACTATCAATTTAAGATTGCAGAAATTGGCAGAAATCCTTAGTTTCTTAGTATTTGATGTTAGTGGTTGGTGTGTGTATTTGCTTAATGATTATGTAAACACATCTTCCTTGTACATGTAAGGACTTTATTCTATTATTGGCAACACTGTTGATAGCATTCTATTATTGGCAGCAACTATCCTGTTCTTCAGGATAGATCTTGAAATGTACTGACTCTAAATGCAACACCATTCCTCTTCAATTTGTAATTTTTTTCAATAAACTCTTGGTTGCTGTGATGCTGAACACTGTGACACTAATGTGCCAAATGTGATAATGGTTACCTATGGTGGACAGTGTTTGGGGGAGCTTCCCAATTAAAACACGCTTAGAAGCAGGAGTAGCATCCACTTAGGAAAAGGCTTGCCTCCGGAAACTCTATGAACACAGAGAAATGATCAAATTTATAGAAGTGTTCAGGTCTTCAATTCTAGGCTCTTGTCAGACTTACAATGCCGGATCATATATTCTTTTAAACAGTTTTTTCCTTCACCTCTTCCAATGAAATTCTCATTATCTAACCACTATCACATTAAGTCATAAGATTTTCTAATCTACAGTGGCCAACACCAGCCCATTTCAGTTCACTACAGCCTTGCGTAGGGTTGCACTGCTAGCTTGAAGCTTGTGCCTTTCTGGTGGTTCAAATTCGCTTTTACCAGTGGCTCCATTGTAGAAAGATAAGCAGTCTCCTCTCATGTGATTTCCTGTAGGAGTTGGTTCCAATTTGACTGCAGACAGCAATGACTGAGTAAATGACTGCCTAAAATATCAGTCTTTATATATTTCGTTTCATTTTTGTAACGTCCAATTGTCCTAGATCCATACTTTGTGCGTTCTATGTCCTAACTATTAACAGATGTTCGCAGCTATTTCTCCTCGTTTTTAATTTAGACACATCAGCAAATGAAGGTTTCTCATTGTATGAAATCCGTTCAACATCTGGATCATAAAGTGAATTCTTCTTTGAGGAGACACCTCTTCCCAGTCATATTTTGAATGTCTTCCAACCTGAGAGCCTCATCTTCTGTCACTACATCAGACAATGTTCCACTGTTAATCATAGAGGGTTTTGAGGGTTCGTTATTTCAGAAGCGGATGGCCAATCCTGCTTCCTAGTCTGCCTTAGTTTGCTGAGCATGAAAGAAGCCGTCAAGAAATCAAGTAACATATTCCTGTAGGCAAATCTGCTACAAAGGACCCTTAAAGTGTGTGAAAATATCCTGCATTGAGGACTCAAAGTTTCCCCTACTCTGCAGCAGATTTCTGAGGCTGTAAGCAGAACGAGAGAAGATTGACCATCTTTCTTCCACTGAATCACTGGTGGGTTTGAGTCACCAGAAATGAGTTACTTTTAGGAGCTCTGGTGCCCCAGTGGCAAGAAACTGCATTGCGATTCCAGAGGTATGAGGTTTGAATCCACCAGATGCTGGAGAAGGAGGGGCAGTCTCCTCCTGCACCTGTCAGACCTCATTTGAAGGTACACACACACAAAAATAATAAAATAAAGGTTTTGTAAAAAGGTGTTTTTTTTAAAAAAAAAAGAAATTTTGTTTACTGCATTGAAGTCTATGAGGGAGAGAATATTTTAAAAGTATTATATTTTAGGGCATTATGTTTATCATAAGAGTACAGAATGAGTGGATTATATTTGGAGTGGGGGTGGGGGTGGGAGTGGGGGTGTGTGGGGAAGATTGTGAAGGAGTTTTTCTTTTGCTCTTCAAGGAGAGGAGCGAATGGGAGTGGAAGGGGTGGGTGGGGAGAAAAGTGCAA
>NW_006399900.1:2572990-2617989 GCF_000299155.1 Elephantulus edwardii
GAGTCGCAGGCGACTCGACGGCACATAACAACAACAACAACATATATATATATATATAAATTTTTAAAAATTAGCAGCTCAACTCTCTTTAGATTACAAAACCAGAGGTTGGTAGCTGTTGCTGTTTTAGGTGTCAGTGAGTGGACTAATCTAAGAACAATTGATCTGAACTTCTTTTCAAAAGACGTTTGTTCTTTATTCTGAATATACTCTATTCTGTATTTTAATTTACTTTATTAAAGTATACATTATTCTGGAAATGCTTTTGAAATCTTTTTGGTATGATAGGAACACATTAAGGTTAAATTAATATACAAGTAGCTGCTCCACAGAAGAAGGATGGGAAATATTCTCTTGTGGAATTGACTGCCTCTGAAAGCCCACTGGAGGGTCAGCTATGAGTCGATTTTGACTCAATGGTACCCAACAACAAGTGACTTCATATAAGATAGACATAAAATTCAATCCTTCCACTTTGTTGTTACCATTGTGGTAGTGGTTGTTGTTAGTTGCCATGACAATTACTCATAGTGACTCTATAAACAACAGATCTGAACTTGCACCATCCTCATCACAATGTTCGTCATGAGCAAGCCCATTATGGTATTCCCTGTATCAATCTATCTCATTGAGGGACTTCTGCTTTTCACTAACTTTCTCTCTTTCCCAGCATGATGTCTCTCTTCAAGGAATAGTTTGTCTTGGAAATGCGTTTAAAGTGAGAAAAAGACTCACAATCCTTTCCTTTAAGGAGCACTCTGGTTGAATTTCCCTCAAGGCAGATTTGTTTGTTCTTCTGGATGTTGGTGGTATACTCAATACTCTTCTCCAACACCACAATTCAAAGGCATCAGTAATTCTTTGGTTTTCCTTATTCGTTGTCCAACTTTCAGATGCATAGAAGGCAATTGAAAAGACAATGACTTGGTTCAGGGGCATTGTAGTCTTTAAACTGGCATCCTTGCTCTTTAGAACATTGGTGAGGTCCTTGACAGTAGATTTCTCCAATGCAACACATCTTTTGATTTCTTGATTACTACTGTCACATGTGTTTACTGTTGCTGTTATGTGGTGTCAAGTCATGTACGACCCATAGCAACCCAATGAACAACAAATATAAAGCCTGTCATTTTCTGTTCCATTCTCTCACCTTCCAGCACACTAGAACCCATTACAGAAGTCATCATGTCAAATTACCTGGTCGGGTGTCTTCCTCTCCTTCACCAATCCTCCATCTTTCTAAGCCTCACTTCCCTATCCAAGGAAAAGCCCTTCCTAGCAACATACATAAAGTATGTGAGGCAAAGCTTTATTATCTTTGTCTCCAAAGAGTACTCGGGCTGTGCTTCCTCCAACACACATTTGTTTGTTCTTTCAGCAGTCCATGGATGTTCAGTTCTCTTCTCCAACCCCACTACTCAAAGGTATCAATTCTTCTCCTGTAATCCTTATCCATTTTCTAGCTCTCAGATGCATAGCAAGTGATTCGAAAGACCATGGCCTGAATCAGATTCACCTTATTCCACAAACTGACATTGTTATTCCTCAATAATTTCGAGAGGTCTCTAACCACAGGCTTTTCCAGTGCAATGTGTCTCCTCATTTCCTGATGGCTGGTGTCAAAGGTATTAACTGTGGCTCTAAGTAAGAAGAAACTGATGACAATTTCAATCCTTAATTCATTTATCATGATGTTGCCTATAGGTCCAGTGGTAAGAATATATGATTTCTTGACATTGAGATTCAATTCATATTTAAGGTTGCATTCTTTGATCTTCTACAAGTACTTCAAATCCTCCTCACTTTAAGCAAGCAAGCTGTGTCATCTGCATAACACAGATTTGTTGGCAAGTCTTCCTTCCATCTTGATGCTGCATTCTTCTTCATAGAGTACAGCTTCTCAAATAATTTTCTCAGCATACAAATTGAATAGATATGCAGAGAAAATACAACCCTGACACACTCCTTTCTTAATTTTAAACTAGGTAGGGTTACTTTGCTCTGTTCTTATAACACCCTCCTGTTGTTTACTGTAGGTCCAAGTAGTTACTATAGATACAAGTAAAATGAAATCATTGACCACATCAATCTTAAAAAAAAAAAATGAAGCTACTGTTGTTACATGTAATTAAGTCAGTTCTGGCTAACAGTAACACTATGCACAACAGAACAAAACTTTCCTCTTCTGCCTTCCTCACCGTCTACTGTGCTTGAGGCTATTGTTGCAGTCATTGTGAAAAATCTTCCTCTTCTACTTTACCAAGTACATTTTCTCTAGGGCTTAGCCTCTGTTGATAGCATAGGTAGTGTATGTGAGACAAAGTTGAGATCCTCACTTTGAAAGAGCATTCTGGCTTTGCCTCCTCAAAGACAGATATGTTTGCTTTTGGCAGTCTATGGTATATTCAACACTCTGCCAGCATCACAAGTCAAGATGGTATATAATCGGGGTGGTTTGTTTTCTTGTGCGTAGGTTAGCTGTGGGTTGGATCCAGCTGGAAAGCACTTAACAACAACTTTCTATTTTATTTATTGCTTAACTTTCACATAGATTTACTGCCCTCAATAAAATATCCTTTTATTGTTGTTTTGTGCTGTCGAGTTGCCTGCTACTCATAGCAACACTATGTACAACAGCTCTAAACCTGCCTTATCCCAAGCCAGTCTCCCTGATTCCAATATACCTAATCCTAGTATCTCAGTTATCATGTCAATCCAACTCATCTGAGGTCTTTCTCTCCTGCACTGTCCCTCCACCTTTCCAAGCATGATTACTTCTTCTCCAAGAAGTGATCTCTCCTGCTCATGTGCCCAAAGAATGTGAGATGGAGCTTCAAAATCTTTGCCTCCAAGGAGAAACTTGGATTCACCCTCTTCAAGACAGACCTATTTTTTTCCTCCTAGTGGTGCATGGTATGTTCAATACTCTTCTCCAGGACGACAACTCTGAAGAATCAATTCTTCTGCTGTCATCCTTAGTCATTGTCCAGCTTTCTGATGCATGGCATGTAATTGCAAAGACCATGACACTTTAGTTTCTGTTGTTGTTGTTGATTGCCTTCGAGTCGAGCATGACTCATAGTGACCCTATGAACAAAAGGCTTGAAGCTCCTCTATGACTATCGACATTTATAAAACAAACAAACAAACCTATCTACATTTATCAAAGTTCATTGAGTTCCGGAGGCACTGACATCATTGTTTCTCAGCACTCTGAAGAGGTCCCTGACAGCAACCTTTCCCAGTGCAATTTCTCTTTTTATTTCCTTAGTGGTACCAAGTGTACTGATTGTGGAGCCAAACAAGCTCTAATTGTTAACAACCTCAATCTTTTGTCCATTTATCATGGTGCAGCCAATTGGCCAAGTCGTGAGAATGATGTTGAGTTTCAATCCATATTGCAGATTACAGTCCTTGAACTTTTGCAGCAAATGCTTCAGGTCTTCCTCAGTTTCAGCAAGCAAGGTCGTGTCATCTGCACAATGCAGGTTGTTGATGAGGCCTCCTCTAATCCTGATGCCGCACTCCTCCTCATAAAGTCCAGGCTATCAAATAATCTGTTTGGCATATAGAAATTGAAGTTAGACCCTTCAGGATTGCAGCAACTTCAACCTAACAACTTCAATCTTGTCTTCATTTATCATGACGTTATTTATTGGTCTAGTAGTAAGGATTTTCTTTTTTTTATGTTCAGATATAATTCATGATGAAGATGAAGACAATAGACTGATATTTCTCAGTAAGACCTTCATCTCTTTTTCTGCAAGCAAGATTGTGCCATCTGAATATCTATCACAGGCTGTTGTCAACAGCATCCTTCTTGATTTTCTTCCACTTCTAACACCACATTCTTCTTCACAGAGTCCAGATTCTGTTAGTATTTGCTCAGCATACAGATTGAAAAGGAAGTTTGGTGGCCTAGTTGCACTGTTAATGAAGGTGGGGCTCCTCTGGCTTTTTAAAATCACATGTAGTTCTGCAGGAGAAAGATGAGTAGTCGTCTCTCTCACGGTTTACAGCCTCCGAAATACTTTGGAAGGATCAGCTATGAATCAGTTCTGAGTTCTCTATGCCAATAAGTTTTGAATTTTTGTACAGATTGAATGAACAAGTGTGATGAAAGGATACAATCTTGATACACACCTTTCTTTCTTTTTTTTTATGTTTACCCCCACCCCCATTTTTTAAAATTGTGATTTTAACGAAAGGTTACAGAAACGTTGGATTTTCATTCATGTATAGTTGCACATTTTCCTCCCTAACCCCTCCCCAATTCACTTTAAAAAATATTGATTCATTGTTGCATCATTTCTCCCTCACCCTCCCAACTCCTCCCCTAGTTCACTTTGCTATGCACCTCCTTTTCTGGAGTGTTGTCATACAAATAATACCTAATCATATATTTCTTTTAAACAGTTATCTTCCAATACAGTGTTCATTATTTATCTCCTCTTTTCTTACTTACTCCCTAACCCTCATGTCAGTCCTGTTTTATAACAGTGGTGTTATACAGTATTTGCCCTTTTGTGACTGAGGTATTTCACTCAGTATAATATCCTCCAGGGTCACCCATGTTGTGTAACATTCTACGAGTTTCTTGTTTTCCACTGCTGCATAGTATTTCATTGTGTGAATGAATATACCACAGGTTTTCTATCCGTTCATTTTTTGATGGGGACTTGGGTTGCTTCCATCTCCTTGCTATTGTGAATAATGAAGCAATAAATATGGCTGTTTGGGGTGAAACTCTGGTTTCTTTAGGGTATATTCTTAGTAGTGAAATTGCTAGGTCAAATAGTATTTCTATTTCCAACTTTCTGAGAAAGCATCAGACCAACTCCCATATGGATTATAACAGTCTACATTTCCACCAGCATTGAATAAGAGTAATTGAATAATCTTTCCACAACCTCACCAGCATTTGTTGTTTCCTGCCTTTTGAACTTTACCACTGTAACTAGGGTGATAAGGAGTCTCATAGTTCTTTTGATTTGCATTTCTCTAATAGCCAGGGATTTTGAACATTTCTTAATGTGTCTGTTTGCCATCTGCCTGACCTCTTTGGGGAAGGGCTTACTCATACTGTGCCCATTGTGTGATTGGATTGTTTACATTTTTCTTCTGGAGGTTCTGAAGTATTCAATAATTTTTTATACAGGTCCCTTATCAGATATGTCATTGCCAAATATTTTTCCTAGTATATGGATTTCTTTCTTACCTTGTGGGAGAAGGTTTTTGATGTGCATAGGGATTTGATTCTTTGAAGTTCCCATTAGTCTATTTTATTCTACCCTGGTTGTTAGTTTTTCATTATGCTTGAATGACTATTCATGCTGTAGATCAGGGCTCCTAGAGCTCTTCCTACCTTTTCTTTGATTAATTTTATAGTCTATGGTTTTATTTCTAGGTCTCTGACCTACCTTGAGTTGTTTTTTATTTAAGGTGTGAGGTGTGGGTCTTGCATAATTTTTCTGCAAGTGGCTTTCAAATTGTGCTAACAATATTTGTTAAAGAGCCTGTCATTTTCCCACTTAACTGATTCCATCTCCTTGTCAAAGATGAAGTGGCAATAGGCAGATGAGCTGATTTCATGGTTCTAAATTCTATTCTATTGATCTGTGTGTCTGTTGCTGTACCGTTACGAGGCTGTCTTGACCACCACAGCTATACAGGATTTGAGATCAGGGAGTATAATGCCATTTATCGTTTCTCTTTTTCAGTAGTGTTTTATTTTATTTGGGGAATCTTTCCATTCCAAATAAAGCTGGAAATTGTCTTTTCAATCTCATTGAAGAATGGAATTGGTGGTATCCATATTGGGATTGCATTGAACTTGTAGATGGCCATTGTAGAATTGTCATTTTCACAATACTGAGTCTTTCTATTCATGAATATAGTATAGTTTTCCAATTCTTCAAATGTCTTTTTGTTTCTTATAGTAATGTTTCATAGTTTTCTATGTATAAGTCTTTTATGTCTCTATTATTGTTGTTGATTGCCTTCAAATCGAACACGACTCAGCGACCCTATGAATAAAAGTCCTGAAGCCCCTCTATAACCATCGATATTTATCAAAGCTCATAGAGTTTCCAAACCTGGCATAGTATATTATGTGCCATTTGGTCACCTGCAATGTATAACAACCACATGTATAGCAGCTCTGAACCCTTCCCTGTCCTGAGTCAGTCTCACTAATTCTGACACACCAACCCGCCCATTGCACCAAATACTGTATCAGTCTATCTCATCTGGGGTCTCCCTCTCCTGTACTGTCCATTGACCCTTCTGAGCATGATGTCCTTCTCCAAGGACCAATCTCTCCTGGCCACAGGTCCAAAGTAAATGAGACAGGGCTTCAAAATCCTAACCTCCAAGGAGAGACTTGGTTTTACCCTCTCCAAGACAGACCTATTTGTTTTCTTGGCGGTCCATGATATGTATGTTCAAGACTCTTCTCCAGGATCACAACTCAAAGGCATCAGTTCTTCTTCTGTAATCCTTAGTCATTGTCCAACTATCTGAAGCAAAACAAGTAATTGAGAAGACCACAGCCTGGATTATGTGCACCATTTTATCTGGACTGACATCATTGCTCTTCAGCATCCTGGAGAAGTCCATAACAGCAGATTTTTCTCAGTGTAATTCGTCTTTTGATTTCTTGACTGCTGGTGTTAAGAGTGTTAATTGTGGATCTGAGCAAGCTGTAATTGCTAACAACCTCAGTCTCTTCTCCATCTAATATGGTGCTGTCAATTGGCCCAGTGGTGAGAATTTTTTTCTTTTTGGTATTGAACTTCATATGTCTCTAGTTGGATTTATTCCCAAGTATCTCGTCTTGTAGTTAGCTATTGTGATTGGCATTGTTTTCCTTAGCTTTATTTCTATCTCTCTTTGTCACTGTAGATAAATCCAACTGATTTTTGCATACTGATATTGTACCCTGCTACTTTGATGAATTGATCTACTATGTCTAATAGTCTCCTCACTGAATCTTTAGGATTTTCTAAATATAATATCACATCGCATGCAAATAGATATAGTGTTACCTCCTCTTTACTGATTTGGGTACCTCTTATTTTCTTGCCTTGTCTTATTGCTCTTTCTTGTATTTCCAGTACTATATTGAATAGAAGAGGTGATAATGGGCATCCTTGCCTAATTTCTATTCTCAAGGGAAATGTCTTAGTCACTCTCTTCACTATTTTGAGGAAATTATCCTCTATTCCTATTTTGTTGGGAAGCACTCTTGGATTTTGTCAAAGGCTTTTAATGTGTTAATTGATAGGATCGCATGGTTCTTATTCTTTGCTTTGTTAATGTGATGGATTACATTGTTTTTCTTATGTTCAACTCTCTTTGCATACCTGTTCTGAATCTCACTTGATCATGATGAATTATATTTTTTATGTACTGTTGAATTCTATTGGACAGGATGTTATTGAGGACTTTTGTGTCTAAGTTTATGAGAGATATTGGCCCATAGTTTTCTATTTTCGTGATGACTTTACCTGATTTTAGTATCAGGGATATGTTTGCATCATAGAATGAGTTGATAATATTCCTTTGTTTTCTACTTTCTGAAATACTTTATGCAGAATTGGTGACACCTCTTCTCTGAATATTTGATAGAATTCACTAGTGAAACCATCTGGACCAGGGATTTTTTTTTTTAGTTGGAAGTTTATTATCTGTTCAATTTCTTCTTTTGCAATGGGTCTGTTCAGGTTTTCTGCTTCAATCTGCATCAGTTTGAGTAGGTTGTGGATTCCTAAGTATTTGTTCATTTATTCAAAGTTTTCAGATTTGTTTGAGTACTATTTTTCCTAATATTCTATTGTTGTTTTAATTCATTTGGTCCTGTTGTTACATTGCCCCTTTCTTCTCTTATTCAGGTTACATACCTCTTTTCTTTCTTTTCCTTTGTTAGCTTTGCTAGTTTGTCAATTTTATTGAATTTTTCAAAAAACCAACTCCTGGTCTTAGTAACAGTTTTAATTGTTTTCCCGTTTTCTATTGAAGTTATTTCTGCCCTATTTTTATAATTTGATTTCTTTTAGAGGTTGTCAGGAGTTTTTGCTTTTCTTTTACTGCTTGTGAGATGTTAAGTAATCAATTATCATTTTTTTTCTTCCCTTTTGATGTGCTTGCTTATTGTTATGAATTGACCTCTAAATACTACTTTTGCTGTATCCCAGAGATTTTGGTAAGTTGTGCTTTAATTTTCCTTATTTCAAAAAGCCTTTTAATTTCTTTTTTTTAAAACATTTTGTTTATTACTCACCCGTATTCAAGCAGGGAACTGTTCAGCTTTCAGTTGTATGGGGGTGGGGAGTTCTCCTTTGTCCTTTTTTTGTTGATTTTTAGTTTTATAGCACTGTGGTCTGAGAAAATGGTGTGTATTATTTCTATGCTTTTTTATTTACTGAGACTTGCTTTGTGACCTTATAAATGATCAATTCTGGAGAATCTTCTCTGCACACTGGGGAAGAATGTATACTTATATTTGGGGGGGTGCAATATATATATATATATAATCAAGTTGGTTGATTATATTGTTAAATGCTTCAGCATCTTTGTTGAATTTCCTTCTGGTAGTCCTATCCTTCCTTGAGAGTGGTGTATTGAAGTCTCCTACTACTGTAGTGATGATGTCTATTTCTTTTTTAGATCTATTTAGATTTGCTTTGTGTGTTTTGTAGGTCTATAATTTTGTGCATAGATGTTAATTATGGTTATTTCCCTTTTTATTATACTAATTTATTTACAAACTTCAAATACACTGTTTTTCAGATCAGATTCTTCCAATTTCTCTCATGCCTCCCATCAAATTGTACAACCTCATGATTAATCCACCACCACTCCCATTCTCATCCCTCTATTTCCACCCTCGCCCCACCCTTGGATCCTCATACTCATTCTACAATAATGGTTTTATACAATATTTGTCCTTGTGGGACAGAGTTCAGTTCACTCACCATAATAATCTCTAGTCCCTCCCTAGCTAGGTAAAAATTTACAAAATTATTGCTCCTGTGTGCTGCATAGTATTCCACTGTATGAATGTACCATAATTTCTCAATCCATTATATTGAGATTGGACATTTGGACTGTTTCCATGTTATTGTGATGGCAAATAATGCTTCTATGAACATTGGTGTATAAGTCTCTGTGCTTCAGTCCTCGTAACTGGGTCATGTAGAATTTCTATGTTCAGCTTTTTGAAGAAGCACCAAACTGCCTTCCAGAATGGTTATAACATTTTACAATCCCATCAACAATATATAATGGTGCCTATCTCACCACATCCTCTCCAACATTTATTACTTGCTGTCCTGTTAAACTTTGCACTGTTACTCAAGTGAGATGGTATCTCATAGTGGTTTTGATTTGCATCTCTCTCATTACCAATGATTTTGAGTATTTCTTCATGTATTTGTTGTCCATTTGAATTGAATAGCTTCCTCTGTGAAAATTCTTTCCATGTCTTTTGCCCATTTTGTAATTGGGTTATCAGTCTTTTTCTTGTGGAGGCCCAGGACTATTCTTTAAACTTTCATTATAAGACTCTTGTCTGAGATGGTATTACCAAATGTTTGTTCCCAGTTGGTAGGTTTTCTTTTCACCCTGTTGGAAAAGGTTTTGATGCATACTGTGATTTAATTTTTCGAAGGTTCCCTTCATCATTTTTTTTAAATTATACTAGTTTATTTATAAAATTTGAATGCATTGTTTTTCAGACCAGATTTTTTTTTTACTTTTTACCTGGTGTCTAACAGATCCTTGCTCTGTGTACCTTGGGTGGGGAGTTCACTGCTCCAAAAGAGGAAGGGACAGCTCACCCTGCCCAAATTTCTCTCAGATCACTGGGCTCACAGAATATAGCTGAGTATAGGAACTAGATTCTGCAAGGGCCCTGCCTAATTTCTCCTAAAGTGGAACTGGTGGTGACCGGGCGGGGAGGCTGGGGGGCGGGGGAGAAGTTCTGAGAGGAGAGGCAGGCTGTGCATGGGACTGGGCTGGAGGGCAAGTGGTCACCCACCGAGTGCGGGTCAGGTTCACCTGTTAAAAGTATACCAGTGAAGCTGATAGATACACACCTTTCTAATTTAAACCATGTAGCATCGATTACTTTGGTAGAATAACTACTTCTTGGTCAATGCATTGGTTCTACAAGAACATAATTAAATTTGCTGGCATTCACATTATTTTCAATATTACCCATAATTTATTATGAATAATAGAGTTGAATTCTTCTTTACCATTAATAAAATGTAATCAAATATCTTCCTAATATTCTCTGCTTTTATGCAAGATGCATCTGATATCAGCAATTATATTCTCATTCTATGTCCTCTTCTGAATCCAGCGTGAATTTTTGGCAGCTACGTCTTGATATATGGTTCCAGGCACTTTACAATAATCTTCAGCAAGATTCTATTTGTGAGTGATATTAATGATAGTGTTGTTGTTGTTTTTTCATTTCCACATTCTTTTAGACTGCCTTTATTGAAATGCGTGCATTCTATCTGGTTGGCCAGAGAGGTATCTATCAAATTTCTTGGCATAGATGAGTGAGCATGCCTATCATCATCTGACATGCCACAAGTTACTTCATTTGTTTTTACACACACATACATTGCTTTATTTACCTATTACGGAGAACTGGTTTCGCAATGGTTAAGTGACTTCATGGGAGAAAGACTTAGAGATCTTCCATAAAGATTACAGCCAAGAAAATATATACATAAAATTTATGGGACAGTTCTTCTCTGTCACATTGTATCACATTGACATGAAATTAATTCAGTAACTCTTAGCAGAAATATTTATCCATAAATCCATGTAATCTTTCAATTTAGCATTCCTTCCCTTTGGGTTTTTTTCATCATGATGATGATGATGATTTTATATTTGTTTGCTCACAAAGTTCATATATATTCACATTATTCTTCATTCATATTGTGTTTTATACAATCATTCCCATACATTATGTTTTATAAAATCAATCACCTTTGTTTAAAAGCCTCTTTTGGTATTTTATTAATCCTGGAATGTTGTTTTTGGTCAATGTCTTCAGTGTACATTAGACCTCTTCCTTTAGTAGCATTGATTCTTGCTCATTTGCAACCTCTTTAAATGGCTGAAAACTACCCAGTTATTTTCAGTAAATGGCCTGTTAGAAGCCCATGGACTCCTACCACACCGTCCTTACTGTCTCTTCTGTGTTCAGTTTCTTTGTTAAAGCCAAAGGGTCAACCAGTCCTGTTGAAGCTCATCCTCTTTTTCAGTGATTTTCTACATTTTCCAATTTGATGACTTGCCTTCTTGACAACATGTCCAATGAAGTCTCACCATACTTATCTCTAAGGAGCAGCCTGATTGCACTTCTTCCAAGACAGATTTGGTTTTCTTTTAGTAGTTTATGATATAGCCATTATTATTCACTAACACCACAATCGAAAGGCATCAACTTTTCTTTGGACTTTCTTATAAAATATCCTTATAATTAGACTATTGTTGTTATGTGCCACAGAGTTAACTGGACGTTGTAGTGCTTTACAATTTTTGCCATTGTGATAGTTCCTGATTAGTTTAAATATGAGAATAAAATATGTCTTTTTCCTTTATAACACTTACAGATCACCCTCCAGCAGGTTTTCAGAAGCTATAAATAGCACAGAAAGAGATTGCTCTTCTTCTCTGACAGAGTGGCTGATGTATTCCAATTAATTGTCTTTGGGATTGCCCGACAACTTTTCCACTACCCTACTAGTCTATAATTAGGTTGTTGTGGTTGTGTTGGAGAACCATTAAGTCAGAATTGGCCAATAGCTGACCCTCCAGCAAGTTCTCAGAGGCAACACATCACATCGAAGGAGATTGCTTATGGAATAGCTTGGTGGATTCGAACCACGTTTGTTTGAGTGGGCAGCCCAACTCCTTACCACTAAACCACCATTAAGCTGTGTTGAGTTGTGTACCAATGAGTTAGAACTGACCCATAGCTAACCATCCAGTGAGTTTTCAGAGGCAGTTAGTCTCATGGGAAAAGATTGCCCATTTTTCCCCCCACAGAGCAGATTTGAACCATGTGCCTTCTGGATTGCTGTATTTCTGGATTACTGTATTTCTGTATTTCTCTACTTAGTGGCTTGACATAGTTGAGAAATTACTGATTTTTATATAAGTGTAAGTAGTTAGAGAAAATTATGAACTTTTTAAAATGCCTATATTTTTATTAACCTGCTTTTCAGGAATTACACAATAACCTCTATTTAAACTAACCAATATACTAATATGTTAAGAACAAGTACGTATCCATTCTTTCATTTCCCAGGTAAATAGACCCATTCTCTTTAAGCATGCAAATGCTTATCATGATTTGTAATATTTTTTACCAATATAGCTTCTACTCTTCAACCTATTATCTTCACTTTGTAATTACTTAAGACTGTTTCATCAAGTCAATCGATCATTGTTAATTCCTTTAATAGCTATACAATGTTTTCATCTGTGAACATATCGCAATTTACTAAACCATTTTGCACTCAATGGACTTTCAGATTCCCTCCACTTTTCTGTTGTATTGTTTCTTTAGTTTTGTGCAAAATATACTGAAACAATTATGACAGTTGTTGATACTGCAACAACTTCATAGACATATCAAATACATCTTTGATAATAAAAATACATATTATTTGGTCAAAGGTACATACATTTTTATCTTATTAATTATTGCTTGCTTTTTTCTGAAAAGTTGTACCAGTTTTAAAACACAGTTTTTCACCAATGAGTGAATGTATCCATTCTCCAGAATCACTATAAACACTGGACGTTGTAGTGCTTTATAATATTTGCCATTGTGATAGCTCCTGATTAGTTAAAATAAGAGGATAAAGTGTCTCTTCCCTTTATATCTCAAAATAAATATTAATATAAAACTGTATGTATGTATAAAAGCTTACATAATTTTATGTCATTTGTCCGTATTTTGCTGCATTAATAGGGACTTCTCCAGAGTACTGAATAGCAATGATGTCAGTTTAGAGACTAAGGTGCGCCTGATCCAGGTAATGATCTATGCAATTACTTTCTATTTATCTGAGATCTAGACAATGACTAATAATGATAGAAGAATAATTGATCCTTTGAGTTGTGGTGGTGAATAAGAATACTGAATGTACCATTTAAACTGCTAAGAGAATAAACAGATCTATCACAGAGAGGTTGCTCTTTGAAGGCAAAGATTTTGAAGCTCTGACATTCTTTGGTCATATTGAAAAGAGAGATACATCCTTGAAGAGAGACTTCATGCTTGGAAGGGTGGAGGGACAGAACAAGAGAGGAAGGCCCTGGATGAGATGGATTGACTCAGTGACTGGGCTAATGGGGTAGGTGTGTCAGAGACAAAGCAGTTGGCTCAAGATAGAGCAGGTTTCATGGCTGTTGTTCGTAGGGTCACTATGAGTCACAAGTGATCTGACTTCATATAACAAGAACAAAGAGCAAACATCCCACAGAAATCTTTTCTAGTTCTTGTTCACATGCACTTGAATTTTAATGCAGTGCTTGCAGACTGCAGTAAATATTTACTAAACTTGAAGAAGCATTAATAAATATTAATACTGATTTTAATTTTTACTGAATCTTCTTAGATTTCTACTGCTGTTTTGACAGAACACTACAAGTGGTTTTGATAAAGGAAACTTTCTTTTTTTATTATTTGTTTTCTTTTTTATTATTATTAATTTTAATGAACATTTATAGAGATTTTGGATTTCCATTCATTCATTATTGCACTCCCCCTGCCCCAGTTTGCTCTTTTACTTTTCAAAGAAAAGAGGAAACTTTCTTTTATGAACAGTTTAGGAGGTTAGAAGCTTCAGTTGCTAACTCTAGGGGGAGTTTTTCTCTCTTTTGGCTCTGAGGAAAGGTCCTTTTCTCAGTCTTCACATGTTTCAGCACCTATCATTCCCCACCACTGCTCACTTCTCAGGGATTAATCTGCTGGTCTTGTATCTCAAAGGAGATTGATTGCCTTAAAACACTGCACTGATACAGGCCTATTAACAAAGAAAGGCTTACTTCCAAATGAGATTATATCCACACGTCAATGGTTTAGGATTTACAAGATGTGTTTTTGGAATACGCAATTCAAACTCTAACACATTACAAAGTAAGTGTTTTTTCCCTTCAGTTAAAGAACATTATTTTGTAAGTACTGCTTGACTTCATGACTTGTAATGATAAATTTCTTAAAGCTCCACCTGTCCTTGATGCCTAGGTTGCTTTCAAGTTTAATCATTATACACAGATGAGAAGTGAAACTATTTATGAATGTGAAAAGATTCTTTCTTTAGCAGTGCTTCCTTCTAATAAATTACCAAGAACAGTATAAAAACTATTAACAGATCTTGGTATATATTGTCAATGTTTTCATAAGGTATTCAGGATACTCTGGGAATTAGCAGCGGACTTTTATGTGCTTGTCACAGAGAAGGAAAGTGAGGTTGAGACTTTCTCAAAGTTGCTTGAGGAAGCAAAGTTCAGTCTCAAGTCAGTACCTGATTCATAGGCTCCCATTTTTGCTTCCTAATGCTGCCTTTGGGAGCAAGAGTGGCATTTCCTAAGTAACATGCCTCTAGAAACTCTAAAAACTTTGAGAAATGATGATAGTTAAAGAAAGGCTTCAGGTCTTTTGTTCTTGGGGTCTCTATGAGTCATGCTCGACTCTGCGACAGTCAACAACAGCAACAAAACTATTATCTACATAATCAGAAATAAAGTATTTGACTTTTGAATACCACTTTGAAATCTCTTAAGCTATCGATCTTTTTTAAATGTAATTCTTGTATTTCAACTTGGTGATACTATGAAAAATCAATTATTGTTTTTAGAAAAGGTAAGGAATAGGGCACAGAAGGGTCCTGTGCCTGACCGTATCCTCTTTCTTTGATTTGTCTACTAATTACGCTAGAGTGCTCTGTTTGTGAAAACTGAGTGAGCAGCACATTCAAAACTTGAGCATTTTAATTTTCAATAGGAAATTCCAGAAATTATTTGCAGAAAACTCTTGGGGCCCTGGGTCTCCTTGCAGAAAGTACTTGTGTAACACTTGGAGGAACATTCTGCCAACTATCTCTTTGCCTTGGAATGGGATGTCTTTGTATGCTTGTGTATGTTGGAACTTACACCAACAAGGATGTTCAAAAATAACACATATAGTAAGTATATTGTTCCCAGTCCCAAGGAGCCAAATAGTGTTTGCCTTCTTAACTTCAGCACCAGTCTAGCAGTAGCAGCTTTAGGAACACTAGATATAGCATCTTGAAATGTAATGCTACTCAGAACAGATGTTAAGGAACTTACCTGTGATAAGGACTAGAGAAGCTCAACCATTGGTCCAAGGAACTCAGATGACCAGCAGAAGAACTAGCACTAAATCACTACCTCCTCTATTCTACAACAGGGCCTTTGTAGAAGACAGGTTGTCTTTTCTCTACCCTGAGATCAGCATCAAGGGTGCTCCCTAGGGAGTTGCACTACTAACCTAAAAGTGGTCCTCTGGACGTTCAAAATCATTAACAGCTCCATGGGAGAAAGATCAGAAATCACGTCCCATGACCTCCAGAATCACACTAGAGGTGTAGCTGTGTGTAATTTCCAAAATATAGCAATGGATTGAGTTGAAACAATCATCAGACACAATTTTAAAAAGTCATTGCCGTTGAATTGAATTATTAAAAATAATTAGCACATCAATCTCATAAAGTATAATTTACATATGAGGACTTGCACAATAGCATACTAAATTTTAGAGCTACTAAATTTTAGCCCGGTTCTTAATTCTAAAAGCCACGATCCTAGCTACTCTTTTCTGTGTCACTGTATCCTTGGTAGCTTTAAGTCCTGACAGTTATAATGCACAGTTTCATACGTAGACTCGTATTTTCCTGTCCTTACAGCCTCCTGAGCTGGACATTATTATGATTATCCCCATTTATAAGCCAAGTCTAAGAAATATAAAGATATTTTCCCCAAATTTATATCAAATTTGTATCAATATTATATTCCATGTCACAAACTTTAGCCCTTGATACTGTACTATCTATCTTCTAGATAATCTGATAAACATTTTTTGAGGATAAAACCTGTCTTTAAATATTATTGAGTCACTAACTGTCCTTTTTAAATGGTGGACGGTGTCTGGTGGAGCACCCTGATTAAAACAAGCTTGGACTCAGGAGTGGCATCCACTTCTGAAATAGCTTGCCTCTAGAAACTCAATGAACTTGAAGAAATGATGAAAATTATACAAGTACTCAGGTCTTTCATTCACAGGGTCACTATGAGTCTTGTAATACTCGAGGGCACTTACCAGCAACAACAATCTGTGTTTCGGGGAGCTCTGGCACCCTAGTGGCAAGAAACTGCCCTGCAATCCCAAAGGCATGCAATTCTACTCCACCAGATGCTCCGAAGAAGTAGGGGCAATCTCCTCCCAAGCAATTTGCTGCCTCTAAAAATCTGCTGACTCGAAGGCACACAATAACACCACTATACCCTGTTTCTCCGTTTATCATACTGGGGTGACTTGCATACTGCTGTGATTCTGGAAGCTATGCCCACCAGTATTCAAACATAAACAGGATCACTTCTGGATGAAATTGTAGACAAATTTCAGTAGATCTTAAGGATATTATTGTACATGATCCAACTATCAATATCCAAAGATTTTGTTTAAAAAAAAATGACATGTCACATTGAGAAAATCTGTAGCAAATAACCTATTGAAAAGCTTTAAAAAATGTCACTTTAAGGACCAAAGTATGCCACCCAAATCATTATCTTTGCAGTCACTTATGCATTTAAAAACTGAACATTGAAAAGAGAAGACCAAAAAGAGCAGACACAGTCTTTAAATATTTTACATATGTGTGTGTATAAACTCTCATTCAACAATTCCTCACACTTACTTGCAATGCATTGGAAAGCTGGACAATGATTAGGGATGATAAAAGGAGAATTGATGCCTTTGAACTTTGGTTCTGGAGAAGAGTATTGAATATATCATGGACTGTCAGGAGAACAAAGAGGTTCATCCTAGATAGGGTGAAACCAGGCTTCAGCTTGGAGGCAAGGGTTCTGAAACTCCCTCTGACATACTTTGGGCATGTTAAAGGAGGGACCAGTCCTCCAAGGGGGACATTGAACTTGGGAGAGTAGAGGGACATAACAAAACAGGAAGACCCTCAATGAGGTAAATTGAACCAGTAACTGGAATTAATAAGAGTAGGTGTGTCAGAGACAACAAGGTTGACTCAAGATAAACCAGGGTTCAGGGCTGTTGTATATAGGGTTGCTATGAGTCACAAGGAGAGGTTACTGGGGTAATGCAGATAGGCAGCGTATCAGAGACAATAAGATTGGTAAGGAATAGAGCAGGGTTTAGAGTTGTACTTAGGGTCACTATGAGTTGCAGGTGACTCGACAGCACATGACAACAACAATTAAAAAAAGAAGATAGATGATAGATAGATAGATAGATAGATAGATGATAGATATAGATAGATAGATAGATAGATAGATGATAGATAGATGATAGATAGATAGATAGATAGATAGATAGATAGATAGATAGATAGATAGATGAGATAGATAGATAGATAGATAGATAGATAGATAGATAGATAGATAGATAGATGATAGATAGATGATAGATATAATGATTGCAAAAATAAGCTCTAATACAGCAATGATGATAAGAATGGTGCAGGACAAAACTATATCTTGTTATGCTGCGCATTAGGGTATGACAAGTCTGAGTTAACTTTGCAACATATAACAGCAACTTCAAAGCATTAAAGTTACTCTGGGAATTAAGACGATTCTTCCTAAATTGCAGCCTCTGTGTTACCTGAGTCTCTTGCACCTACCTTGTGAGAGTCTTAAGAGAGCAGAGCTCATCCTGCATGGCTCATCAGCCTCCTACAGCACTTCATCCATTCTAGTCAGTAAGTATATAATATTTGGACCCTCTCTTGTGAGCTGCCAAAATAGCTAGATGCTAATCAGAAACAAAACTATCTTATCTTGTGGTTGATTCCACAATGCACAATAGACCATTCCTTTTCCTTCGTTAGAAAAAAAAATTCTCATTTAAGTATAAAACTATGGGTTTTTTTTCTATGTTCCTCTGAAATTAATATTTCACTTTTCCAAAACCTCGTAGAAAACTCTTGGTTTGTTTGCTATCAGCATTTATTCCCTAAAGTGATAAGAAACCTGGTAAGATCCAAGTGAAAAAAATACAATGATGTTTCCAGTATTAATAACTTTAAAAAGCTCAGAAGTCTAAATAAATTATGCAAACAAACAAAAATTTGATGGCACCTAAAGAACTGTACAAAAAAGAAAAAATAGATTAACTAGATTTGTCAAAATTTAAAATCTTATTATTTAAAAGATATCATTACTACACGGAAAGGCGTTCTACCTAGTGTTAAAAAGATTTGCAAATCATATTTTTGATGAGGAAGTTATCTCTGGAATACATAAAAAAACTCTTAAAATTTGGCGAGCTCTGGTGGCCTAGTGGCAAGAAGATGTACTGCAATCCCAGAGGTGCACGGTTCAAATCCACTAGATGCTCTGCTGGAGAAGGAGGAACAATCCCCTCCTGTACCAGTCAGATCTGATTTGACGGTACACACACACACAAGATAATAAAATAAAAAAAACCAAAAACCTCTTAAAACATAATTATATAAGGACATAATCTAATATTTTAAGTGGCCAAAAGAAAAGACATCTCTCCAAAGACACCAAAATGGCTAGGTTAATAGGCACATTAAAAGCTCCAAAAAAATTATCCATCAGAGAAATGCTAACCAAAACTTCAAGGAAATAACACTTCACGCTCACCTAGCAGTTGCCTTTGAGTGGTTTCCAACTCATGATGACCCTGTGTGTGTTAGAGTACAAGTGTGCACCAGAGTTTTCAATCATTGGTTTTTCAGAAGGCTCATTTTTATTGACTTGAGGCTTTAATTTTTCACTTGACACTTGAATACATTAACTTTTTACAATACCCAGAAACTCCTCACCCCCACTCAATCCTTGACTCAATGCCATCAAGTCAGAACCGTCTCATAGCTCACCCTGAAGTGGGTTTTGCATGCGAGGACATTGCCTATCTTTCTCTCATGTAGCAGATATGTGATTTGAACCACTAGAAACATGCCTCCTTTGGGTTAACAGCAAAACTCCCTGTAGTCTGTGCCACCAGAGGTCTTTTTCATACGCCCTGGGAAATTTTTTTATTTATTAGGTTCTGACTAGTAGACCAAGATCAATAATGACTCTATGACCAGATTTGAAACTTGCCTTGTCTTGTCCTCATGATTTCTGATATGCTCAAGCCCATTTTTAAAGTCACTGTTTCAACCCATCCTGTGTAGAATCTTTCTGTCTTTTACTGACTGCCCCCTCCTGAAAATATGCTCAAAGTACGGGAGATGATGCCTCATCATCTTTGCCTAAAAGGAGGACCTTAATTTCAGTCCCTTAAGACAGACTTGTTTGTTCTTTTGCACTATGAAATAGTCAGTACTCTATACCATAATCAAATACCATACCTCAAAGGCATCAATTTTTCTCCTATCATCTTTATTAGATTGTCCAGCATTCAGATTTATAAGAATAGCAAAAGAAAAAAAATAGAGTTAGTGAAATTGAGAAGAAATGGAATCCTCACACATTGGTAGTGAGAATATAAAATTATGCAACAGTATTGGAAAATAATTGGCAGTTACTCAAAGATCAAATATTGCATTATCAGTAAAACTAAAACTTATTGTAGCTGAGTGGGAGTTGATTCTGTTGGCCTTCCAATGAGTTTTCAGAGGCTGTTGATTACATGGAAGGAAATTGCCCATCTTTCTCCTACGGAGTCTCTGGTGGATTCAAATCAACAAAGAGGTCTAGATTATGTCACCAGAGATCCTTAGAGTTACTACATGACCCTGAGATAGATATAGATAGATAGATAGATAGATAAATGGAAAACATGTCTACACAAATATTTGTGAAGAAAATTCACGAAGTTCTCTTCAACTATTATAAAAGTGGAGTCTAGGTATTTATCAGCAGGTGAATGGATAAACAAAATATGTATACACATAAAATAGAATATTATCAGTCATAAAAATTAAACAAGTACTGATATGTGCTTAACGTTGAAAGCCTCATAGTAAGTAGAAGAAACTAGAAATTAGAAGCCAAAATGTGTATTAATATATTTTCATGAAATGTTCTAAATACATTAATCTGTAGAGATAGAAGATAGTTTAATGATAACCTAAGGTTAACAGAGGAGATAAGAAATGAAGTCTAAGTGACAAAGAAAAATGTTCTAAAATTGATGGTATTGATAATATCACAGTTTTCTGGCTATATTAGGACACATTACATTTATATATATTATATTATATTATATTATATTATATTATATTATATTATATTATATTATATTATATTATATATTAATTAAATGCATTACATATACTATATAATTATATATATTATATTACTAATATATATTATATTATATATATAATAGATGAATGCTGTGTGAATTATTTCTCAAGGAAAGCTATTTTACAAAGAAATATTAAGAACAAAGGTTTTAGTAGGAAATGTACCAGAAAAACCTAGAAGAAAATATTCAATGAAATTATTCTTATGTTCTAAATAAGCTAAGGTGTAAGTGATGCACATTCTACTTGTAGCTCGTTTTTATGAATTTTTCCGCATGTCATTATGTGCTTGTGATTTCTTCATGCCTGTCATTGCAGTAATATGACAAGAGCCAGAAACAAGCCAATTGGAAATGGAATGAGGGAAAGTTGTCAGGCTTCTAGAACTGGAAAAGCAGGTTGAACATGGATTTGGGTTGTTACCAGCTAAGGTTATGTGCCCTAGTTCAACTCATGGGAAGAAGAAAAGTAAATAAATAAATAAAACCTAGTTGGAAGAAAAGACAGTCTGGTAAAAATGTGTTAGCCTGTATCTTCTGGAAATTTAACATGCCATGACTGCTGGCCAACTAAGATTCTACTCAAAGATCCACACCTAGTTAATAGAAAACCTTCCTTTTCTTAATTTAGAATACACTGAATTCATTACAATGTGTATGAGAATATGTGTGATTTATCGGAAAAGGAAAGTTACCATGATACTTGTTGAGATAATATGAAAAGGTGGTTTTGGTGGACTAGTGCTGTAAACCGAAAGGCACGTGGTTCAGATCTTTCAGCCGCTCCATGGAAGGGGATGGACAATCTTCTCCCATGAGATTTACTGCTTCTGAAAACCTATTCGAGGGTCAGCCGACTCAATGGCTCACAAAAACAACAACAAATCCAGCAATAAGAATTAACAAATTGTAATAACACAAAATTTTGAAAAATCTTATAATAACCATGTTGAGGAAAAAAGTTAGACTCAAAGGATTATACCCTTTATGATTCTACCAATGATTATTTAAAAAACGATAAAACTGATCTTTAGTTTCTTCTGTTAGAAGTTATGTTTCCCACCAGTTCCAGTCCGTTTGACTTGTGCTGAGAACTGAAATATTGAAATTTCTACCAGATAGATAAGAATTCAGAATCTACATGTGGGATCTTGCTAAAACTTCCTTTAAGATGCATGCTCATAGCTATCAGTAATTTTCAACCTTCTATTAGGTTTCTGAGAGTGTAAATATTTTTTATAGGAGATATATATATTTAAAGTTAGTTTTTTTAACATAAAAAATTAGAGAGGGTAAAGATGAGTTAGGTCCAATGGTGATTAATTTTATAAGACATAATACATGGGAATGATTATATGAAACACAATGTGAGGAAGAATAGTGTGAAACACAAAGTATATGAACTTTATAAGCAAACTAATATAATTTAAAAAAAAATAAGGGAGGGAAGGAAGGAAGGAAGAGAGAGAGAGAGAAAAGTAAACAAAATTACATCTCAAAAGGATGAGCCTCCTTCCTTGAAAGAAAATATGGAGGAAAGGCAGCATGCTAGTGAGATGAAGCTCTATTTATGGGCTCCTTCTCTAGGTGGGCCAATGAGATGATGCCATGGAGAGTTCAAACTTTAGTGGGTGGTTCTCATTCTGGTCCCTGTGCTCTGATGTCATTTATGCTCCTAAAATGTCCACTGCTTCTGACATCATTCATGTGCCTAAGCTCTAATTCTGTGCATGTCAAAGCTTGGCTTCCTGGTTCTAACAGCTCAATTTTTCTCTCTTTTAACTAACATTCCTACCTGGAGATCAAGTCCCTAAAATCTTTTAGAGTTTGGGTAATGACCACTCTAGCTGCATCATGCTAAAATTGAGGGTTGTCCTGCCTACAGGGTGCCGGAATCTCTCTATGTCTCTTTATTTGTAGGTTCCTAAATACACTGGCTACTATGCCAATTGTTGGCAGGCATAGAGTTAGGAGTCAGAGTTGAATAAGATGGTGTTTTTGTAGAGCCATCTGCTTAATGTAGGACACTTGGAGCCTGGAAAACACAAAATTCATTGTATTAAACAAGTAGAGTTTACAAAGTAGTAACAGGCAAATTAAGACTGGCTCTATAAAAGAGGAATTAGGCTTACTTAATTTCAGATTTATGATTAAGAATCCTAAGAATTAGGCACTGCATTATTTGAGAGGTTTGGTTTGTTAGTGTTTTTGCAAACAAAGAATTTATTTATGGTTATTAATTTAAGAGTAGTAGTAAGTTAAGAGATTTTTAGTGTCAATCTTAAGGAGAAAAGACTACCCATCTTTCTCACATGGACCCATTTATTAATGAATTAAAATGTGAGAGTCTTAGGTAGTATTTGTCTTTTTGCGACTGAGAAGTTACACTCAGCACAATGTTTTCCTTATTCTTGCACATTGTGTAGTGTTTTACAAACTCCTTATGCTTCACTGCTGTGTAATATTCTACTGTGTGAATGTACCATAGTTTTTCTGTGTACCCGTATTCATTATAGGCACTTGAGCTGCTTCCATCACTGCTATTGTGAATAATATTGCAATAAATATGAGTGTGCATGCATCTGTTTGTGTCATCATAAGGCCACAGGTGGGGTGGTATCAATTCAGAATTCTCTAAATTTATATCAGTTATAAAACTATAGTTTACTTAGTTATAAAACTGACATCACTTTTCTCTAGCCTGTAATACTAGTTACCTTGTCTTAGAAGTCTTTGTTTCCTTTTTTTAGTCATGTAAAATTAGTTTAAGTGGTCTGTTTACTATGAGAGGAAATGAATACCTCTTATATCAGCAGTTTATTGTTGTTGTTATGTGACGTTGAGTCATTTGCAATTCATAGTGACTCTATGTACAACAGCCCTAAACTCTGCTCTGTCCTGTACCAGTCTGTATATACACCAGTCTCCAATACACCCATCCTGATTATCCCAGTCACTGAATCAATCCACCTAATAGAGGGTCTTCCTCTCCTGTGCCATCTCTCCACCCTCCCAAGCATGATGTCCCTCTCCAAGGACTGGTCCCTCCTTACAACATGTCCAAAGTATGTCAGACGAAGCCCCAGAATCCTTGCCTCCAAGGAGCAGCCTGGTTTAACCCACTCTAGGATGAATCTGTTTGTTTGTTTTCTTATCATTCCATTGTATACTCAGTACTCTTCTCCAGCACCACAGCTCAAAGGCATCAATTCTCCTTCTATCCTCCCTAGTCATTGCCCATCTCTCTGATGGCATAACAATTGATCAGCTGTTTACCTCTTTGAAACTGTTTTTCCCAGTCATATGTAAATTGTATCTTAATCTGCCTGTTTGCCAGGAAGGGAGGTGGGCCTTTCCTGAATTAGCCTTTATGTTTTAGGGCCTGTTTTTCTCAGTGTTGTGTTAACTCTTTTGTAGGTTTCCTGTTTACTGTTATCTGTGTGTGAAGGTTTTTTTGTTTTTGTTTTTGGTTTGTTTTGTTTTGTGTGTTTTTTTTCAGATGTAGAAAGTCTTTGATTTTACTAACAAAAGTGCATTGTTAAGTGAGTTGGTGGCTCACCCTGGTATAAAAGGCTAATGACCACTCCTAGATGGGGAGGCAGTTTTTGATGGGAGCTCACTCTTCTCCCAGATCTATAATAAAGTGCATATGGATATTACAATCTGTCTGTCTTATTGGCAATTGACTACAGAAAGAACCCCTTGCTCTGTTCTGACAACTGCCTCTTGGTCCAAGTATAAGTTTTGCATAATCATAATCAAGTGCTCTGGGATTTCCATTCTTCTCAGAGTCAGCCACAGTTGTTTATGATCCACACAGTCAAATGCCTTTGCATAGTCAATGAAACACAGATAGAGATTCCTCTGGTGCTATCTGCTGTCAGCCAAGATCCATCTGACATCAGCTGTAGTATCCCCTAGTTCCACGCCTGCACATCTGGCAGTTCTCTATTGACATGCGTTCCTGTCATTTTTGGATAATCTTCAGCAGAATCTTGTTTGCATGTGATATCAATGATACTATTTGATAATTTCCACAGTCTGTCAGATCACCTTTCTTTGGAATGGGAACAAACATAGATCTCTTCCAGTCAGTAGGCCAGGTGGCTCCAGATTTCTTGGCACAACTTGGTGAGCACATCCAGGGCAGCATCTGTTTCTTGAAATAGATAAAAATACTAAAGTACTTCGACTTATATCCATACATTTCAAATGTTACACACATGTTTAAGTGTTGGAAAATGAATAAGCGAGTTCACAGATTGATATAGAATATAATTCTAATATACTAATAATTAGAAACTCTACTTTTCATCCTCTCCTACTTAAGTTTCTGTATTATCACTGAAGCAAAAGGAAGATATTACAAGTAGAAATAGAAGAATAAGAAAATAAACTCTATTGGACATTTTTTGTTCCAAAAGCATGGAATTATATTTTTTTTTTATTTCACTTCAGTTCGATTCCATCAAAGAGTTGAGACATGTAAAGCGGAAGAAGCTGCCTCTTCTTTATCTAAGGCATCCTGAATGTATTTATTAACACTATTATGTGAGTGAACTTACTACTCCATGGATGACTTTATCCAAATGAAAAGTAAAAAAATGTCTTCATTGTTGCTGAGGCTGGGAGTAGAATTTTTTTCTACTTCTTGTTGTTGTTGTTAGGTACCATGGAGTAGAGTCCAACTCATAGAGATCTAATGAACAGTAGATATGAGTCTTGACCTATCAAGTGCCATCTAATCATCTCTTGACACACTTGAGCCCATTGTTGCAGTCACTGTGTAAATGCACCTCGTCAAGGGTCTTCCTTTCTTTCACTGATTCTCTTTCAAGAACGAGTGATGTCCCTCTCCAAGGGATAACCTCTCTTAGCAATATTCCCAAAGTATATGAGATCAAGTTTTGTCATCTTCACTACCAAGGAGCATTCTGGCTACACTTTCACCAAGACATATCTGTTTGTTCTTCTGGCAGTCCATGCAATATTCAATACTCTTCACCACGACCATAGCTCAAATGCATCAATTCTTCTGTCATCCTTATTCAATGCCCATCTTTTCGATAAATAGGAACTGATTGAAGAGTATGGCCTGAATCAGGCACATAATAACATTCAAACTGACATCACTGCTCCTCAGGAATTTGGAGAGGTCCTTGACAGAAGACTTTACAAATGCAATGTGTCTCCTGATCTTCTGACAGCTGAGACCAAGAGTGTTGAGTGTAAATCCAAGCAAAACGAAGTCATAGACAACTTCAATCTTCTCTGCATTTATCATGATATTGCTTATCAAGTTAGCAGTGAGTGACAGAGAATGGCAAAGGACACAATGAAAAAGGAGATCAATTAAAACTAATTTTGACAAAGACTGTGGAAACATAACAATAGAAAACAAACTCTCAAGGAATATGGCAAAACAACAGACTCAAGGAAAAGATAAATGAAATGGCCAAAGTCACCATAAGTCCATTAAAAAGAATGCACCATCAGCAGATTAAACCCCATTCCCTGCTAACAAAAAAATATATAAACACTTTTTAAAAGATAAAAATGGAGTCATTCTGTACTGACCCTTTCATAGTCTGTTATGAATGTCTAATAAACCTCAGTTTCTTTCTCTTTTTCTCACTTGGTATTGGTGTCTTTCTTGTATTTCCGAGTCAGAACTTTCTAGTTCTTACTTGAAGAGGCCCTTGGACCTTTTTTCGAATTCACCTCCTTGACAGTGAGGATTTTTGTCTTCTTGATGTTGAGATGAGATGCGTATTGAAGGTCTTTGATCTTCTGCAGCAAGCATTTCCTCCTCACTTTCGGCAAGGAAGGTTGTGTCATTTGGATAATGCAGGCTGTTGAAGAGTCTTCAACAATTCATATTCATATTGTTTTTCTTTTCAATTCCATATTGTTTTTCTTAGACATTAGCTTCTCAGATTATTTTTTTAGGGTAGAGATTAAATAGCTAAGGAGAAAGAACTAACCCCTGATGCACACCATTCTTGATTTTAAACCATATAGTGTTCCCCGGTTCTGTACAACTATATCTTGATCTAGGTATAGGTTTTGTATGAGCATAAGAACGTGTTTTAGGACTCCCATTCTTCTCAAAGTTAGTTATAATTTTTTATGATCTACTGGCCAAATGTCTTTGTATCATCAATAAAACACTGATAAACATTCTTCTGGTGTTCTCTGCTTTCTAGAAGGATCCATCTGGCATCAACAATTATATCCCCAGTACCATGGCCTCTTCTAAATCCAGCTTGAGCTTGTAGCAGTTCTCTCTTAATATACTGTTCTGGCCATCTTTGCGTGATCTTCAGCAATATTATTGTTGCATATAATGTTAACAATATAATTTCGTAGTTTCCACATTCTGTTGGATCACCTTCTCAACAATTCCTGGGGCCTTCCCTCCACCCCCTTTACTCAATTCCTTTAGAGAAGCTTGAATTTCCTTCTTCATCACCATTGCTTCTTGATTATATGCTGTTTCATGAAATTCTTCTGTGTCAGCCAATTCTTCTTGACATGACTCTGTATACTCCTTCTATCTTCTTTTGATACTTCCTGGATCATTCTATATTCCTCCCATAGCATTTTTTAAATATTGCAACTCAAGGTTTGAACTTGTTCTTCAGTTCCTTCATCTGGAGAAATACCAAGTGAGTTATTCCTTTTGCTTTTCTAACTCCAACTCTTTTAAATCTCAGTAGATATCATTAGGGAGCTCTGGTGGCCTAGTAGCAAGAAGCTGCACTGCAATGTTGAGGGCACACTCTGTGAGGCCACCAGCTGCTCTGCGGGAGAAGGATGAATTTTCTCCTTCTGCCTCTGAAAATCCACCAGAAGGCTGACTGTGGGTCTGTTCCAACTCTATGGTTCACAACAAGAGCAACAACAATAGATATTATTAAATTAAATTATTAAATATTATTAACCCTTTGTACATATTTAATAGATTGAAAGATTTAAATGGTCCAAGAAGAAAAAGAAAAGTATTTTAATTTTTTATTTAGCAACTTCAATTCTCCATTATTCAATTCCGTACATTATTGCTGATATTTACCATCCTGGTAGCTTATAGGCCTCCAGTCATCTGTTGGGGGGAATAAAATGTGTCCTAGTAGGAAGGAAGGGGACTTGCTTTGGACCTAGTTCAATTGCATTGTGTGCAGTCAAATCAGAACGGACTTATCGTTTACTCTCTAGTGGGATTTCAGCAGCTGTAAATTGCATTGGAAGAGATTGTCTAACTTCCTCATGTAGAGTAGCTGGAGAATGTGTCTTTGGGTTGGCAGCAAAACCCCTTGCCACTTGGCCACAAGAGATTCCTAAATTCATGATATATTTCTGTCACATAGTGTTGAAGCTCAGAAAACCCCTAGACCACTTGGAACATTAGTTTACTCACCAGAATTACCTTCAATTACATAAAGAGACTGAATAATAGGAGAATAAATACAGTTCTGTATAATATCTAACACAACTGTTTATTTTCTCATTTTTTCTTCCTCTTTCTGTTAACATTCCAAACCTTCAAAGTTTCCAGAATTTCCAAGATGACTTGGTCAGTAGAGAGCTGAACTCTAACTCCAAGGCTGTTTGAATACATCAGTAGTTCCATAGAAGAAAGATGAGCAATCTCTCCCAAAGGACTTATCTTGTTGCTGCTAACCATCCTTGAGTTGACGATGACTTGTAGCGACCCTACGAACAGTAGCTTTAAACCCTGCTCTATCCTGAGCCAACCTCATTGACTTTGATACACCTACCTTCATTAGCCCAGATCCTGTGTCAATCCACCTCATCCAGAGTCTTCCTCTCCTTCACTGTCCCTCCACCCTTCCAAACATGATGACCCTCTCCAAGGAATGATCTCTACTGGCAACAGGTTCAAAGTATGTGAGACAGAACTTTAAAAGCCTTGCCTCCAAGGAGCAAGCTGGCTTCGCTCTCTCCAGGACAGACTTGTCTGTGCTCTTAGCAGTCTAAAGTCTATTAAATACTCTCCTCCAGTATCACAATTCAAAAACATCAATTCTTCTCTAATGCAGCTCTCGGATGCATAATAGCAAGTAATTGATAAAACTATGACCTGTATCAGGTGCACCTTAGTCTCCAGACTTACATCATTGCTCTTTAGCACTCTGGAGGAGTTGCTAACATCAGACTTTCCCAATGCAACTCATGTTTTGATTTTCTGACTGCTGGTGCCAAGAGTGTTGAATCTGGATCTGAGCAAGATGAAATTGTTAACAATCTCAATCTCATCTGTCATGGCACAGTGGTGAGAATCTTTGTTTTCTTGATGCTGAGAGCTTCAATTTACATTAAAGACTGCAGTCCTTGACCTTTTGCAGAGAATGCTTCTGGTCCTCTTACTGCAATCAAAGTTTTGTCATCTAAATGTAATACCCTATAGAAAATACACTGGCGGATCAGGTATGAGTCAGCTCTACAGAAATAAGCAAGTTACTGAGTGACCCACCACACCTCCCTAAACTCTTCTTATGTCTGCCCAGTCAAGAGGTAAGCCAAGAAGCTGAGCATTAGATGAGAAAGTTATTTTGAAGAATATCGCAAGGGCATGCCTATAAAATTTAATTTTTCTTTTAAAATTTTAAGAAGAACATTTTTTTTTTAGTTTTCTTCAATAATTAAATATATTGGGTATTAAGACACAAAGCAACACTGAGGCTCAGTTTTGTGAAGTGAGAGAACACATATGTTTTGTACATCAGTGTGTCCAAAGTCCTCACAAATCATTTGGTACATAAAAATTCTTCAAATATTTCTTGAGTTTACCTGTTTATTTGAAATGAAATTGGTAATTAATTCAGACACACTGATTATTGCTCAATATGTATTCTGTATTTCAGTGTTGATACTTTGCGTTTATTTGCATAAACTCAAAGGCACCACTTCTTAAAAGCACATTTCTTAGAAGTGTAAAATGGAGTCTATGAAGCTAAAGGCGTAAGTTAGTCTTCTGAAAGTTAAGAAAGTCATATAAGTTTGCCTGTTTGACTAGAAGTCATACAAGTTTGCATGTTTGACTGTGTTTGACTGTCTGCTGTGCTGTGTGAAGTGAGATAAGAATGTAGTTTCATAATGTTTAGTACATTGTTAGAAATTTAATATGAAGTTTGGGTGTAGAATATTAGACGTTTTTAAGCAAATCTGTGTCAATATTAAGAGTATATTGCAAAATATAGAATAAAGTTTGTAAAGCTAGAGTTTAGAACGTCAGAAGTGTTAAGAAAGTTTGTCTCAGTGTTAAGAGCGTGTTGCTAGGCATACAGAATGAAGCTGAGGAAGAGAAAGGTTTACAGTGTTAGGAGTAAGCAGGCCAAGTGTGTGTCAGATAAGACATTGCCAGGACACATCTGTTTCGAACATCCTTAGCCTGAGCTGTATCAGGCCCAGAGACTAAATGTTAAGTTAAAAAAAACGGGAAGGGGAAAGTGTTCCAACCTCATAACCTCAGGTCCCAACTGTCTTCACATTATTATGACCACATGACCTTCAAGAAAACAACCCAGTGGGCATGGTTTTAAAAATTGCCATATCAGGGCCCAGAAAATGAATGCATTAATCAGAAATGGTAAAAATTAAGTCTTGAAATGAAACATCTCCATTTTCATTGGCCTCTGTTTCAGAGAGAAACCCTCCAGGATAGCAGCTGTTTATCAAGGGTAAAAACATCTCAGTTCCAATTGGTGAAACTCTGGCTTTGGGAAACCTGCACCCTAGCTACTCCTTGTTCAAAATAATGGCACAAACCCTGATGCTCTGGATGCAAAAATCAAAAGCATCTGAAGGAGAACAGACCACCTCGTCGTCCAAAGTCTGTCCACTCTCTAGAGCATCCCCTGCTGGATTTTGCAATGAACATCTCTTGTGTCAAGCAATCTTGTTGGAATACTGTTCGTGAATGATTAGCTGCTAGGCCCAATTGTCTCTCATACTTTGCATATGTTGCTAGGAGAGGCTATTCCTTGCCAAGGGATATTATGCTTGGAAAGGTGGAGAAGGGTCAGCAAAAGAGAAGAAGACCCTCAATGAAATGGATTGACATAGTAACTGCAGCTGTGGGCTCAACTATGTCAGAGACAGGATGGCACAAGATAGGATAGGATTCAGGTCTGTAGTTCAAAGGGTCACTATGAGTTATACTCCACTCCACAGCATCTAGCAAGAATAGGCCTGTTGTTGTTGTTGTTGTTGTTACGTGCCGCTGAATTGCCGGTGAATCATAGCGATCCTATGTACAACAGCCCTAAACCCTTCTCTATTCTGTGCCAATTGTATTGTCTCTGATACACTTACCCTCACTACCCCAGTCACTGAATCAATCCATCTCACTGTGGGTCTTCCGCTCCTGCACTTTCCCTCCATTCTTCCAACCACGACATCCCTCTCCAAGGATTGGTCCCTCCTTGTAACATGTTCAAAATATGCCAGAATAAGCTTCAGAATCCTTGCCTCCAGTAGCAGCCTGTTTTCACCCTCTTCAGGATGAACTTGTTTTCCTAATAGTCCATGATATATTCAATACTCTTCTCCAGCACCAAAGCTCAAAGGCATCAATTCTCCTTCTCTCATCCCTTGTCGTTGTCCAGCTTTTCGATGCATAGCAATTGCAAAGATTGTATCAAGCCCACCTTACTCTCCAGACTGAGATTGTTTCTCTTCAGTACTTTGGAGAGGTCTCTGATAGCAGACTATCCCAGTGCAATTTGTCTTTTCCTGGCTGTTGGTACCAAGAGTGTTGTTTGCAGAGCCACGCAAATTGAAGCTCTTAACAGTCTCAATCTCTTCACCATCTATTATGATGCTGCCAAATAGCCCAGTGGTGAGAATCTTTGTTTTCTTAATGTTGAGCTTCAATCCATATTGAAGGCTGCAGACCTTGACCCTCTGCAGCAAGCGCTTCAGGTCTTCCTCAGCAGGCGGGGTTGTATCATCTGCATAATGCAGACTGTTGATGAATCTTCCTCCAATCCTGATGCTACGTTTCTCCTCATAGAAACTAGCCTGCCTGCTAAGCTATTTCACGTATAGATTGGAAAGATATGGAGATAGGACACATCCCTGGTGTACACCCTTGCCAATTTTGAACCATGCAGTGTTTCTTTGCTCTGTTCTGATGACTGCCTCCTGGTTCAAGTATAGGTTTCACATATAAGACTTATTGGAACATTAATGTTTTTTTTTTTATTGACTGTTAAGATTTTAAGTGCTTTACCTTGTGGATTGATTTTATGTGAAATTATAAATAGGCTTTAGGCCTTGTAGTCCCCCCAATAAAGCATGTGATTTGCAATTATAATACACCAGTATTCTGTGCTTGTGTCATAAGCCCAGGCGATCCAACCATGCACTTAGCAGACTTCTGTGTTTCTTTTGATCCATCAAAAGAAATATATAGAGCAATGACTACCTGATTATACATGCCACCAGATCTGGGGCACGAGACAGTTATTCCAATCCTATGAGTAAAGTAGAAGGATTTATAGTGTGGAAGCATGCAGATGTTTCTTAAAGGTGCGAATGGCACTCTAGCCTTAGCAATCGGGATTGAAAACATGTTCTTTGTATACGGTGCTTTTCTTCTTGTGAAAAGAGATTGGGGGGGGGGAAGAGGGGGGAAACACAGTAAGGAAGGAAAAGAGGAAATTGAAGTGAGAAAAAGGAAAGAGAAGGAAGAAGATGAAAGAGAGCAGCAGGGGGAGAAACATTTAAAGTTCAGAATTCAGTCAGTGAGTATATTTTATCTCATAATCTCAAATTACTAAGAAATAACTGCAGCAGCCAACAGATCCTGGTCAATGTAATGCTATGATTTTACAAACTGACTTTTCTAAGTAAAATGAGGGAGCCGGGACAGCAGTAATCAGTGCTCCTTCCTGCCTCTTCAATTTTTGTTTGCATATGTCTTAGAAGGGAAGACATCTATACAAGGGTCATTTCCAGCTCCCAGTGAAATAGCTTTGAGAGAGAGAGAGAGAGAGCGCAAAGATTAAGAGAGATGCTGAGAGAATTCTGAACCAGAGACACAAACCAAGGTGGATGATGTTGCTATAAATTGCATCCCAAAATTTGACTCAAGATAGTCATACGTGAATGACAGCTGTGGTTGTTCTTATTGTTAGGTTCCATCAAGTTGAGTGTGGCTCAGAACTACCATCATGCTCTACTGGGTGCCGTACTCGTCATCTCTGACACACTATAGCCCATTGCTGAAGTCACCATGTCAAGTCATCTCATTGGGGGTCTTCCTTTCGTTTGCTGACTCTTAATCTTTCCAAGCATGATGTCCCTTTCCAAGGAACAGCATTGCCAACTACATGTCCAAAGTATATGAGGTGAGGTTTTATTATATTTTCCTCCAAGGAGCACTCTGACTACACTCTTTCCCAAACATATCTGTTTGTTCTTTTGGCGGTCCATAGGATATTCCGTACTCTTCTCCATCATCACAAATCAAAGGCATCAATTCTTCTTTTGTCACCCTTATTCATTATCCAGCTCTCTGATGCATAGCACGTGATAGAGAAGACGGTGGCCTGAATCAGGCACAGATTAGTCTTCAAAATTACATTATTGCTCTTAAGCATTTTTAAGAGGGAGGTTCCTGACAGTAAACTTGCCCAAAGCAATACATTGCCTGATTTCCAGACTGCTGGTGTTAAGGGTGTTGATCATTATTATTATTATTATTGCCTCTTCATTCTATAACCCTTGCCATTCTGCAAAAGAGACTAATTCTGACCCAGGAGAGCTGATAAACAGGAAAGGAGGTTATTCCAGGCTTTGGTTTGTTGCTGTTATTTTCCCATTGACCAAATAAATGAACTTCCTCCTCAAAATGTCAAAAATTTTCAATTCAGGGGGATCATAAGAACATGCTTGGAGGACGCAAACAGGCTGTCCATGACTGGCATTCTCCAGCTGCCTGTGTCACCATACCACCATCTAGTAATGAAAACAGATGTCTGATGACTGGGCCATTTAGAGAGTAAGCGTTTATGAGTGAAGCAGACAGGTCTCTGAACCAAGCCCTCGATTCAACATCTGTCTCACACACCTGTGGCAGCAGCAACAACCTCATGTCACAATTCTATTTTCCTACTACACCCCCAGTCTTAGTCCACCACAATTCACTTGTCTCATGTTATAGGTGGAGAAATTGAGGCATGATTCTCCCAAGGTCACATGATAAAAATAACAACATCCTGGACAGAACCAAATGGATTACCTCCCAGATCCTACCTTACTGGTCGGTTGGTATCTTCTATTATGACACTGATTTTACAAGTTAGTGGGTCCTGAGTATTATTTGTCTGTAAAAGAAAAGTTGACTTCTGAGCTTACTTAAAAACCAAAGCAAAGGATTAGATGTGAGAGGGAGGGCGTCTGATGAATGAATGCAAATTCATAAGTTAACTTACTTAGAAAAGTCAGAGAGTGAGTGGGTTGTGGAAGGGTGTGTGTGTCTTTAAAAGATTCTCCACATCCCAGCTCACCTCCTCACAGCTTGTTCCTGGTTTCTTCAGTCCACACCAGCCTTTGGCCTGGGCACACTAATTTGTCCATTGGGAAGCCGATTTGTTGCCATGGAGCCCACATGCTGACTCTTTGGAGGTGAGGAGTGTAAAGGTGACTGTTTGTTTTTTCATTTCAAAGATCTGGCAAAAAGATAGGCTGTTGTCCTTCTTCTGGAAAAGCCTGATTGGTAGGATTCCTTTAAGGGCTCAGCCCCACAGCGTTTTACGCCATCCCCTCACCACTTTGAAAATTCAAAGCTTGCCGAGAACGTCCAGAGGCAAATCTGCAGGACTCCATCATTTCATACAAATGGCTAATCCTGGAGGTGGTGCTGTTTGCAATGGGAATCTTAACAATCACAAGAAACAGAGTGGAAACTGCAGGAAGAACGGGATCTCCAAAGAAGCTCAGGTAAGAGCCGTTCTCTGCCGTTTCACCTTACTCTGAATCGCCTGAACAAGTTGGTTCCCTTTGTGATGTTGAAGGAAATTGTTCTGATTTCAAGGACTTTTTAAATGGACTTTAAATTAGGAGAGTTTTATTGTTTTGGCTCTCTACTTCAGGCGATGTTAAAGGCTTGGCTACCAATAACGTTTAGGTACGGATTAAAAAGAACATGCCTTCTCAAGCCGGTGAAGAAAACACACAAACCCACATAGCTTTATACTGCCTAAAATTCTGTATTTTCTTGAACTTTTTCTTCCTCTCAAGGTATTTGTGGGAAGACCTGTGAAAGCTCAAACTCTTCAGCCAAATAGCTACAGCATGCCACTTTCGGCATACTTCAGAGGAGAAAGAGGATGGGAAAGGAAATTTGGCTGCGATGATGTGATATTGGTTGCATTTTCTGTTGGTACATGAGAAATGTTCTCCTGGGTGAGGCTGAATTCTCTTTGATGTTTAGTGGAGCAGTTTTATGGCTTACAATTTGACCGATTTTAAGTCAGTCTTTTCTTTGACATTGGAAATAGCAGACATTTGTTTCCAAGTCACTTCAGAAAACGGGATCTTTTCACTTGCTATTCACACAGGAGCCATCAGGTACTTAAAAAAAAAGTCTGCTTCTCTTAGGGCCGAGTTTGTGCATGATGTTAGGAGAGGTCAGTCCTTGGAGAAGGACATCATTCTTGGAAAGATGGAAGGTTGGTGAAGGTAGAGAAGACTTTCTATGAGCTGGATAGACACAGGGACTGTAACAATGGACTCAAGTACAGCAGAAATGATGAGGAAGGCACAAGATAGAAGAGGGTACAGGAGCATTCTTCAGAGGGTCACTACAAGTTGACTTGATGGCATCTAATAATGTCAGACAGAGTATTTGATAAGGCTGGACAAGAAAGGAACTCGAGATTACAGGTATGCAGCCTGGGTCTTGTGTAGTATACTTATGAAAAAGGCAGTGTTTAAATCTTGCCATTCTATTTCCCATTTTCCAATGAGCAGCAAGGATAAGCTTACCCTGCTCCAGGAGCTGACTAATAGGAGTTAGACAAACAGGTAGCTTCACTCTCGGGAAATGAGAAGCTGCTCCGGGAACTCCATGCAATCCTCCATCACTCATTGGCCCCAGGAAACCAACATCCACTCAGAGATGTCAGATTGTGCCAAGATCACAGGCCAGTTCTCTAGACAGTGAGTTAAGTTAATGTGCCTGCTTGGAAGAGGCAGGGAGCATTCTGGAGCCTGCATTTTTTGTGATTCCAGAAGTTCCAAAAAAAGAAAGAAAAATGCATGCACTTTTAATCCAAAGCTGTCCTGAGACAAGGAAGTATCTGCCAGAAACCTCCTATCTGGCCACTCCCAGCAGGAATGTGAAACCTGGTGCAAGGTGGAGAGAAAGCATTCAATTCTCATCATTTGCATGAGGACAGCCCCAGTCATATCCACCATCTATTAGTCAGTAAATTCAGGCGACAAGCACCACCCAAGATGCCTCTTGTCATTGAAGCACCTAGAAATCATTCATCGTTTGCCTGCTGGCCCCCTGAATCCTTCTGATTATCAGGGCTCCAATTTGATTCTTCAAAACTATTCTCTCTCTCTCTCTCTGTTTACTTTCTCTTGGCTTTACAAGCACATTTTAAATGCTAAGATTAGAAGCCATGGATACAGCCACTCCTAAATAAGGGGGAAGTCAGAATACTATTGCCTATTTTCTTCTTATTCAGTTACAACCATATTCATTTCTTTCGCATATTGAGGGAACCTATAAGACTCAGTTTACCAAAAGACTCCCTAGCAATAAAAAACCAAATATATAAAAATCACTGTAGGGCAGTTACTTTGAGAATCTCTTCCTTTTGTTCCAGCATAGCCTGGTTTCAACATTTTGGTGTCACAGAAAAGCCAATCAAGTTTGACGAGGGAGCCAGAACTTTTCCACTCTTGAAACTTCTCTTGAGTTCCTTTGTGGAGGGTGTGTTGGTTTGTTTTTTGGTGGTGGTGTGTTTTGTTTTTAACTTGACCTTTGTTACTTTCTCATTTTGTCCTCTTATTTTCATACACCCTGAGTGTGCACTAAAAACTTGGTTTCATTGCTGATTCAGTCCATCCCGTTGTCACTTTCAACGTGACGTTCTCTCTCTTATTTCTGATTGATAGGGTTGTGGTCAATAGCAGAACTGTACTGTTTTGAGCAATTTGCTTTCCTTTTCCTTAAGTATCTGAGAGACAGAAATATTATTAGTGTTTTAATCCATTACTTGGTATTTTCTATTAGCTTACTTGTCACATAATTACTTTAGAATGATAAGTCAATTGCTTTTTCTCTCTCAGTGTTTAGTCACAAAGTTTTATCAGAAAGGGCTCAACCTGGGGAGGTATATTTTATGTCTTTACCCCCAAAGATACAGTCTTTTAATGTAATGAAGTCTGTATTTTTATCTATTACATTGATGAGCTACAGAGTGAAAGGGAGCTCTTGTGGCCAAGTGGCTAGAAGCTGTGCTGCAGTCTTAAAGGCATGTGGTTTTGAATCCACCGGCTGCTCCATGAGAGAAGAGTGGGCATTCTCCTCCCATGTGGTCAACTGTCTCAGAAAACCTGCTGTAGGGTCAGCTGTGAGTCGGTTCCGATTCAATAGCATACAACAACAACAACAGAATGAAAGATAATTTGTGATCCCCACCCCCACCGCCTTCAATAATCCTTTCCTAGAAAAGAAAAGGATCCAGAACCTACTAGAGACTGCCTAACTCAGCATGTACTGGGTCTTGACTCTGAATACTGTAACATTATTAGATGCAGTGAAACCTGAGGAATTAGTTGCTTGTTTGATCTCTCGAATCCATTCATTCAGCATTACTTGTCAAGCGCCTTCTTCTGACAGATAAAGATAGTTGTTGTTATTGTTGTGTGCTGTTGAGTTGATACCATTTCACAACCAGCTCTCCAGTGGGGTTTTAAAGACTGTAATCCCACAGGAGGAGATTGCTCATCTCTTTCTTGTGAATTCAAACCACCTGCCTTTGGGTTGCCAACACAACACCTCATCCACTAGGCCCCCAGAGTCCCCTCTGTAAAGATAAGGAGTCTAACCTAGCTATTGGGAGACTCACTTACTCACTTACTGTTAGGAAACAGAACTGACTCATACCTGCTCCTCCAATAGGTTTTTAGAGATTGTGTATTGCACAAGAGGAGATTGCCCATCTTGTTCCCTCAGAATGTTGATGGATTTGAACCTTCAGGCTTCTGGTTGACAATTCAATGTCATACTGACTTAAAAGGATCACAGTAACATGAATACAGGAATAAGAACTACCAAACATTGGCATAATTTGTGATCAAGTAAGTATCACAGGGTGAGAAATTTGAAGATGAGAATGGAAAAGATGATGTATTGATAAAGTATAATGTTGTAATAAATGTAAGGACAAAGCTAGGCACTTGATTTTCTGTACATTTCCCCATAAAATGGTAGCAATATGTCCATTTACAGAAGGGGGGAAACCCCCCCCCCCGAGATTCAGGAATTTATGTAGAATTGTGCATTGTATAACTATTCTTTTCACACAATCCCACTTTTTGCCCCCAAAGCCAGTGTTCTTAGTAAAGCATGGATTGGGGTTAATAACTGATTATTTTACATAGAGGGGAAGATTTCAGGTGAGCCTTGAGGCATTTGAAATGGCAGAGAAATTTGAAATGGTGATAAATAAGGGCAAGAAAGGAGAGGAGTCAAAGATGGATGTAAAGAGTCAGCTCGCTCGTGGTAGGGCATGGAAAGGGTCCTTTGTATAAAAAAGGAGGGGGAAGTACAATGGTTGTGAGTCATAGCAAAGCACAAGTCATCTGAGAAACTTCTGTCAACTTAGTGAAGACCTTGTCTAGAGAGGGAGAAGGTGTGATAAGAGTAAAATGATGCTGGCCTCCATAGACACAGGGTAAAGAGAAAGCGCTCAGTGAGACGCCAGGCAGACCTTTCTAGCTCTATCCCCAGCTCACTTTCCTGTTTCCCCCACCTTTCTCGAAAGGGCTGCAATTTCCAGTCTGTCTTCTTTCCTCTGATTGTACAAACTTTGAGAGGGTTGATGATCTCAGCGCGCCTAGTCAGAGCCACCAGGCCTGCCCCTATCACAGTGTGGCTCACCTCTTCTGTGTGCTGATTGAACAATCTTGCCAATGATTTAGAGAGTGAATAAATGGGTAGAGTGTCTGGCACCACTTTTAATTGCTCTGACATGTCTGTTATCCTTCCTTTACCTCCCACCATCATTTTATAGCAACTTCTGTTGTGTGGGTCCCATTCTCTTTTTTAAAATTTTTTATTGGTTTCCAGACAAAATCTGTGCATGTTGTGTTTCATTCATGTGCATGGTGTTTCACACATTCCTTCATTCACAGTGTGTTTCATATGATCATTCATTATATTTTGTAAAACCAATAACCATTGATCTATGTCTCCTATTCCCTGTTCTTTCAGGTCTTCTTTGGATCTTCCCTAATTACTCCTTCCCCTCCCTCCACTCACTAAACTCTGCCATCCTGGTGATTATCCAACCCCTCCCCACACTCTGCCTTCTTGTGCCCCACTCCTTTCCCTTTTGGACTTTTATATACAGCTAGCTAATTATCCTTCTATTTTTACAATAATGGTCTTAGGCAGTATTTGTCCCTAGGAGACTGAATTAGTTCACTTAGAATAATGCTCTCTAGAGTTTCTCATGTTATATAGTATTTTATAAAATTGTTACTGCTTAGTGCTACATAGTATTCCGTTGTGTGAATGTATCATAATTTGTCAATCCATTTGTTTGTTGATGGCATTTAGGCTATTTCCATTTTCTTACTATTAGGATAGCATTACTATGAACATAGGTATAAAAATCTCTATTTATGTCTCAGTTTTATTTCCCTTATGGTGTATTCCTAGCAGTCGAATTCCTAACATGGTAAGATTTTTTAGATCTTACTAGGGAATCTCAATTTCTATGGGCTCATAATTTTACTAAAATGTATCAGATGAAAATATTATGTTTTCTATTATAAGCATCTCCCAGTTTGAATGAGAAAGACAGGCATGGATGACATTGTAGTATTTCATGAGCAATATATAATAAATATAACAGTTATTAATGCTGTATAACAGCCACTCCAAATTGCAATAGTTTGAAACAACAACTATTGCATTGCTCATGACTTTTGTGGGTCAGGAATTAAGGCAGGGCTTGGTAAGCATGGCTCATTTCTGTTCGACATGGTGTTGACTAAAGACAAAATGACCTATGTACCCACTCATATGATGGGGACCGCGGTGCTAGTTCTTTTCTAAGGCATCTAGCTTCACATTTACAAGGATACCTTCTCCATATGGTATCTTACTATTCATTAGTGTAGTCCAGGCTATTTCACTTGATGGTTGACTTTCAAGAGAGTGAAAATGAAAGCTGCTGGGTCTGTTAAGATCCATGACGGAAAGTCACAAGATGTCACTTCTGCCGCAGTCTGGTGTCGACCCACCCAGATGCAAGTGGAGGGAAAACAGACTCTCTTTACAAGAAAGGACCATAAAAGTCATTTTGTGCAAAGCTGTGTGGGAGTGGAGAGATTGTTCCAAACATCTTTAGAAACAGTCCATCTCAATAGAGACATGTCCAACGTTCATGGAAATAACAATGGAGGGGTATCCTCCTTGGATTGGGAAAGCAAAATCCAACCCAGACAAGTGAAATGGGGCTTACAGCTTGATAACAGAGTAGGAATTTTCTAAGCATATGGAACTGGAAAGATATTATAAGTAGAGAGAAAAGATCCTAGAAAGGTACATAACATGATGCTGTTGTGTGCTATTGAGTTGATTGTGACTCATAGGTGTTCTGTGAACATACTTGTTCTGTGAACATCACATATGAATCATGCCCTATATTGCAATATTTTCATGATTCCCCACATTCTCGATTTCGTTATAATTGCTCTGTTAATCCATCTTGTTGAGGGGTTTCCTCTCTTTTGCTGACTCTCTATTTCTTCCAACTCTTTCTATAAGGACTGGCCCCTTCTGACAACAATCCCAAAGTATGACATAGTTTTCCCACCTTGCCTCCAAGGAGCAACCTGGCTGCCCTTCATTCAAGAGAGACTTGTTTGTTCTTTTGGCAGTCCATGAAATATTCAGTATTCTTTTACTATACCACAGTTCACGGACAGCAGTTTTTCTTTGCTCATCTTTACTTGTTTGAATTTCAAATGTATAGTTTTTGTTGTTATTAGGTGCTGTTGAGTCCAATTTGAACACTGTTCTATCCAGTGCCATCCTCATCAATATCTGACACACTCAAGCCCATTGCTGCAGTTACTGTGTTAACCCACCTGATTGAAAGTCATCTTCTCTTTTGCTACCCTTCCTCCTTTCCAAGCATGTTGTCCCTCTCCAAGGAATAACTTCTTTCAGCAACATGCCCAAAGTAGGGAAGCAAAGTTTAATCATCTTTAACCCCAAGGAGAACTCTGACTGCACCTTTTCTAAGACATATCTGTTTGTTCTTTTGACACACTTCTCCACCACAGAGTTCAAAGGAATCAATCCTTCTTCTGTAATCCTTAGGCATTATGCAGCTCTCAGATGCATAGCAAGTGACTAAAAACACCATGGCCCGAATCTGGCTCACCTTAGCCCTCAAACTGTTACTGTTATTAGTCAATAATTTGAAGAGGTCTCTGACTGCAGACTTCCTCAAGATAATATGTCTCCTGGTCTCCTGACAGCTGATACCAAATGAATTGATTGTGAATCCAAGTAAAATGAAGTTACTGACATTCTCAATCTTTTCTCTGTCCATTAAGATGTTGCCTATTTGTCCAGTGGTGAGGATTTTTTACTTTGATTTTTTTTTAAATATTGAGTTGCAACAATCCCTTTTCCAAAGCATGAAAAGATTGGCAGGCAAAGAAGAATTTCATGAAACAGCATATGATCAAGAAACAATGGTGATGAAGGAGGAAATTCAAGCGGCTCTGAAGGAATTGGCAAAAAGTAAGGCCCCAGGAATTGATGGAATAATAATTGATATATTTCAAGAAACAGATGCAGCACTGGACATGCTCATCAGATATGTCAAGAAATCAGAGGAAAACTACCTGGCCAAATTACTGGAAGAGATCCTTATTTATTTCCCATTCCCAAACAAATGTGATCTAACCGAATGTAATGTGGAAATTATCAAACAGTATCACTGGTATCACACACAAGCAAAATCTTGCTGGAGATTATCCATAAACAACTGAAACAGTACATTGACAGAGCACTGTCAGAAGTGCAAGATAGGTTTAGAAGAGGCTGTGGCACTAGGGACGTCATTATCAATGAGAGTTGGATCTTGGCTGAAAGCAAAAGAGTACCAGAAGGATGTCTATTTGTGGTTTATTGACTATGCAAACGTGTTTTACTGTGAGGTCTTAAGAAATTGTAGCTAACATTTAGAAGAAAGGGAATCCCAGAGCACTTGATTGTACTCTTATAGCACATATTCTTATACCAGGAAGCAGTCATCCAAACAAAGCAAGGAAACACTATATAGTTCAAAATCAAGAAAGAAGTGTGTCAGGGACGTGTCTTTTCACCATACCTTTTCAATCTACGTAAAGAACAGAACATTCAGGAGTCTGGACTTTATGAAGAAGAATGTAGCATCAGGTTTGGAGGAATACTTATCAACAACCTTTGTTATGCAGAAGACACAACTTTGCTTGTTGAAAGTGAAGAGAACTTGAAGTATTTGCTGAAGAAGGTCAGTAGCTTCAGTCTTCAGTATGTATTCTTTTCAACATTAAGAAATAAAAAAATTCTTGCCACACGGCCAATTGAAGATTCATGGTAAAGAAGAGAGGGAGATGTTAACAACTTCATCTTACTTGCTTCCACAATCAACACTCTTGGCATCAAATCAAAAGCCAGATTGCTTTGGGTAAGTCTGTTGTTAGAGACCTGTCCAGAGTGCTAAGGAATAATTATGTCAGTCTAGAAGTTAAGGTGTGCCTGATCTAAGCCAGGATCTTCAAAATTACTTAATATGCATTTGAGAGATGGACAATGACTAAGGATGACAAAAGAATTGTTGCCTTTGAGTTGTGGTGCTGGAGAAGAGTATTGAACATACAATGAACTGCCAAGAGAACAAATAGGTCTGTCCTGGAGAGGATAAATCTAGGTTGTTCCTTGGTGGTAAGGATTGTGAAGCTCCACCTCACATATTTTGGACATGTGGCCAGGAGGGTACAGTTCTTGGAGAAGTACATTATGCTTGTAAGAACGAAGGGACAGCACAGGAGAGGAAGACCCGGATGAGATGGGTTGACACAGTGACTGTGGGGCAGGTGTGTTATAGACAGTGAGATTAGCTCAAGGTATGGTAGGGTTAGTATCAGCAGCCAGGAAATAAGGAGATACATTGGACTGGAAAAATCTGCAGTTAGGGACCTCTCCAAATTATGGAGGAGTAATGATGTCAGTTTGAGGACTAAGGTGTGTCTGATTCAGGCCATAGTCTTTCCAATCACTTGCTATGTATCCGAGAGCTGGACAATGAGTAAGGATGACAGATGAAGAATAGATGCATTTGAGCTATTGTGCTGAAGAAAAGCACTAAGCGTTGCATGGATGGTGAAGAAAACTAACAGATGTCTTAGAGAGGGTGCAGCAAGAGTGCACTTTGGAGGCAGGAATGATGAGGCTTCTCCTCACACAATGGACATGTTGCTAGGAGAAGGACATGATGACTGGGAAGGGTGGAGAGTCAGCGAAGAAGAGGGAGACCCTCAACCAAGTGGATTGACACAGTGACTGCTGCAATGGGCTCTTGTGTGTCAGGAAGTGTGAGGATGGCACAGGATAGAACAGAGTTCAGATCTTTTGTTCATAGGATCACTGAGTCATACTGGACTCAATGGCACCTAACTACAACAACAGGGCAGGGTTCAGAGCTCTTGTTAATAGCATCACTGTGAGTCTTCGTTGACTCGATGATCCATGACAGCAATGAGAAGCACAGGATGCATGACTGTGGAAGCAGACAAGAGAGTGGCAAAAGTAGGTGGGAGCCATATTGCAAAACGCCTTTGTGGTTTTTTTTCCCCCTCCACCCCAAGAAATAGACTCTGAGAAAAGAATTACAGAGCAAGATATTTCTTGTGGAAGTGAACCCCAGAAGTTTTGTAGGGCCTCAAAGAAGTGAGCGCAGGGGAGAAAGGAAAGAGATAATAGATACATGAACACTACGAACACCTGGGTCTCATACTTGGTGGGGACAATGAGGGATTTGTAGAAAACGCTTCAAAAGCTGCCACAACGGAGGCTAACGAAAACTAAAGGATGCTTCGAAGGATGTTAATCTCATAGAATTTATACCTTTCCCACACAGGACTGAACACAATCTCATTGCCATAAAAAGCTTTCAGGCTGCGCTGCATGTGCTTACAAGAGGAAGACAGCAGGTCTACGTGCAGTGCTAAGAGCATCCGCATGAGCTCTGCATCTCTGTAAGTGATGAGAGTTTATGAGAATTAGACTGTAAAATGCAGTGTTCTCAGATATTCAACTTTGAGTATCTGGTGACTTAAATTATACTTACGGATTAGTTCTGGCCTAATGGCTTAAACATCAGAGAAGATGGGATTATGTTATTTAGCAAAATAAACACAGCCACACAGCCTATTAACTGTGCTTCATTGACTATGCAAAGGTTTTTGACCAAGTGGATCACAAGCTATAGCTGACTCTGAGAAGAATGGGAATCCCAGAACATTTGATAGTGCTAATGCAAAACCTATACTTAGACCAAGAGGCAGCCGTCAGAACAGAGCAGGGAGACACTGGATGGTTCAAAATCAAGAAAGGGGTCCGCCAGGGATGTATTCTGTCTCCATAACTTTTCAGTCTGTATGCAGAACAGATCATCCAAGACGCTGGGCTGTACGAGGAGGAATGTGGCATCAGGATTGCTGGAAGAATCGTCAACAACCTGTATTATGCAGATGACACAACCCTGCCTGCTGAAACTTCTGCTTGCTGTAGAAGGTCAAGGACTGTAGTCTTCAATATGGATTGAATTTCAACATAAAGAAAACAAAGATTCTCACTACTGGGCCAATTGGCAGCATCAGCATGGATGGTGAAGGGATTGAGATAGTTGACAGTTTTAGTTTACTTGGGTCCACAATCAACACTCTTGGTAACAGCAGCCAGGAAATCAGGAGACGAATTGCATTGAGAAAGTCAGCTGTCAGGGACCTCTCAAGAGTACTGAAGAGAAGCGAAGTCAGGCTGGAGACTAAGGTGCGCCTGATCCAGGCTATAGTCTTTGCAATTGCATGCTATGCATCAGAGAGTTGGACAGTGAATAGGGATGATAGAGAATTGATGCCTTTGAGCTGTGGTGCTGGAGAAGAGTATTGAATATACCATAGACGG
>NW_006399900.1:2621416-2632963 GCF_000299155.1 Elephantulus edwardii
TGAGCCTCAATCCATATTGGAGGTTGCAGTCCTTGATGCTCTGCAGCAGGCGCTTCTTGTCCTCTTCAGTTTCAGCAAGCATGGTTGTGTCATCTGCATAACGCAGATTGTTGATAAATTGTCCACCAATCTTGACCCCACATTTCTCCTCTCCAGATTGGTGGAAGGTTGACTAGCACTATGAAATACAGAGCTCAGGTGGCCTTGGGGGAAGGTGTTGCACTGCCAACTCAAAGCCAAGTGAGCCCACCAGCTGCTCGTGGGAGAAACATCGGCAACACCCTCCTGTGCAATTTTCAGCTTCTGAAATCCCACCAGATAGTCAGCGGGGAATTAATTCCCACTCAACTCTAGATGAGTTAATAGTTGAAAGCTAACGAATTTGACTAGTTTAATAGTAGCATATGAATAGACAAATAAACAACATCATTTTTAAAACTAATCTCTAAAAGGAAAAATGCAAATTTTAATATATGCTATGCCAGGGAAATGCCTTTGTGTTTATAGCATAATACCCAGAAGTTATACAAAGTAGGCTGAAGATTTTACTACACAAATAGAAATAATTTCTTTTTGAATGAAAGAAAGGCTAGAAAAGAAACAAAATATTACCAAAGCATAATGAAAAGAAGTAAAAAAAAATAATCAAAACATGTTGTTGTTGTTGTTGTTGAGTACCGTCCAGTCAAAATCTACCCATAACTGACCCTCTTGTTCAGAGGCAGTAAATTGCAAGGGATCTACTGGCGAAATTGAACTGTGTTTTGGGGATTCTAGCACAACTTCTTACCATACATTACAAAATGTAAATATTCTTCCCATAAAAGAACAAATGCATATATAAATACCCAAAAACCAAAGAGAGAAGAAAACAGAAATATGAAAGGCAAAAGAGAGAAAAGGAAGTAAGAGAAGAAGGGAGAAGGGGGGGAAAGGAAGTGAATGTTTTAGTGTCAAGTTTCTGTGAGAAAAGAAATAAAAGCACTTTAAGTAAAAGATTTATAGAGATGAATTAGGAAAAATATAGTTGTATTATAAAAATCAATGTCTAAAAATGTATAAAATGTATAAAAATCAATGCTACAGAGCAAAATAGTGTGTGAACGGCTGAGTGAAAAATTAATTTGCTTTTAACCTTGCTTCAAACTACAATTAAAAAAATAAATATAATAATGGTACACTGCATGGTTCAAAATTGGGAAGGGCGTACGCCAGGGATGCATCCTATCTCCATACCTTTTCAACCTTTATGCAGAACAGATTATCTGGGAGGCTGGGCTCTATGAGGAGAAATGTGGGGTCAAGATTGGTGGATGATTTATCAACAATCTGCGTTATGCAGATGACACAACCCTGCTGGCTGAAACTGAAGAGGACCTGAAGCATCTGCTGCAGAGGGTCAAGAACTGCAGCCTACAATATGGATTGAGGTTCAATGTCAAGAAGACAAAGATTCTCACCACTGGACCAATTGGCAGCATCAGGATGGATGATGAAGAGATTGAGATTGTTCACAGATTTAGTTTGTTGGCAAACACAGTCAACACTCTTGGCACCAGTAGCCAGGAAATTAAAGGGCGCATTGCCATGGGAAAGTCTGCTGTTAGGGACCTCTCCAAAGTACTGAAGAGCAATGGTGTCTCTCTGGAGACTAAGGTGTGTCTGATACAGACCATGGTCTTCGCAATCACTTGTTATGCATCAGAGAGTTGGAGAATGACCAAGGAGGATAGAAGGAGAATTGATGCCTTTGAGCTGTGGTGCTGGAGAACTGTGTTGAGAATACCATGGACTGCTAGGAAAACAAACAGATTCATCCTGGAAAGGGTTAAACCGGGTGGCTCCTTGGAGGCAAGGATTCTGAGGCTCCATCTAACATACTTTGGACATGTTGTGAGGATAGACCAGTCCTTGGAGAGGGACATCATGCTCAGGAGGGTGGAGGGACAGGGCAGGAGGGGAAGACCCTCTATGAGGTGGATTGATTCAGTGACTGGGATAATCGGGATGGGAGTGTCGGAGACGGTGCGATTGGCCCAGGACAGAGCAGAGTTTAGGGCTGTTGTACATAGGGTCGCTATGGGTCGCAAGCGACTCGATGGCACATGACAACAACAACAACAAATGCTCTTGAAATTTTGTTAGTTCCGACATTCCAGTCATGACAACCTTATATATGCAAAGTAGAACTGTAGTTCACAGAATTTTCAGACTGGCATTTCAGAAGCCAGTGTCCAGGTCCTGACTTTGAGTCAGCTCTTCGTGGCCTGGACTACCAACCCTTTTGCTAGCAGTCAATCATATGACCATTTGGACCACCCTGAGACTCCTAAAGATTCTTTTTTTCTTTTTTTAAGAGCAGGGCAATTCTAGTTATTTAAGGTATCATTTAAAAAGCCAAGCTTTTGTTTTGCTGTGCCTACAGAAAATTAAGAATATTGACTCGGAACCCACCCATAGCTGATCCTCCAGTGGGTTTTCAGAGATAGTAAATCACCTAGGAAGAGATTGTCCATTCTTCTCCTGACGAGTAGCTGGGGGATTTGAACTACATGTCTTTAGGACTGTAGCACAACTCCTTACAACTTTGCCACTAGAGCTTCCTTCTCTAATTCTTAGTACAAGTTACAGCTAAAAACTCTCATAGGTAATCAAAAATATAAGAATTATATCAATCTTTGGCACATACTGAGTTCAAGTGCAGTCATTCTCAGGGCTTCCAGTCTTAGAAAAGCTCACAGCATTGCTATGAAGCAGGTACTATTATTATAAGATTCATTTAAGGTAAAGAAACAGAGTTCTAATGACATAATTAAGACCATTAACTATTAAGTGACCAATCCAGGTTTGAAAACCATGTGTGCCCACCTGTGGAACCCAAGTTTTTATCCCCTAGTCATGATGTCAAATCTGGAGACTAAGGTGTGCCTTTGCAATTTCAACAATGAATAAAGATAGTAGAATGAGAATTGATGCCTTTGAGCTGTGGTGCTGGAGAAGAGTATTGAATATATCATGGACTGCTAGAACAAACAGGTTCATCCTGGAGAGGGTGAAACCAGGCTGCTCCTTGGAGGCAAGGATTCTGACACACCATCTGGCATACTTTGGACATGTTGCAAGAAGGGACCAGTCCTTGGAGAGGGACATTATGCTTGAGAGGGTAGATGAACAACACAGGAGAGACCCTTGGTGAGGTGGATTGACTCAGTGACAGGGGTAATGAGGACAGATGTGTCAGTGACAGTAAGGTTGACTTAGATAGAGAAAGGTTCAGAGCTTAAAATGGTTGGTATGAGTTGCAGGCAATTTGACGGCACATAACAACAATGCACACTGCCTCCCTCTAAAATGCAAGACATTATTAAGAGCGAAATGTAAACCTACTTCCACAGAGAAGAAATAACTGTACTAGATTCTGAAAGGTATAGTCAACCCTAGTTAAAACCACTATGTTAGCTTGTTGTTACTGTTCTCACGAAAAATTGAGCTTGTATCACACATACCAGCACATTGCCATATATAAAAGATTTCAGCATGTAAAATTGTCCACTCATAGTCACACTGCATTAGTGGACTAGTCTCATCCTAAGCTTCAGTTTAGATGACTCTAGCATTAAGAGGGAGCTTTGGTGGAATGATCTGTAGTGAGCTGCACTGCTAACCCAAAGGTGGTGCCTCTCTGAGGACTTGAATTTACCAACAGCTCCTCAAGAGAAAGAGAGGTAATGCTGTGTCGTTGACTGCATCAGAAACCTACTGGAAGGTCAGCAATGAGTTGCTTCTGACTCAACGGCAACAAGAGCTAACATAAAGGGTGTTGACCCCACATGACTCTGAGTCCTGATATGGGCAAGTTGTAGTGTTGGGGTTTTTTTTTGTGTTGTTTTGTTTTTTAAGAGTTATAATCAGATCTTTATTTAAAAGTCTCATCTGCCGACTTAGCACATCCCACCAACTTGAGGAGCAAAAACTTCCACAGCTTTACAAGTTTTTGTTTAGATGCTGTTTTTGGGAAACTTTTAACAGCCATTGTGGTTTTTTAAAGCACATATTTAGCCTTTTTTCACCCCCATCCCTGAGAGTTTGTTCTTGCTGAGCCTTTCTAACTTCAGATTTTTAAATTCCTCTTAGCCATTTTATTAGCAAGAGATGCACCGCCAGTGATGGCTGTTGATAATTTGACTGCATGGCAGCTTCTTTTCTTCTGACTGGCCCTTTTGGTGCTTTCCTCTGTAGAAGACAGTCCAATTTATCTGCTGTGAGTCCTTTTTGGAAATGAAGGCCAACTCGAATTTCTCATTGAGAAACTAGAATACTTTCCTGCTTCCTGGTGTAGAACGTCTCATGTCTGGGATAGATCTTGTACCTGATGAAACTTCACAGCTGGCTTCCTCTGGAAAGGAACAGGAAAGATGGTGAAACAGCCAAGCTTTCCTAACGAGCACAGGGACATCCCGAATAGGGTGTTTTACATATTACAATATTTCCTGTTATTATTGATATTTTAGTCATACTATGTGGTAGATAGAAGATAATTGTAAATTCTTTGAGGTATTTTTCCACTGATAAGTGAGGTCTAAAATCAACTACCTGTTTGGCCAGTAGAACATGACAGAAGAGGCAGTCTGTGGTTTTTCAGTCTAAGTCATAGGCATCTGAAGTGCAGATCTTGTAGGACACTCACACTTGAAATCCAGACTTTTGAAGTCCAGTCACTAGGATCAGAGGAAGAAGCTCAAGCAGCCCTAAGAATAAGTCCATGTAGAAAACAAGGATTCATATTGTCACCTAGTTTAGGTATTGCACAAACTTGCCAACTGCATGAATGAGTTCTCTCGGAAATGAATCTTCCTGTCATATAATCAATCTTCTCTATTGGATACTCCAGGGAGCACAACCAAGCTGCCCTGCTGAGCCCTGCTCCAGTTTCAGATTCCGAAAATCCTGACTCACAGTAACCTTCGAGGACTGGACAGAGCTGCCCTATGGGGTTTCCAGGCCTTTAAACCTTTTATGACAAAAGTCCTCTCCATCTTTCTCCCTCAGAAAGGCTCACAGTTTGAACTGTTGACTTTCTGGTTAGAAGCTAAGTGCTTAATAGCCGCACCATCAGGGCTCCTAAGCAAAATAGAAAAATTTTAAGTTTGATGATGTTTCACTAAGTGCCATGACATGACTGAACATATGGAAATTCTATCTAAGATGGTGGAATAATGCGATTCTGCAATATCTCTCACCTCAAAACCATTGCCAGTGCTTACATCTTGAGGCGAGAGTTCCAGGGCCATCGATTTGCTTCTAATCTTTAGGAAGATGTCAAAGGAGACCAACTTATACATTTTCTTTTTTATGTTTTTGGGGGTTTTTGGTTTTTTTTTCTTTAAGGATTGGAAACATGTGTCTGAGTAGGAACACTAAATATACAAACCCAAATACTGTTGTAGTTGTTGTTGTGTTGTTTTTGTTGTTGTTGTTGTTGTTGTTGTTGTAAAATGTCATTGAGTGTGGTTTATAGTGACCTTATGAACAACAGCCCTGAGCCCTGTTCTAGCCTATGCCATCCTCATCATCTCTGGTGCACGTGAGCCCGTAGCTGCAGTTATTGTGACAATCCATCTTGTTGAGAATCTTCCTCTCTTTCTCTGAATCCTCCACCTTTCCAAGCGTGATGACCCCTCCCAAGAAATAACCCCTCCTAGCAACATGCCCAAAGTATGAGAGATGATGTGTCACCATCTTTGCCTCCAACGATCATGTAGACAAGGTAAAATCAAAATCCTTTAAATGCCGCCAAACCTGAAATGTAACTATTAAGCCTGAGTTGGCCTGAAGTTTATTGCATTGTCTCCATAATTATGACGAAAGAGATGGCTCAAGAGTGTGTATGCTCAGGTGCAAATGTTTCATTAGTTAACAAGAGCATGTGTTTTTAAGCACATCCTTTATCTTCCAATTACAAGCTCATTTTATCTATTTGTTATGTTTCCTTGAAGAGTTCTTCTTTTAGAAGCATTACTAGAGAAAGACTGATATTAGCCTAATTGCGTGCAAATAATACAACTGCACTTATTTTCAAATCTGTTTTGACTTAATCTTTTTTCAAAGTCCTGCTGGAATTCCAAGAAACATTAACCTTTTAATTCTAATAAGGTGAACATTGCTGTCATAAATAAGCTTTCCTAAAAGAGCACTCTTAAAGGAGGATATGAAAAGTAAAAATTTTGTACAGATAATTTGCAAGTTAGATGAAACATTTGGAAAAGATCTTGTAAATGCCACTTTGCCACGTTGAGAATCCTTTTACTACAGCAAAGAGATTCTAAATAATGCCCTCAGGGAGTTGCAAAATCTGGGAAAGACAATGAGCAGCTGAAAGAAAGAATCTGACTACACAGAGATTTCCCTTGCCAGGACAGAAAAGAGGTGTCTTGTCAAATCACACTTGCCAAAGGAACATCCAAAGGGGCAGGGAAATCTGCTGATTTTTAGCGTTTACATCAAACTGTTAAGACTCAGATATAGAGGGGAGCTCTGGTGGCCTAGTGGCAAGAAGCTGTACTGCAATCCCAAAGGTACACAGTTCGAATCCACCAGATGCTCTGCCGGAGAAGGAGGGACAATTTCCTCCTATACTAGTCAGATCTGATTTGACGGTACATGTACAAAAAAAATTAAAAATAAAACAAAACAAAACAAAAGATTCAGATATATAATGTGGAACGAAAGAAGACACCACTATCCACCACCAGTTTGTAGCTCTGAAACTGGAAGCAGACAGGGCAAGGCTATAGACGCTATAGACCACTTAAAGTGGGATTTTCTCAGACGTTGTTGTTATTGTTAGATGTCTTTAGATAGAATCTAACTTATTTCAATTCCATGCAACACAGAATAAAACATTACCCAGTGTTGTGCCATCTTCGCAATTCAAGCCATTCATGAGCTCATTGTTACAGCTGCTGTATCAATCCCTATGAAGGAAGATCTTAAGCATGTTGTCATTTTCCAGGGACTGGCCACCTCTGAAGATATGTCCAAAGCACTTGAGATATCTTCCCTTCTAAGAAGTATTGTGGCTGTACTTATTCCAAGATAGATATGTTTTTCTGAACAGTTATGGCACATTCCGTATACATTGCCAACAGCATAAACCAAAGGTATCAATTCTTTAGACTTCCTTGTTCATTATTCAGCTTTTAAATGTATATGAAACAAGTGAAAATATCACAGGCTTAATTCAGGCATAGCCTTAGTCTTTAAACTGATTTACTGTGAATGAATGAAAACCCAAGCTTTCTGTAAACCCTTGTTAAAATCACCATTTAAAACCTAAAAATTTTAAAATAAAAAAATATATAGGAGATGAATTACGCAAGCACCACAGACAATGAATAAACAATGATTGTGCTTTTTAATAAAGACTAATGTGTGCCTGATTTTTTTTAAAAAAAAGTCCTTGACAGCAGATTTATCCAATGCAAAATATCATCTGATTTGGTGGAACCAAATAAAATTAAATCCCAGACAATTTATTTTCTTCTTCATTTATCATGGTGTTGTTTATTGATCCAATTGTGGTAGGAATTTTTGCTCTTTTCTGAGTTGTAATTCATACTGAAGATTGTAGTCAAATTTTTCCTTTATTTATTAGTTTACAAAATTTCAATACATTGATTTCCAGAACAGATTCTTTCAATTTCCCTCACCACCCACCTATCATATTCTGCAACCCCGTGATTAAAACCCCCCCTCCCTGCGCACATCCTCATCTCTCTGCTTCCAAGCTCCCCCACCCCTCCTGGACCTTTATACTCATTCTAAAATAATGGTTTTATACAATATTTGTCATTGTGGGACTGAGTTCACTCAGCATAATGCTCTCCAGTCCCTCCCAAATTAGGTAACAATTTACAAAATCATTGCTCCCGCATACTGCAATAGTGTTCCATTGTGTGAATGTACCATAATTTCTCTATCCATTCCTTTGTGGTTGGACATCTGGGCTGTTTCTATGTTCTTGAGATAGTGAATAATGCTGCTATGAACACTGGCATAGTCTTTAATTTTTATCAGTAAATGTTTCAAGTATTCTCCTCAAGTCTAGTTGTAAGTAAAACAGTGTTATCTGCAGCTTCCAAATTACTAATAAGTCTTTGTCAAGTCTTGATGCTGCAGTTATTCCCATATAGTCCAATTTGTTGAATTATTTGCTCAGCATACAGATTGAACACATATGGTAAAAGGATGCAACCCTGAAATACAGCTTTCGTTACCTCCTTGACCTGTTTTCTCCTGCTCTGTGTACAGGATCTATATGAACAAAAGCAAATGTTCTGAAACACACATTCTTCTCATTATTATCTATAATTTTTCTGTTCCACACAGTCAAAAGACTTTGTATAGTTAACAAGACTTAGGTAATTAACATTCTTTTTTAAAAAAAAAATCTTGCTACTTAAGTAAATAATAATTTCTTTTAATTACTAAGATGTAACAAGCAATTAATTTGTCTTTTCAAACATTAATCAAGAAAAAAAAATAGATTATATGTCTTTCCAAAAGGACGTTAAGGAATGACAGTGACAGAAAATGCAAATAGGATTATTTGTATGGTGCTTATTTTTGAAGTTTTGTCATTTACCAAAATAGAAAATTAATATAATAAAAAATGTTGGTTGTCCTTTTTTTTAAATTTTAACGAACGTTTACAGAAACTTTGGATTTCCATTCATTCATTGTTGCATTTTCTCCCTGTCCACCCCACTCCCTCGCCAGTTCGCTCTTCTCTTTGAAAAGTAAAAGAAAATTTCTTTCATTGGTGTACAATCCTCCTCTACCCACCCCCAGTCCACTCCACTAGACAGCCTTCATTCTGGACTCTTGTCATGACCATAATACCCAATCATATATCACATTTAAACAGTTCTCGCCCTCATCTGTTTCAATATAGTATACATAATTTATCCAATCTTTCTCAGTCTCACTCCTACCCTGATGTCAGTCCCGTTGTACAACAGTGCCACTATGCAGTATTTGTCTTTTTGTGACTACGATATTTCACTTAGCATAATGGCTTCCAGGGTCACTCATTTTGAATGATATTTCACGAGTTTCTTGTTTTTCAGTGCAATGTAGTATTTATTCCATTGTGTGAATATACCACAGCTTCTCTATCCATTCATTTCTTGATGGGCACTTAGGTTGTTTCCAACTCATTGCTATTGTGAACAAAGCCGCAATAAACATGGGTGTGCATATATCCGCTTGGGTGGCAGTTATGGTTTCTTTAGGGTATATTCCCAGTAGTGGAATTGCTGGGTCAAATGTTACTTCTATTTGCAACTTTTTGAGAACCCGCCATACAGCCTTCCATAGTGGTTGCACCATTTTATACTCCCACCAGCCTCGTCAGCATTTGATGTTTGCCGCTCTGTTAAATTTTGCTATTCTTACTGGGGTGAGATAATATCTCATAGTTGGTTTTTATTTGCATCTCTCGTAGAGCCAAGGATTTTGAACATTTCTTATATTCTCTTCTTTCAACCAAGATCCATCTGATACCCACAATGATGAACTTCATTCTGCATCCTCTTATGAACCCAGCTTGAATTTCTAACAGTTCTCTGTTGATATATTGCTACAAATCTTTTTTATTGTCCTCAGCAAGATTTTACTTGCATGTGATATTAATGATACAGTTTGATAATTTCTACAATGTTTTCGATTATCTTTCTTTGTATTGAACATAAATATGTATCTTTTTCCACTGGGCAATGAGTTACTGTCTTCCAAATTTCTGGGCATAGAAAAGCAAGCACCTCTAGCCTTACATTGATTTTTAGAACGTCTGAATTGGTATTCTATCAGTTACTGGAGACTTGTCTATGTGGATTGGCTTGTTTGTTTGTTTTTACAGTGCCTTCAGGGCTTCTTAGAAATCTTTGTTGAATATAATAGGTCCTTGCCCCTATGCTACCTCCTGAAATGCTTGAGCTTTGACTGATACTTTCTGATAAAATGGCTCTGTATATTACTTCAACCTTCTCTGATACTTCCTTAATCATTCAACATTGTGCCAACAGAAGCCTTGACTATTACAACTTGAGTCTGTAATGTTTTTCATTATATTCAGTTTAATAAATGCTGAGCACATGCTCTTTCCCTTGTTTTAACTCCATGTCTTTAAATATTTAATTTTAATATATTAATTTATCTTCTTAAGTAACCCTTCAGAATGTTCTGTTTAGCTCTTCATTATTACTTCTATTTGCTTTAGGTACTCTGCATTCAAGAGCTAATCAGAGTTTCTTCTGGCATGCGTTTCAGTCCTTTGTCTATTTCCTATCTTTTTAAAGACTTATTGCTCTCTTCAGATATGATAACATTTCACCAATCATCTGGTCTTTGGTTGCTAGTGTTCATTGCATCAAATCTATTCTCAACATGCTTTTAAATTTAGGTGAAATAAACAGAAATTTGCATTTTTGCTCTAGTATGCTTTTTTCTTTTTCATTTTCTTTAGCTGCAATTCACACTTGCATTTGAGCAATTGATAGTCAACTGAATGCACTGAGTTCCTCTAACATTTCTTTCTACACGTGCAATTTGATTCCTGTATATTGCATCTGGTATTGTCTTTGTGTGTGTGATAACCAATCTTGTTGTTGAAAAAGTTTATTTCCAATGTACAGGGTTCACAAAACTCTATCATGTACTCTCTGGCATTACTTGTATCACTAATGTAATATTTACTAGCTACTGATTGTTCTTCTTTATTTCCATCTGTCACATACCAATCACCAGTAATGCACCATGATTGCATGCTTAATTAATTGCAGGTTGCAAAACTTGGTAAGAAATCGTCAGTATCTTAACCCTTGGCATTAGCACTTGGCACATGAATTTGTTTAATAATTTCTTAACTGGTCCTCCTTGTAGATCAAAGGATATTATCCTATCACTGATAGCATTATGCTCCAGGTTAGACCTTCAAATATGCTTTGCTACAATGAAGTGTCTCTGTTTCCCTCTTGTCTTTCCTGGAATATGAAATTACCAATAGTCTACTTGCTAATGTCTAGGATATCTATATTCGTGGCTTTGTTGTTGTTGTTGCTCTTATGTGCCATTGAGTCGCCTGTGATTCATAGTGACTCTATGTACGACAGCCCTAAGCCCTGCACTATCCTGTGCCAATCTTATTGTCTCCAACACACCTGTCTGCATTACCCGAGACACTGAATCAATCCATTTCATTGAGGATTTTCCTATCCTGCACTGTCCCTCCACCCTCCCAAGCTTTACGGCCCTCTCCAAAAACTGATCCCACCTTGCAACATGTCCAAAGTATGTCAAACAAAGCTTCAGAATCCCTGTCTCCAAGGAGCAGCTTGGCTTCACCCTCTCCAGGCTGAACTTGTTTTTTCTCTTAGCAGACCATGGCATATTCACTAATCTTCTCCAGCACCACAGCTTAAAGGCATCAATTCTCCTTGTCATCCCTAATCATTGGCCAATTTTCTGATACATAGCAAATAATTGCAA
>NW_006399900.1:2633063-2633581 GCF_000299155.1 Elephantulus edwardii
GAAGAAAAAATACTTCAAGGCTTATTTTCATTGCCACAATTTACTCTCTGCATTAACTTACATGAAAAAGCAGAAACTGTGAAGTAAAGGTTCATCAATTTCAATACATATAATACCTAAAACTCGGTAAGTTAAAAAACATCCTAAAGACCAATAAAGGATAAAAATAAGTTAAAAATATAATTAAGGTTAAAAACCCATTTACAGTAGCTTCAGAAACATAATATGCCTGAAAGACTTAACAAATACAATTCAAATAAATTTGAATATAGAAGAATGTTGCTGTTGCTGTTGTTTACCTTGGAGTCACAAGTGACCCACAGCTGACCCTCTGGTGGGTTTCCAGAGGCAGTTAATGCTGGCAGCATCGAACCACATGCCTTTGGAATTGAAGCACAGCTTCTTAACCACTAGGCCACCAGAGATCTCTACTGAGGGCGAAAATAACAACTAGAATAAGGGAGAAAACATAAAATATGTGTAGCTCTTGTTAATAGCATCACTGTGAGTCTTCGTTG
>NW_006399900.1:2634275-2635408 GCF_000299155.1 Elephantulus edwardii
GTCAGAGGCAATGAGATTGGCACAGGATAGAGCATGGTTTAGGGCTGTTGTACATAGGGTCGCTATGAGTCACCAACGACTCAACGGCACATAACAACAACAACATTAAAATTTATGTGAAAAAATTAAAAATTAACCCAAATGAAAATAACTATAGAATGACTACTAAAAGTTCGCTCAATATCTTGAAAACAGATTGCCATTGAGTTTTAACTGCAGTTTGCACAAGAGGTCCTGTGGAGCTGCTGATAGACTGGAACTACCAAAAAGGTGCCACCTTTGGGTGAGAAATGCAACTCACTAACCCCTAGAATTGCACTGGGGAAGTCTACTGTCAGGGACTTCTCTAAAGTGCTGAAGAGCAACGATGTCAGTCTAGAGCCTATGGTGTTCCTGATCCAGGCCATAGTCTTGGCAGTTACTTACAATGCATCCCAAGACGTGGACAATGACTAAGAATGCTCGAAGAAGAATTGATGCCTTTGGGTTGTAGTGCTGGAGAAGAGTATTGGACATATCGTGGACCGCCAGGAGAACAAACAAGTCAGTCCTAGAGAGGGTGAAACTGAGCTGCTCCCTGGAGGCAAGGATTTTGAAGCTCTGTTTCACATACTTTGGGCATGGACAGCATGCTTAGTAGGGTTGAGGGATAGCACAGAAGAGGAAGACCCAGGATAAGATGGATTGACTTAGTGACTAGAGAAATGGGATTACGTCTGTCCAAGATAATGAGATTGGCTCAGAGTAGGGCAGGGTCCAGAGCTATTGTACATTGGGTCACTTTGAGTTGCAGGTGACTCAATGGCACATAACAACTACAACCGCTTAGGCCACTAGAGTTCCCTGATGGTTACAGTTGTTAATATGCGTACCGTTGAGCAAGAATTGACTCATAGTTGACCTTCCAGTGGGTTTTCAGAGGTAGAAAATCACACAGTTTGAACCACATGCTTCAGGATTGCAGCCCCGTGTCTTCCATTTAGGTCACTCAAGCTCCTGAAGGTTGACTGTTGTTATTGTTGTTGTTATGTGCCGTCGAGTCGCCTGTGACTCATAGCGACCCTATGTACAACAGCCCTAAACTCCGCTCTGTCCTGTGCCAATCACACTGTCTCTGACACTCCCATCCCAAT
>NW_006399900.1:2637244-2639475 GCF_000299155.1 Elephantulus edwardii
GCCTGGATCAGGTGCACCTTAGCCTCCAGACTGACACTGTTGCTCTTCAATACTTTGGAGAGGTCTTTGACAACAGACTTTCCCAATGCAATTCATCCTGTAATTTTCTGGTTGTAAGTACCAAGAGTGTTGGTTGTAGAGCCAAGCAAACTGAAGCCATCAACAATTTCAATCTCTTCACCATCTACCATGATACTGCCAATCTTTTCTTGGATCTTTCTCATCTTCTTGATCTGTAAACAATGGAGTGGTTCCAAACTCAGGCCTTTGAACTGGTTTTTTTTTGTTTTCTAACTGAATAGCATTTACAATTCTCTGACCGAATATTTTGTGTGTGTATGTATGGGTACTCTTTGTGCTAATGCCTCCCACTTTATATCTGTACTCAATCCTTACCCAAGAACTTTCATAACAGCTCCTGATGATCCTCTCCTTTTGTGCATAAACCTGTGTCATGCACAACCTTTGTCATCTCACAAAAAAAGCAACCCTCTCTTTCTTTTAGATCAAGCAAAAGACCTGCAATCTAATCTGTCAGCAAATTCATGGGTTCACCTTTCATCGCAGTATGTACAGAATCTTAGCACACATCTTTATCTCTACTTGAACTCCAAAAAAACTGGTTCAAGAAAGCAGCATAAAATAACCATAACTTTATTACATTTCTGAGTTTTGCTTGAAATGATTTCAGAAAAGGCACCATGTGGAGCTCTCCACCATCTCAGGATGTCTGATGTCTCTGCTGACATGACAGATTCTTAGGTTCTTGATAGCTGGGCCTGAAACATCTGCCTTCAAAACAATGTCTGCCCTAACTTGTCTACTACCTTGACTGAGGTCACTTAACTTGGGTACAGCCAGAACTGTGAACAAGTCAATATGTATGTCCTTTCAAATGTGAAGGCCTCAAGAATGAGATTTCCAGTCAACAAATTAAAAGGTACATGGTTACTTATAAGCCAGCCTTAGAGGCCTTACTGCTGAGTTACTATTATGGTTGAAGTAATTACAAAAAAAAAGAAAAAAGCCCAAAATGTTCAAGGGAGAGCAAGGATACTGATCCTACATCCCAGAAATGCATGACCATTTTAAAACCACCATGCACTCGCTTTCACTCCTGCCCTTCCCTCCATTTGTTTTCAATATAGCAACCAGAGTAATGTTGTTGAAATGTAATTCAGAGACGTTACTCTACTTTGAGATGTGACTCCTGCCTCTCACTTTATTCAGAGTAAAAGCTCATTGTAAAATCTTTACAATCCTTGAAAACTGGTCCTTTCTCTCCAGCCTATCTGCCTCAACCTCCACAACCACTTGTACTTAAGTACTTTCCCGTCATCATTCCATGTCAGGACACTCCAGTCTCCTCTCAGCCTGGATGCCCTTTCCCCACATATCCACATGGCACTCTCCCTTGTTCTCACTCTCTTCCTTCAAATTTTTGCCCAGGTGTCATCTGCTCTGTGAGACTTAGGCTCACGATCCTTAGAGGCTAGAATTTTGAAGCTCTATCTCACACACTTTGGGCACATGGCCAGGGGAGACCAGGCATTGGAGAAGGACATCATGCTCAGAAGAATGGTCAAGACAGGGCAGGAAAGGAAGACCCCAGATGAGTTGGATTGATACGGTGACTGCGACAATGGTGTGTCAGAACTAGTGAGATTAACTAAAGACAATGCAGGATTCGGAGATGCTATATGTACAGTCACGATGGATCTCAGGTGACTGGATGGCACATAACAACAACATCCTCTTTAAAACAGCAAAATACTTCACTTTCTACCCTTTTCCCTGCTTATTTTTCCCCTGGCACTTAATACCACACACACATATAGAGCACATTGACCCATACATATTCATTTATTTAATATGTATCATCTATCTCCACTTTCAGGAGGTGAGATTAGCTTGACTTGCTCGTTGCTGTGTCCCCAACAGCTACACTAGTGCATAGTAGATGTTCAGTAATACTTATGGAATAACTAAATGCCCAATATTTACCAGCTTTTTGGGAAAGTTTTCATTTCAGCATGTTTTGTTTGATTTAAATTACTGCGATATGCAGATGACACAACCATGCTTGCTGAAACTGAGGAGGACCTGAAGCGCTTGCTGTAGAGGGTCAAGGACTGCAGCCTCCAATATGGATTGAGGCTCAATGTTAAGAAGACAAAGATTCTCACCACTGGGCCAATTGGCAGCATCAGGATGGATGGTGAAGAGATTGA
>NW_006399900.1:2639940-2640654 GCF_000299155.1 Elephantulus edwardii
CCCTCTATGAGGTGGATTGATTCAGTGACTGGAATAATTGGGATGGGAGTGTCGGAGACAGTGCGATTGGCACAGGACAGAGCGGAGTTTAGGGCAACATAGGGTCGCTATGAATTGCCAGCGACTCGACGGCACATAACAACAACTCTCTCTGCCTTTTGAAATCTTCTGTTCCACTCCTTAATTTCTTGAATTCTTCCCTCTGCTTTGGCTTCTCTGAGCTCTAGTGCAATATTCAGTGTCTCTTCTGACATCTACTTTGCTCTTTTCTTCCTCCTCTGTCTTTGTAATGCCCATTTGCACTCTCCCTGTATGATATTCTTGATATCCTCCCACAACTAATCTGGTCTTCTCTCACTGGTGTTCAAGGCCTCAACCCTGTTCCTGATACGCTTCTGAAATTCAGGTGGGATAGTCTCAAGGTAATGTTTTGGTTCCTGTGGATTTGATTTAATTTTCCTTAGCTTCAGCTTGAACTTGCAAATGAGTAGTTGGTGGTCTGTTCCACAATGAGCAACTGGCCTAGATTTCACAGCTGATATTTCGTTTCTCCAGTGGTTCTTTCCAGAGAGGTAATCATTCTGATTCCTACGCATACCATCAGGCGACATCCATGTGTATAACCTAAGTTTATATTTCTTATAAAACATATTTGAAATGAGCAAGGCATTGTGCAAAATTCAATCATTCTATCTTCAGCTTCATTTCTGTCAC
>NW_006399900.1:2648969-2695019 GCF_000299155.1 Elephantulus edwardii
CGGTAATCTACTCTTCAAGGTTTATTGGTGGCGTAGTTCTGAGGAAGTTGCCTTACCAACTGAAAGTAGCACCTGGAGGTGTGAATCCACTAACAGCTCTGCAAGAAAAATATGAACAATCTCCTCCCTCGTGATTTATAGCCTCTGAAAAAACACCCAAAGGTCCGCTATGAGTCAGTTCCAACCCTATGGCAATGAGGAGTGGATCTGTTGTTTGCTGACAACACTGACTGATATTTACCAAAACCAAAGCCTAGACTATGGTTCCTCTACAGAGTCTTTTATTACCAAGCTATCTATTGATGCATCTATGTAGCATTATTACATAGAAACTTAGAAAATATCAAAAGGCTGTTTTTAAGTTAGGTTTGTGGATGAGTGGAGTGAATAATAAGATTAACTCTTTAAAGGCTCAAAAACCATAGTGTCTATGTGTACTTATTTGTGCAACTATATACATGAGCATGAAAAATGTGTATATTTAGAAAGGATGAGCACCAGTTTCATTTCAAACTTAATTTTGTACATCTGAATAATCATCTTTCAGGCTAGGATAGCATTCATATTTTACAAACTTTTACTGAGAAAATAGTATTCAAGAGACAAGAGGGAGCTTTCTTGACATACAACCTGAGTGCCGAGTTTGAGTCCCCTCCCCCCTTTCTCAAAGAGAGAAAGGAAAAGCCCCTTACTATCCAGCCAATGCTGACTGAATGTGAAGTCCTGCGGCTCACGGAGAACTGTATTCCAGAGAGTTTTCAGTGGTGGTGGTTGTTTTTAAGTGCCATTTAGTTGCTTGAGGCTCATAGCAACCCTATGTACAACAGCCCTAAACCCTGTTCTATCCCTTCCCAATCTTATTGTCTCTGGCACGTCTATCCTCATTACCCCAGTGATGGAATCAATGCATCTTAGAGAGTCTTTCTCTCCTGCACTGTCCCTCTACCCTCCCAACCATGACATCCCTCACCAAGGACTGATCCTGCCTTGCAACATGCCCAAAGTATGTCAGATGAAGCTTCAGAATCCTTGCCTCCAAGGAACAGCCTGGCTTCCCTTTCTTTCAGATGAACTTGTTTTCCTAGCAATCCGTGGTATATCCAATACTCTTCTCTTGCTCCACAGCTCAAAGCCATCAACTCTCCTCTTATCATCTCTAGTCGTTGTCCAGCTCTCTGATGCATAGCAAGTCATGGCAAAGACCATGGCCTGTATCAGGCACACAGTAGCCTCCACAGTGACATCGTTGCTCCTCAGTACCTTATCGAATCTTCAAACAGAACAAGTACTTCCAAACATTTCAACATAAAACAGTAAGTGATGAGGGTAGTAGATGCCCTTAAATCACTTGGGGCTCATAATAAACCCATGTGTTAAGAGTAGAAATGCTCCATACTGTTTTCTCCAAAGGCCTGGTGAAGATTCAAAGCAAGCAAATAAAACTATTGCCATTTATTCAATTTCACATATCATATGTCATGTATTTATTTAGGCTAGTAGTCAAGTTTAGACCATTTGCAATAGCTAGAGAACTTTCTAGAAAGATTACAGCTGAGATTATAATCTCTCCAGAAGTAACTTTCCAAGGTCTGTCTTCCAGGTCACCTCTAGGTATGTTCAAACCTCCAACTTTTCGTGAAAAAATATTTTCATTCACAGAAAAAAAAATCATGTATGTACATACTATGCACCATGTCTTTTTAGTCAGTTTGTTATACAATGTGATTTGCATGTTGTTTTAATGCTTGAAGCTATCTAATCAACATTTCAAATACTTCCAAGTTCATGCCTGATAGGAAGTTTTCAGTAGAGATTCCAGATTTTGATATAGTGCTTATAAGATGAGCTGCTCAGGTTACACAGACATCGAAAACATAACGGGAAATAACTCCTTCCTCAAAGGAGACTCTAAATGGATGAATAGAGCTTTCAGCTGATGAGTCTAAATGCATGATAGAGCTTTCAGTTGAGGAACAACTTTCATATACTATGGTAGCATGCCTCAAAATTAAAAGAAACAACTATAAACACCTATCAATAATCAATATGTGAGATATATGAACTATGAATGTAGGAGAACTGCAGTTGTAAAAAATGAAATGGAACACATAAATAAATATTGACATCCTAGGCACGAGTGAGTTGAAATGGATTGGATTGGGCCATTTTCGCTTCTCCAGGGATGACAAGTTGAGTAGTAATCCCAAAGCATGCATGACTGAAAAAGCACCAATACACGATCTATTCTGAAGTAAAATGCTGCCACTAACAGGAAGACTTGTTAACACGACTATCATTCAAATTTATGTGCCAATCACTACAATCAAAGATGAAGAAATAGAGAATTTCTACAGTATGAAATTGATCAAATATGTAATCGAGATACACTGATAATAACTTGAAATTATCATTTAGTTAGAATGATTGGAATGCAAAATTGGAAACAAAGACAAAGGATCAATAGTTATAAAATATTGTGACGGAAAATATGGCAGACGACACAAAATAGAATTTTGTATGACTACGAATTTACGCATTGCAAATACCTTTTTCTTTTAAAAAAACATGAACTTTATCTATACCAAATGTGATAGACAGGAAACAAAACCACTACAGCTGCAAAAACAATTAAAACCAGGCCTGAGCACCACAGATTTAAATCACCCACCTTTGGCTATAGGTCAACAGAGCCTTCTCTATGATACCCTGCAATGCTTTGAACAACAGATCTAACCCTTGCCTTATCCTATGCCATCCCCACAACCCTAGACACACTCGAGCTCATTGCTACAGTCACTGTATCAATGAAGCATGTTAAGGATTTTCTTTTCTTCTCTGGCCTTCCACTTCTCTCAGCATGATGACATTTCCCAAGGATTGGAACCTGAAACTGTTGTTGGTTGTAGCCTTAGAGGCAGTTAATCTCGTGGAAGGAGATTGCCTATCCTTCTCTCACGGAGCAGCTGGTGGCCTCAAACCGCGTGCCTTTGGCATTGCAGCACAGCTTCTTGTCACTAGGCCACCAGAGCTCCTAAAGAACAATAGTGACTTATTTTGAACTTTTGTTGTCTAAATTTAAATTTATATTTTTTAATTTAAATTTCTTAACCAGAGGGAAAAATTATTTACATGGTGCATTAGATAGCAAAATTATTTATATTTCTTTCTTTAAAATCATTTACCTCTTGTCTTCATATTCTTATGGTACAAATTCATCAGAATTACCTTCTTCTGAGCTCAAGTTTGAAAAAAACAGGATATATGTTTAGGTTTCAAACGTATAACCCTCACCTGCTTATTGGGCTTGACCCTAGCTAGGCCCAACAAGTATGCTTGAACTAATTCATTCCTTGATCTTTTTTCTGAGCTTGGTTAGGCAATAACATTGATGGCATAGTTAGCAGTCCTTGATACTTGCAACATGACATGTTTTTCAGTCGACAGCTCTGCTGAGGCTGAAAAAGAAACTAAATTCTACTTCTCCTCAAGCATTAAAATAATAATAGCAGTACTGATGTTAGATTTCATCAAAGCATGTTATCTGATTTTCTAAATCCCAGTGGCATATTTCTCAATAACACCAGAATTACCTGCTTCCAAAATGTATAATCTCTGAGTACTGCTGCTTGGCAGTTTTGCCTAAGCCAAAAAATAGGAGTCCAACTTTAATATGTGATCTTTGTATTTCCCCATACTAAATTCACCGAGTATTCTCACCATCATTACGTCAGAATTGTTGTACCGATGCCCAAGGATAATGGAGACAGTAATGATTAAGGGCCAGTCTATAGGAAAGAAAATGTGCATGTATACATGTACATGTTTGTGTATATATATAGTTGTTTCTGTGTACCATCGAGTTAGAACTGACCCAGAGCTAACCCTCTAGTGGGTTTTCAGAGGCAGTTAATTGCACAGGAAGAGATTGTCCATCCCATCCTTCCAAGGAACAACTGGTAGATTTGAACCATGTGCCTTTGGAATTCCAGTGCAGTTTCTTACTGGAATTACAGTGCAGTTTCTTACCAGTTGCATTTCTATACGTATTTTTTCACTTTTAAAATTTTATATTGGTTTTCATATGAAATTTGTACCCACTGTGTATCATTCCTGTACATTGCATTTCACACATTCCTTCATTCACATCATATTTAAAACTATTACTCATATACATTGTCCTCTATAAAATTAATCATCGTTGACCCATGCCTACTATTACCCCATTCTTTCAGGTCTTCATTGGATCTTTCCTAATCCCTTCACATCTCACCCCACCCAACAAACTCTGGCATCCCGGGAATTTCTCCCCTACCCACTCTCCACTCCCCTGACCCCCACCTCTTCTCTTTTTGGACTTACATGCGTATCTTAGTAGTTACCCTTCTATTTTTACAATAACGGTCTTAGGCAATATTTGTCCTTATGTGACTGAGTTCATTCGACATAATGCTTTCTAGACTCTCTCATGCTATATAGAATTTGGCAAAGTTATTGCTCCTCAGTGGTACATAGTAAGCAATTGTGTGAATGTTCCAAAATGTCTCAATCCATTAGTTTATTAATGAGAATTTGGGCTGTTTGCATTATATTGTGAATAACGCTGCTATGAACATAAATTTACAAATTTCTGTTTGTGTCTCAGTTCTAGTTTCCTTGGAGTATATGCTAGCTATGGAATAGATGAGTCATTTGAGATCTCTATGTTCAGCTTTTTGAGGAAACACCAAACTGACTTTCAGAGTAGTTGAACCATTTTACAATTCCACCAGAAGTACATGAGAGTTCCAACCAATCTCTCCACATCCTCTCCAACATTCATTGCTTGCTGTCTTCTTAAGTTTTGCTACTGATACTGAAATGAAATAGTGTGGTGTTAGCCTAAAAGTCAGCTCCCCCCACCCCCATTACAGTTAGCCACCTCTGGTCTCCAGCTACCTTAACTGCAGACACATAGTCTTGCGAATCAGCATGGTCTTATAAATTATCAACAGCTACAGGACTAGAATAAGAGAAAGAGTGCTTCCTGCATTGAGCAGAAACACTTGTGGCAGCAAGACTTGAGAGAGATTGAAGCAGATAGTGTTGGTGAGACTCTGGTGATGATGATGATGTTGGAGAGACTGTGGTTTTGCTGTGAAGAAACTGCAACAAGTTTTGACCTGAGGCTTCTCGCATTTGTGCTGACCACAGTTAAAGGTTTGGCTGTTCTTGCTGCATGTGTGAAGGAAAAACTTGTTGCCTGTTTGAAGGAAAAGGTTTGCTCTGAGGCAAACCTTGTTGGATGATTTGGATTTTACTGCTGAAATAAAACTGGAGCCAAATTATTGAGGATTTTTGCCTTGGAACTGTTGGGCTAAACTTGGACTTGTATGGTGAGGTATTCTTTACGTCCCTTAATCACTTGCCTAATTAACCCCAATTTTGGTGCCATAACTGTGAGTCTGTGGTTCAGCAACAAATAAAGCAAACCTCTTACTGCTTCTGTGGACCTAGAGGCACCATGAAGCTGGGCTATGGGCTCTTTATCTGCTTACTACTCTGGCACAGTGAGGGGAGGTGATATTTTTACTCACTCTGGCTCTTTCAGAGAGATCTCATGACCCTTTGCTCCTTTACCCCATTTTCTCCTCTTTAGCCAGATTTCTCATTGTGGTTTGTGGTATTTATCTCTCTAATTGGTAATAATTTTGAGGATTTCTTCATATGATTTTTGGTCATCCGAATGTCTTCCTCTGTAAAACGTCTTTGCGTGTGCTTTGTCCATTTTGTGACTGGGTTAATGGCCTTTTTCTTGTGGAGGTCCTGTAGTATTCTGTAAACTTGTTATGAGATCCTCATCTGAGATGTCATTGCCAAATGCTTTTCCCAGTCTGTGGAACTTCTTTTAACCCTATTTTATGTTTCTGTCTGAATTTGCCAGCCTATTTATACCATAGGCTAGGGCTTCGAAGTTTGATCCAGTTCTGTCTCTTTTGTTCTTTGTAGGTTTAAATTTTACCCTTAGGTCTTTGACCCACCTGTTCTGATTTTTGCATGTAATGTGAGATGTGGTTCCTGCTTTCAATTTCTGCAGGTAGATGTCTAGTTTTTCAGCTTTTTAAGAGGTTTTTTTAATTTGGTAAATTTTGCTTCATTGTCAAATACCAGTTTAACATAGGTAGATTAGTTAATTTCTGGAGTCTCAATTCTGTTCCATTGGTCTATGTATCTGTTACTGTACCAAGTACCATCCTGTTTTGGTTATTAGAGCTGTGTAATAGATTTTGCAATAAGGGATTACTATGGCTCTAACTTTATTTTTGCTTTTCAGAAGTGCTTTGTTTATTCAAGATCTTTTTCATTTCCAAATAAACTTGTCAATTGCCTCTCTTATCTCTTTAAAAAATGAATTTGGTATCTGTATTGAAATAGCCTTAAACATGTAGATTGTTTTTGGTAAGAGTGTCATTTTCACTACTCTTGAGTATTCCTATCCATGAACAGGCAATATTTCCCCATTTATTTAGGTCTTATTGTTTCTTTTAGTATTGATTTGTAGTTTTCCTTATAAAGGTCTTTTGTGTCTCTAGTAAGGGTTAGTCCCCAGTATCTCAATTTGTGCTTGGATGTGATACTGTTTTCTTAGTTTCTTTCTCTATTTTCTATGTTTCCTTTGTTACTGTAAAAAAATCCAGCTGATTTCTGTATATTGTTCTCATATCTTGACACTCTACCAAAGTGTCCTACTAGGTCTATTGTTTTTGTTATGTGTTACCAAATCAGGACCTACTCATGACTGACCTGCCAGTGGGATTTCAGAGGCTGTAAATCTCACAGGAGGAGATTCCCCATCTTTCTCCTTCAGAGCAATTGATAAATTCTAACTGCCTGTCTTTGGGTTGGTAGTGAAATTCCTTACCACTAGCTCACCAGAGTTCTACTGGTATCTTCCACAGAAACTTGAAATTTCAGCCAGGGAATCTATATACATGCAGTTACACATTATTTCCTTAAGAACACATTCTGAGTTTAAAAGGAATCAAAAGGTCAAGCAGATTCTGGATTCCTAGATTGCTCTTAACATGTAAACACTATGGTTGTATGTGTTTTTCTAGGGACAGATAATTGGAGCAGTAGGGAAGTTAGTAGAGATCCACAGGCTATCGTCTAACAAACACAGAGAAGAGAATAGCACCAGACTCTGCTTTCTCCCATTCTAAAAAGGAAGGCTTTCTGCTTCTATGTAACACTGAGTATCAAGGCCTTATTGGTCCAACTTCGGGGGATGAGGACATTTTGAGTGGAGCATAGGTCCAGTAGTTCAGTGAGGGCTAAATTTGACTCTAAAAAAATAATAACCATCTCAAGAACAGGCTGAGGCTTTGAACACTAGTGAACAAAGATCAGACTAGCTGTGGGAGGATATCAAGAGTATCATCCATGAAGAACACAAAGACCATTAGTAAAACAGAGGAGGAAGAAAAGACTAAGGTAGATGTCAGAAGAGATTGTGAACATTTCATTAGAATTCCAAGAAGCAAAAGCAATGGGAAAAAATCAGAAATTTAAAGAACTGATTACAAGAATTCAAAGGGCAGCTCGGGAAGAAAAAAGTATTATAACAAAATGAGCAAAGAGCTGGAGTCAGAAAATCAAAAGAGCTAAACACACTCGGCATTTCTTAAGCTGAAGAAATTAAAGAACAAATTCAAGCTTCGAGTTACAGTACTTAAAGATGTTATGGAAATAACATTTAATAATCCAGGAACATTAAAGAAGATGGAAGCAGTCCACAGAATCACTATACCAAAAAATTGGCTAACACGGAAGCATTTGTGAAACAGCATTTGCTCAAGAAGCAATGGTAATGAAGGAGGAAACTCAAGGTGCTCTGAAAGAATTGGCAAAATATAAGGCCCCAGAAACTGATGGAATACCAATTTATGTATTTCAACAAACTGATGCAGGTCTGAATATGTTCATCAAGTTATGCTAAGACATCTGGAGGACAGCTACTTGGTGAACTGACTGGAAAAGATCCATATTTACACCCACTCCAGAAAAGATGATCCAACACAGTGTGGAAATTATCGAACAATATCACATACAAAATCCTGCTGAAGATTATCCAAAAATTACTAGAACAGTACATAGACAAAGAGACAACTTCCAGAAATATAAATTGAGTTTAGAAGAGGCTGTGGCACTACGGATATCACTGCCAGTGCCAGACTGATCTTGGCTGTAAGCAGCAAGTACAAGAAGAATGTCTGTTTGTATCTTATTGACTATGCAAAGGCATTTGATTGTGTGGGTCACAACAAATTGTGGCTAACATTGAGAAGAATGAGAATTCCAGAACACATGATGATGCTCATGTGAAACCTATACTTAGTCCAGAAAGCAGTTGTACAAACAGAGCAAGGAAACACTGCAGGGTTCAAAGTAGAGAAAGGAGTGTGCCATGGATGTGTCCTTTCTCCAAACCTTTTCAATCTATGTGTAGAGTAGATCATTCAGAAGCTGGGTTTTATGAGAAGGAATGTGGCATCAGGATTGAAGGAAGACTCATCAACAACCTATGCTATGCAAATAAAACAACCTTGCTTGCTGACACTTAGGAGGACCAGAAGTGTTTGCTTGCAGAACATCAAGGATCTTATTCTTCAATATAGATTCAATATTCTTCAATATGGACTGCAGCTCCATAAGAAAACAAAGATCCTCACCATTGACCCAATTGGCAGCACCATGATAGATGATAGAGGAAAGATTGAGATTGTTAGCAATTTCGTCTTGCTTACATCCACAATCAACAACTCTTGGCACCACCAATCAGGAAACCAAAAGACAAGTTGTTTTGGGAAAGTCTGCCGTCAGAGATCTCTCCAGAGTGCTAAGAAGTAACAATATCAACCTAGATTCTAAGGTACAACTGATAGCAGGCCTGTTACCTGCAATGACTAAAGATGACAAGAAGAATCAATGCATTTGAGTTGTGATACTGGAGAAGAGCATTGAACACATCATAGACTGCCAAGAGAACAAACAGGTCTGTCCTGGAGAGGATGAAACTAGCTTGCTCCTTGGGAACAAGGATTTTGAAACTCTGTCTTACATACTTTGGGAATGTTGTCAGGAGAGACCATTCGTTACAGAAGAACATCATGCTTGGAAGGGTGGAGGGACAGTGTAGGAGAGGGAGACTCTGGGTGGAATGAATTGACACAGGAATTGGGGTAATGGGAGCTGGTGTTTTGGATATTGAGATTGCCATAGGATAGGTCGAGCTTTGAAGCTCTTGTTCATAGGGTCACTATGAGTTGTAGTGGACCTGACAGCACTGTAATGACAATTGGAACTCAGCCCACTGAGCTCAACTAATGACAGAAAGTACATCCAGTGTGTGTTCAGAGCCTCACCTCTTTGTATAACTCATCCATGAGTCATTGGCCCCTGGCAAAGTTAAAACATGTCCATACTTTAAGGTTACACCACACCTCTGTGCTTTTAGTTGTGGTTCAATTTAGGAGTCTGGTTTCCCTTTATTTTCAGTTGCAATGTCACAATTTCACAGTCAATTTAATGAGTTTGATCCATAGAATCTTCTTCCTTTTGGGACACAGAGTAGAGTTTACAATTACCAACCAAGTGTCTTTGTAAGTCTTCCCCAACAGCAGCTCCCGGAACACCAGTCAATCACACACGCCATCATCACAGGCCCTTTGGAAAATGCATCTCTGATCAAGCCACCATTTGCTAAAACCTCATCTGTAGCTGCCCTTGTCCTCAGCTCCAATCCTGAACTTTGTTTACAAGTGTTGCATGGCCTCCTCAGGCTGTTTATTTATATATTCTTTCATTCATCAAATATGTATTGGACAACTACTTGCCAGATCCTGTTCTAGGCCCTGGGGAAAGTGGAAGGAACAAAGTCTGTGCCTTAGAGCTGGCATTCAGTCAAATCTACTCCTTAACTCTCCATCTCCCCCTTAAGTTCCATTCACTTCCTCTGTTGTTTCAGGCCTTCTGTCCTCCACAGACTCTTCCTTCTTTGAACTCAAACACCATCATCTTTGGAGTGGCCATTCCCGTTCAGTGAACTAGGCTAGATCCTGGCTTCATCCTCTCTTTTTTGCACTCTTGTGATTCATAAGTTCCCTTTTTGGAAGTGCTTTTTGCTCAGCCTCTCCTCAGGAGACAGCTGGACCATCTCCTCTCAAGCAATTTACAGCCCTGGAAACACAATGCAGAGACAGCTGTGAGCCACGTCTGATGTGGGGGTAATTAGAGATTCTCACCTATACTAGGAGTCACAAAATTTTCTACAAAGGACCATATAGTAAATATTTTCAGCTTTGTAGGTCATCTGATGACTACCACACTACTGTATCTTTTCATGTATTATAAAGTTCATAAGAAACTAATACACAAAGTGGGTTTATAGCTTATAAAAAGAAAAGTATGTGTATTATTCGTATACAATACACTACTCAACTCTGCCTTAAAATGTGATAGAAGTCAGGGTCCATACATAAATTGCTATAACTATGTTCTAGAAAATTTTATTTACAAGCATAAGCACTGAACTATGTTTAGTCTGTGGTCATAGTTTGCTGATTGATCTATACCATAATTGAACAAGAGAACTTCCTTTCCAGATACAGAAAAGATCCATATGTTGTTGTTGTTACGTGCTGTCAACAATAGATCTGTACTCTGCCCTGTATCCTGTGCCATGTTCATCATCTGTGACACACTGGAGCCTCTTACTTCAATCACTATGCCAGTCCTCTCGTTGAGGGTCTTCCTCTCCTTTGCTGACTCAACCTTTCCAAGCATGATGTCCCTTTCCAAGGAATACTCCCTGCTAACAATGTGCCCAAAAAATGTGAGATGAAATTTCACCATCCTTTCCTCTAAGGAGCCCTCTGGTCACCCTTTCTCTAAGACCTATCTGTTTGTTCTTTTGGCAGTCCATGGGATATTCCATACTCTTCTCCCATACCACAGCTCAACGGCATCAATTCTTCTGTGATTCTTATTATTAATTGTCCAGCTTTTGGACACATAGCAAGTGATTGAAAAACCTTGGTCTGAATCAGGCATACCGACATCGTTGCTGCTCAGTACTTTGGAGAAGTCCCTGAAAACAGACTTTTCCACTGCAATACATGTTTCGATTTTTTTTACTTCTGGTGCCAAGGAAGGGAGAAAGATGGGCAATCTTCTCCTGTGTGAGATTCCAGTAAGACAAAATTGTTGACCATTTAAATGTTTTCTCCATCCATTATGATATTTTTTATCAGCCCCATGGTTAGGAATTTTGTTTTGATGTTGAGGTATAATTCACGTTGAAGGCTATAGGCTCTGATCTTCTTCAGCAAGTGTTCCAAGTTCTCCTCACTTTCAGCAAACAGGGTTTTGTCATCTGCATTACATAGGTTATTGATAAGGCTTCCTTCTATTTTGACACCACATGCTTCTTGATAGAGTCCAGTTTCTCATATGATTTACTCAGCATACAGGTTGAGTAAGTATGGAGAAAGATAATCCTTAACTCACTCATTTCTTCGTCCCTATCTGCCCTGTCAGATAAGGGAGGCACTAACCACACTTGCTTATTTAGTACTTGAAATGTGATTGGAGCAACTGAGGTCTGAATCATTAATTTTAGCTGTTTGTAAAGAGCCATCAAGTCAGTTACAACTTACAGTCTTGCCCTATCCTGAGCAATCCTCACAATCTCACATGCTCAAGCCTGTTGTTACAGCCACTGTGTCAATCTATCTCTTTGAGGGTCTTCCTCTCTTTAGCTGAACCTCTCGCTTTCCCAGTATGATTTTTTTGTGTCCCCAAAGACCAGCCTCTCCTGACAACACATCAAAAGAATGTGAGATAACATTTCATCATCTTTGCCTGTAAGGAGCACCCTGGTAAATTTCCTCCAAAATAGATTTATTTATATACTCTTTTTAACCCAATTCAAAGGCATCAATTCTTCTTCAGTCTATCTTATTCATTGTCCAACACTCAGATGCATATGAGGCAATCAAAAATACCATGACTTGAATCAGGGGTACATTAGTCTTTACGGTGATATCCTAACTCAGTAGCACTTTAGAAAGGTCCTTGACAGTAGATTTCTCCCAAAACAACACATATATTTTATTTCCTAATTATTGCTATCAACAGAGTTGATTGTTAATCCAAATATAATGAAACCACTGAAACTTTAGTCTTTTCTCCATCTGTTGTAATGTTGTTTGTTGGTCCAGTGGTGAGGATTTTTGTTTTCTTGCTGTTGAGATGTAATCTACTGAAGGCTATAGACCCATAGCTGACGCTCCGCCGGTTTTCAGAGGCAATTTCATCACATGGGAGGAGAGTACCCATCCTACTTCCCATGGAACAGCTTGATAGAGTTGAACTGGGTGCCTTTGAGATTGCAGCACATTTCCTTACCACTAGTCCACCAGCACTGCCTCAACATATTCTTAAGAACAACTATATTGGGCAGTACAGTTCTAGACGTGAATGTCGTAAGGTTAAGGGCTATGTTGACATTGCTCATCATCATGTTTCCTCGGCCTAGAGCAAGGACTAACATACAGTAGGTGCTAAATAAGTGTTTGTCGAATACATGAATGAAGAAATTAATATACACATGTTGAATGAACTAACTTCTTGGTTTTTTTCTTAACTGATTACATGAGGGATCCTGCTCTCTGTTCCTGAAATGCTGTATTTTGGAGTAAATTCTTTACCCCCATCTCTTACTCCTAATCTCATGGGTTCCATGAGGGAAGGATCTATAAGAGAGCCCGCCTGAGAGTTGCCACTAGTGCCCAGCACAGGCATCCACATGGAGTGTCTGCAGCTTCCAACGTCTTCTTAGGAAAAGGCTCTGTCTCACAGTTCATTTACTTATGAAATATGTTGCAGTTTGTAATGTCTCAGCAATCCGATATCACACTTCTTTCTGGCTTCAACCCCGGTGTTACAGATACAAAAAATGCAAACTAGTCTCTTTTTCTCTTCCCCTCCTCCACTTTACAAACTTAGATAGGTTGTTTAATGTTTTATGTCTGCCTTATAAATGAAGAGAATTCTATTACATTAACAGAACCATAGTCTACCTTTTCGGAATGTCATGTGAATAAATCTATAAAAGCCTTTGAACTCTCAGGGCTTAGGGTGTAAGGCTGCTGTATATAAGTTCACTATGAGTCACAGACAACTTGATGGCACATAACAAAGGAGTTGAGCTACCAACTCAAAGAGAGAAAGTCTGAATCCACCAGCTGCTCCTTGGAAGAAAGATCAGCAATCTCTTCTTCTGCAATTTACAGCCTCTTGAAGACCCATTGGAGGGCCAGCTCTGAGTCTGTTCCTGTTTAATGGCACATAATAAGCATAAGGTAGAGTCTACATAGTGAACTTATTGACTAATAAACCTCCAGTGGTGGAGCTTCAGGAGAAGTAGATCCTGACTCTCAGCTGCACTCATCTGGAATTTAATCTGTGCTAGAAAAGATGGAATCATGTGTTCTCTTTTTATTTTATTTTATTAATTTCTATGAACATCTACAGAGATTTTGGATTTCCATTCATTCGTTGTACTTTTTGCCCTACCCACCCACCCCCACCCCCAGTTCGCTCTTCTTGAAAAGCAAAACAAAAAAAAAATAGCCTCCTTCATTGGTACACAATCCCTCCCCCACCCCCACCGCCACCCCCACCCCGAGTATTCTCCACTCTGCAACCCTCATTCCATACTCTTATGATAATCATAATGCCCTAAAATATTTTACTTTTAAACTATCCTCTCCCTCATCAGCTTCAATGCAGTAAACATAATTTATCCAGTTTTTCTCAGTCTTACCCCCACCCTGATGTCAGCCTCATTTTACAACAGTGGCACCATATATTATTTGTCCTTTTGTAACTGAGATATTTTAGTCAGCATAATGTCCTCCAGAGTCACCCATTTTGAATAATATTGCATGAGTTCCTTGTTTTTTAATGCAGCGTAGTATTCCATTGGAGTCATGTGTTCTTGACCAAACATATCCAGAGTGGAGCTACCATGATGCTCCTGGACAGGTTACTAGAAGGAGAGAGAGGGTCACGGTTACCAGCCCTAGGCACTTCCTGATCTTTTAGCAATTTTTTATAATTTTTAAAATTTAATTTATTGTGATTTGTTGCAAGCAGGAGTGGCATCCACTTCCTAAACAACATGCCTCTATGAAACTCTATAAACTTTGATAAATGATGATAGTTACAGAAAAGTTCCAGACCTTTTGTTCATAGGGTTGCTATGAGTTGTGCTCGACTCAGTGGCAAACAACAACAAAAATTGTGATTTGAGTGAAAGTATAGGTTTCACAAATGTTCTTGGATTTTTTTTCTTCATTTGTTATATGCTTTTAGGAAAATTATCAATTACTTATAGCCAGTTCTAACATCTGTATATAGTATAATCTCCAGAATAATTGTCTTCTTCCTTATCACTCATAATGACTTAAAGCATAACTGATGGAAGTAGAGACTTATTTCCAAAACGTTGCCTTTGAGTTAATTATGATTTCTAGCAACCACATAAATACAGAGCAAAGCTGATCCATAGAGTTTCAAGGTGGAGTATTTATTTCACGTTCCTTGAATTGCATCAGTCTTAAAACAAAAGATTCCTTGGTAACGAGTAGTTAATGTACAGAATTAATTTAGTTTCAGAATTGCTCATTCTTTTTTAACATAGCCTAAATCCTAGAGCAGAAAAGAAAGCCAACAGAATAAGTCTTGCTTGGGAGCAAATATTACTGAGATAGCCCATGTCATTATGTTCAGAGAAGTGCTGTGAACTCTTTATTCTCTCCTCCTTAGGAGACTTGCCATTCTGAATGGTAAAAATTGCATTCAGAATACAATTACATCTTGTAATTTTTTTTTCTCTTCCCACACTGTCTTGCATAATGTTATCACCTGAATCAGTAGATCAGCAGCTCTTAGCTTAGATTTGCATTTAACATCCCAGGTTTCAATGAAAAGAACTTGAAAACAAGGAATGGAAAAAACCAAAAAAGAAGATACTTTATTTGTCATATCCTTCAAAACTCAAAGCCTCCGTGGTCAAGTTTTTCCAGATTTCACTAGTGATCCTGATCCTTCATTGGTTTTCCAAGGCTGTCCTAACAGCAGGAGACTGCTCACATTTCTCCTGTGTAACCACGGATGGTTCAAACAGCTGGAGATGGTTGGAGTTGGGGTAGCGGCGCAATAGGTTTACAAACTTCACCACCAGAGATCCTTACGCTCCTAAAATAGTAGTAGAATTTCAAACTTGCTTGTGTCAGTTATCTACGATTGTGTGAAAGTAAGTCCAAATTTAAATTCACTATCTTGGAGAAGGACATCATGCTGGGGAGTGTGGAGGGACAGCGCAGGAGAGGAAGGCCCTCTATGAGGTGGATTGATTCAGTGATTGAGATAATCGGGATGGGAGTGTCAGAGACAGTGCGATTGGCACAGGACAGAGCAGAGTTTAGGGCTGTTGTACATAGGGTCGCTATGAGTCGCAATCGACTTGACGGCACATAACAACAACAACAACACAATCTTAAAGCAATGACTAACTACTCAGAGCGATTTGAGCAAGGCTGAGGGATTGACTATCATCTGCTTATGCAGATAACTGAGCTCAACTGAGCTCTCTGCTGATGATGGAATGCTTCCTGTTTCCCCACTCACCCACCCTGGTCTCAGCTGGCAGGGATGAGGTGGCGGGAGGTGTAGGTGTAAATTGCTATGACCTAGGTTGTTTCTGTTCTCTCTCTTTTCACTCTGCTCCATTCCACTAAGGCACTCCTCACAGAGGGTTCTTTCTAAGAGCCCTCTCTTTTTATCAGAGAAGTCAGACTTCTTCACGTGGCACGGGATCACTGTGTGTGTGTGTGTGTGTGTGTGTGTGTGTGTGTGTGTGTGTGTGAGAGAGAGAGAGAGAGAGAGAGAGAGAGAGAGAGAGAATGTCTCAAGGTCATCTGATTCAAGAGGAGAAATAGACTATGCACAACGCAGAACACTTTCCCTTTTATCATACCCTAAATAATTTGACCTCTTTCTTGCCTGACTCCGAGTCATCACAACAAAGTAATGGTTTTTGGCTTACTCTCTGTAAGTGTCTCCCTGATTTATGTACCTGGCCCAAATACTTTGCCTTCTGCTTTTGCCCTCTTGATAGCCTCCCTTTTGCGAAACCATTCCATTCAAACCCAGCATTCTTAGAATTAAACACTTTCTCTCCATGCCTCCTCTCTCTAATGCAAAGCTATAGTTTCTTCCTAGTTTCATAACCCTACCACACTTCAATGGATGTTACTCCTTTTATCAGTAAAAGGGCTTGAATAAAATTTCCGTTGACTAAATCATGTTGATATCTAGGAAATGTGGTATCACAGACAATATAAGTGGAAATGAAAATTATATGTCCCAGGAATGTGTTGGTGGAACTAAATTGTAGCTGAAGTGATAACAAAGACCCTGATCTCAAAGGCACTGGAGAGGAGTTTCAAAGTATTAGCTTCATAAACTAGGAGAGTGTCAAAACACAATATATAATTAACATATATTTTATATTACACATCATTCTAAATATATGTGTATACCTTTGAGTTGTGGTGTTGGAGAAGAGTGTTGAACATACCATGGGCTTCCAAGAGAACAAATTGGTCTGTCTTAGAGAGGGAGAAACCAAGTTGCTTTCTGAAGGCAAGGATTTTGAAGCTCTGTCTCACATACTTTGGGCAAATGGCCAGGAGGAACCAGTCATCAGAGAAGGAAATTATGCTTGGAAAGGGACAGCATAGAAGATGGATGAGATGGATTGACACCGTGACTGGGACAATAAGGGCAAGTGTGTCAGAAACAGTGAGACTGGCTGCGGTTAAGACGAGGTTCAGAGCCTTTGTGCATAGTAGGGTCACTATGAGTCACAGGCAACATGACAGCACATAACAATAACAATGTATAGTAAATACTAGCAGACATTTGGCAATTCCTAGGCAATCACTAAATCTGGGGACCCCTGGATTGCACTGTACTGGATCTGCATGAGGGAACTCTGACTTTCTAGTAGGTAGGACATTGTACTGTTAACCCAAAGGAGAAGCCTCTCTGGTGACGTGAATCCACTAATGGCTCCATCGGAGGAACACGGGCAGCCAATCTCCAGTGCAGTTTACAGCCTCTGAAAACCTCCTAGAGATTTACCTACGAGTTCCCTCCAACTTGATGGCAACAAGAGAGTGAACGAGTGAGAGTGTGAATGATATTTGTTGAATGAATTAAGGAATGAATATATGAATCACCAGAGCTCCTTATACAAATGGTTAGTAGAGATTAAAGAGTAATTGAATTTTAGCATTAAGCTTAAAAGAATCAAATATCGTTGTTGAGTTGTTTCCACCCTATAGTGACCCGCCATTGGGTTTCTAAGGCTGCAATTTGTAATGACAGATTACCCATCTATGTTTCACTGGTGAATTAGTTCTGTTGGAAATTCACAGCCTTTTGGTTAGCATAGCAAGCCCCTATAGGCAATCAAGAATCAAGAATTACTGTTCTATTAAGCAAATAATGATTGACTTACTAGGAGCAAGTAAGTGAAATAGGAATCAGAATGGTTTGGTGCTAAAAGCATACTCTGCACTGGAATATAAATGTAAAGAGAAACCTTTTCTTTATTCTAAACACACAGAAGAGTGGAGGGGGTGAAAAATAAAATGAACACTCATATCACTGTAATAATGGGCTAAATCAGTGCCTGTCAGTGTGGGGTAGGACCAGGGGTCATTTAGTTCTGTTGTATATAGGAATGATGTAAGTTAGAATTGACTTGATGGCATCTATCAACAACTTACATATGTATATCTACTACTGTTGAGTTGGCCCCAACAAGCAACCACTTCTCTAATGTTTCTGAGGCTGCAAATCTTTTCTAAAGGAGACTAGCTATCTTTCTCCTGAGGAGCAATTTTTGCCCCATGAATAGCAATGATGTTCTCCTTCAACAGTCCAGTTCTTACATTAACTACTGCTTGGCTGAATTTGGTATCAAATTCTACTGGGTTGGATTCAAACAGCTGAGCTTTCAGTTACACACCATAACACCTAATGTAGTGTGCCACTGGAGCTCCCCCTAATGAAAGTATGTTGTTGTTGTTGTTAAGTCCTTTCAAATCCAACATGACTCCTAGGGAACGTATGAACAATAGAGCTGAACTTTATCCTATCCTGTGCCATCCTTATCATTTTAGTCCATGGCTGCAGACACTGTACCAATCCATCTCATTGAAGGTCTTCCTCTTCTTCACTGGCCTTTCCAAATTTAACATCTCATTCCAAAGAATAACCTCTCCTAACAACAGGTTCAAAGTATATGAGACAAAGCTTCACCATCTTTCTTTCCAATCAACACTCTCACTACACCTTTTCCAATGCATATCTGTTTCATTTTTTGGCAGTTTATGAGATATTCAGCACTCTTCTTCAATAGCACAACTCAAATACATTCATTCTCCTGCCATTCATATTCATTGCGTAACTTTCAGATGCATAGCAGATGATTATTAAGAAAACTGTGGCTTGAAAAATGCACACTTTAGTCTTTAAATGGATATTATTGCTATTCAGGACTTTGGAGAGATCCCTGACAGCAGACTTTCCCAATGCTGCATGTACCTTGATGTCCTGACAGCTGGTACCAAGTGGGTGAGCTCTGGATCCAAGCAAGATGGAATCTTTGACAATTTCAGTCTTTTCTCCATCTATTATGATGTTGCCTATTGGCCCAGTGGTGAGGATTTTTGTTTCCTTGAAACTGATATGAAATCCATTTGAAGGCGACATTCCTTGATCTTCTGCAGCAAGTGTTTCAAGTCCTCTTCACTCTCCACAAGCAAAGTTGTATCATCTGCATAATCCAGGTTGTTGATGAGCCCTTTTCCAATTCTGATGCCACACTCTTGTTCATAAAGTGAAGCTTCTTAATTTACTTAGCATATATATTGAATTGTAATGGAGAAAGGGTACAGCTCTGATGCACACTTTTCCTGATTTTAAACAATTCACAATATATGTATTAAGTATTTGTTAGCACTTCCCCAAATTTGCTTCATTTACATATTCAAATTCCCATGCATTATCATTACACTTTATCCCTTTATACTTCAGTATGAGTCTTCAAAGGCTAAGCATTCTCTTCTACAAATACAAATGTACTATCACTTCTATTAAAGTTAACAAAATTTCCTTAATTGTGTGAGATCTCACACAACTTGTATTTGAAATTCTATAGCTGTCTAAAATCTGTTGCTTATTCTGCCTACTTATAAAACAAATACATGACACCAAAATCTAAAAGGGAAGGCGCACAAAATCTATCTGGTTGTTGTGTTTTCTAAGGGACCTCTGAAGGTTGCATTTTTGAGAAGATGAAACCAATCATTATGTAGAATCTCTCATATGCTGGATTGTTGAATATTATATCATGGTAAGAATACAGAGAGGATGGCTTCCATTGATATTTGTAATAATTTACTTACCTGGTTGAAGTACAGGTTTGCGATCAGGAAGCACTATTGTTCTTTATTAACCTTTCATCTAATGATTTTAATGTTTTTAACTGTAAAACTATTGTTTTAAAAAGCAGAGGGAGAAGAACAGGACAAGAATGAATAGATAATGAATACTGCACTGGTACAGTTAAGAGGAAGGATTATCTGAAAAGAATGTGTGATTAGGCATTACAACAACAATTTAGAACAAGTGGTACATTACAAAGTGAATTGGAGAAGGGGGAATAAAAGGAGAAGGAGGAAAATGTGTATCAGTGAATGAATGAAAACCCAACCTTTCTGTAAATTTTCATTAAGATCTGGCGTGAAAAACAACATATATGAACTTTTAGAACTTTGTATGTAAACAAGCATAAATTTTTTTAAAAATCACAATTTAAGAAAAATTTAAGATTAATCTATTGTAGCAAATTTTCCAATGTAATGCATCATTTGAGAATTCTTATCTGAATCAATTACTTCATGATATGAATGAAATCCACATTTTTCATTACCAAGTTCCATCACCAATTTCCAACATTTTCCAGGCAGCTTTGGAAATCATAAATATGCTCATTGAAATTAAAAATGTTGGAAGACAAGAATATTAAGTTACCATTGTGCATTTTAATGAAAGTGTAATATATTTTTATTCTCTCTAGTGTTATCAGCAAAATGGGAAGCCACATTTTCATAAGCCAATTGTTGAATCCTTTGAGCAAGCACCTCTTCACGTTCTGGTTCTGACGTATTTGGGATATGGAATTGGAACCCTGTTTGGCCATTTCAGAGACTTTCTGAGAAATTGGGGAATAGAAAAATGCAATGCAGCTGTAGAGCGAGAAGAACAAAAAGTATGTATATGCAACTTTTTGGATCTTTGTCAGTGTGTGTTTTTCCTCTAGGATGTTCTCAGATGTGGTGTCCATGTGGACAGACCTAAAAAGTTGAATGTTCAAGAGCCACTCAGGGTACATCTGATTTATCTCCTTTCTTAAAGTTCCGTTCTCTGCCCATTCACAAACTTATTTTTTACAAATATTTACTAAACAACTATTATTTGTTATGTATTGATTTAAAGGTTCTACCATATATTTACCTATTTAATTTAATAATACTTGAGATTCAATATTGAAATGTCATTTTAAAGTTGAAGATATTTAATTATGAGAACAAGTGCTTGCTTTGGCAGCACATATACTAAAATTGGAACGATACAGAGAAGATAAGCATGGCCCCTGCGCAAGGATGACACGCAAATTCGTGAAGCGTTCCATATTTAAAAAAAACTTATGAGAACAAAGTCATATGAAGAGGGCTATCTTCTATTCATCATTTAATTGAATGCGATTTGTGCTCCATCCTAGAACTGATAAGTGTGTTGTGACAGATTTATTTCATTTAGATCACAATTTTAGCCCTAACTTTTGGGACTAGGTGATTCTTTAGTATAAAGGGCTGTTCTAGGTGTTGTACCATGTTCCGCAACATCCCTGGCCTTTACCCATTAGATCCCATGCAAGCCCTACATACATGGGCTCTGACAGCCAAAAATGCTTGTTGTGGTGTGCCGTGACTCACTGCAATTTCAGACACAACACAACTAAACAGTGTTAGTGCCCACACCATCTTCATTATCAATTGCAAATAGCGCATGACTAGCTCATGGAGTTTTCACCAGCTAGTTTACAGAAGTAGATTGCAGGCATTTTTCCTACTATGCCTTCATGTAGAATCTTCACCGAAACTCATTTGGCATTATATCAGCATGCATACCTCAACTGGTATGGCGGGTGGTGCTTGAGCATGAGGTTCACTGCTGGGAATGCCTGTTGACATTGCCAAATTATTAATGAGGTGTAAAACCATCCCCGGTGTGGGCTCACTGATCTAGATACTCTCTGTACTGAACCTACAAAAGTCTGTGTCATCCTTTCACACAGAGCTAACCAGACAGCGTGGAAAACCTTTAGAGACCCGCAAAGGCTTTGGTAGTAGGTTCTCCCAATTTATTTAAAAAAAAGTATGATGCCATGCATCCTTTTTTTCCCAAAATTGCTTTGAGCATAGAGTATTCCAGGTGATTGAGACTTGGCTATATCAGGGCAAAGAACATAAGGAAGATATCAAGTGAATTTAAAATGCTGTTACTTAATGACTAATATCCCTGATAAGATAAACACACATTACATTAATACACCATACACAGAGCACGTGGAACACTCCTTTGTAATTTTCCTAAGTCAAAATATATCATCTTTGGAAGCAAATCAGTCCCCATTTTATTATGACAACCCCTCCTATATTTGGTAAATATTTGAGCATATGTTTGATGAGCATAAACTATGCAAGGAAGAAAGGATAGGTCTTACCTCTAAAGACCTTGAAGTCTGGTATGCAGAGAGACACACAAGGTCTAATCAATAAAAGGTAACTAATAAAAGGGCAACACGGGAACTCTGTGACTTACTTAGAGAATCATAGGGAGGTATGTTGAGACTTGACTGGTGAACAGAAATTTTCCAAACAAGCTGGAGTGTAAAGTGAGACTATCCACAGAAGGGGCACTATCTGTGCTAAGGTACTTAGTAATTCATTAAGCAACTCAGATTCTTTGGGTGCATGTGTTTGTGCCAAGCCAAGCCACTAGAGTCTGAGAATATTAAAGTAAACAAGGCGGGCATGTTCCTTCGCCTCTGGGAGCTCACCGTGAAGTAAGCAATTGCGATAGAATGCCATAAGGGGTAGAGTAGTGGCAAGTAGAAAACACACATTGACAAAAAAGTGAAAGCTCTAACTTTAACTTGGATGCTGAGTAATGGTTTTTGGGAAGAAGAGAAATGGTAAGCGGCATGGTAATGACTGAAGCAAGAATGAAAGGGCTGGTGAGGGAGAAGGAACATGGTATAAGACAGTCCAGAGGTAAGAGAAAGCATTGTGCATTCAAGGAGATAATTCCAGTGACTAGGTTGTTGCCAATGAGAGTAGGAGTGGATAAATAAAAGGACTGTTTGAGAATAATGAGGTTTTTATAAGACACAGGTGTTTATTATAAAAACGATGAGAAGGCATTGAAAGATTTCAGGAACAGGAATGTCGATTAGAAAGATTCTGCTCATATTGCTGTGAGACATGGATTACAGGATGATCCACGTAGGGACGAACAACCTGGTTAAGAGACTGGGGGAAAAAAACCCTGGTTTACAAAAGAAAAGAAAAAAATGTTGACACACCAAGGCTAAGAACAGAGCAGTAACAATAGAAGTTGTGATAAGAGATGAGGCCAAAGCAGACATGCAAAGAAATGCTCAAAATCACAGGCAATAAGAAAGGTGCAAAACAAAATCACAATGAGATACCACCTCATTCCAGTAGCAGTGGCTAAGTTTAATAAGACAGCAAGTAATAAATGTTGGAGAGGATGTGGAGAGATAGGAATTCTTATACATTGTTGATAGGATTATAAAATGGTACAACCTCTCTGGAAGGCAATTTGGCGTTTTCTCAGAAAGCTGAACATCGACATTCCATATGACTCATTCCACTGCTTTAAAAATAAAATATAACCAGAGAAAAAGACAACTGAGGCACAAATGGAGACTTATACACCAATATTCATAGCAGCGTTATTTGTCATAGCAAGAACATGCAAAGAGCCCAAATGCTCAACCACAAGTGGGTAGATTGAGAAACTGTGGTACATTCACACAATGAAATACTACACAGCATATAGTCACAATGATTTTGTAAATCACTACCTAATTTGGGAGTGACTGGAGAGTATTATGCTGAGTAAACTAGCTCAGTCCTATAAGGACAAATATTGTATAAAACCATTCTTATAGAGCAAGTATGAGGAAGAAGGGAGGGAGCAGAAAGGTGAGGATGGGAGGAGTGGAGAGGGGGGTAATCATAAGGTTTCACAATTTGATGGGTGGAGGGAGGAAGGAGTAAAGGAAATTGGAGAGATCCAGTGTGAAAAACAATGTATACGAACTTTGCAAGTACACTAGTATAAAATAAAAATTTTATTTACATTTTAAGAGAGAGAGGGAGAGAGATAAAGCCAAGAGAGAGTTAAGAGATGAGCTAGAGATATAGGATGTTCCATTTAGTTTGGAAGACTATGGAGAAGATAGACACAATATCATCTTGATCAAGTCAGTTTTTGAAAATTTGATTTGATATATTGGCAGCCAGATTTCCTCCAAGGATGTCTCTGATGGATCTGGCGGCATCAGCAGATGTGAAGCAGACAAGATATTTCAGGAAGGGCCATTAGAGAATAAAAGGAAAGAATGAGAAGAGAATGAAAAACTTAAAGCAATTAATAGGTAGTAGGGACAGAATCTCAGTTCAAGCCTGAAAGCAAAGTGATAGTTTATGAAATAATAAGACTAGAAGAGTCTTCAGTATGAATTACACATCTTCATAAAGAATGAATTACCCCTCAGCACAAAGAAAACAAAATTCCTCACAAGTGAACCAATAGGCCATATCATGATGAATAACTGTTAGCCACTTAAGAGATGTTAATACTAAATGAGTGCATCTAAACTTTGACTGCATATTCGAATCTCTTGGCCTATCCCAGGCTTTATCAGTATCAGCTTCTCCTTTTTCTGGCTCCAACAACTCTTTCTCTCAATCCTTCCTCATAACCTGTAATCTCTTTATTTTAACCTCCTTGTACTTTCTCACATTTCCCCATATTCTCCTGTTCTTCCTCCTTTGCTGCTTAAATTCCTTGGTCTTTTATTAGAATCCCTCCTTTGACACACCAATGACTTGTAAATCCGCGGACAATACTCCAACCAGGTTTGTTTCCTGCTTTTAACTACATTGTGCTCATATCCCCTAACTCCTTACCTCCCTTCCAGCAGCTAAACAAAGCTAGGGGAAACCCCAGCACCAAGCAAACTGCATCCTATTTAAATGTAGAATCTGTAGGTTCCAGACAAAGTTAGTGTTGCCTGCCAATTGTATTTCATCACTCTTTTGGGCTCCAGTGTGTCAGAGAGGATGAGGATGGCACAGGATAGGACAGGGCTCAGATCTGTTGTTCATAGGGTCTCTATGAGTTGTACTCAACTCCACACCACCGCCACACTTAGTTTAGGTTTAACTAGTGGTAGCGGTAGAACCCTCACTTTAGATACCAGACACCTGGGTTCCATTCCGAGACAACACACCTCATGCCAATAAATCACAACAAAGCATTCCTCAGCTGTTCATGGCGATGGCACAGAATGAAGTAGTATATGTTTGGTTGTGTATGAAATCACTCTAAATTGGAGTCTGACACCACAGCAGCTAACAACACAGTTAGTTACAGATGACGATTTCATCCTTTCTCCTCTCCCATCAAACCAATACCTCTTGAAGACTTTCACTGGGGAAAGTAAATCAGAACTTGCATACACTCCCTCCTCCTCCCCTCACCTGTGCTTTCCTTCTTGGCCTTCTTCCCTGTTCCCAGAAAGGAAATATTTGCTTATCTATCTCAACAAAAATGTTCACCTGTGCACTAGATCCCTTTCTTCAGCAATCTCTCAACGTGACCTTTGCATTACATGGTTAATAGGTTTATGAGCCTTGGCACATCCCAAAACTGAGCTCTTGTGTTTTCCTCTGAATGTGCCCTCTCACATATCTCCCCCCTCAGGAAACTTGCTCTCCACTTCTGCCAAAAAATCTTCAGCATCATCCTTGACTCTCTCTCACACCCAAGTAAAAAATGTCAGCAAATTCTGGTTTATGCTCAAAATATAAATGTAATCACACTAGTTCTTGCCACACTTCTGTAATCAGCTTTGACCAAGTAGCATCTTGTATTGATTGGATGTACTGTCTTTACTTTCAGCCCTTACCATATCTTCTTAACCAATAAATAGTTTGATTCTTTGAAAAACCTAAGTCAAGTCTTATCACATCTCTGGCCCAAACTATATCATTCTATCAAACTATATCAAACTATGTCATTCTCATATTGCTCATATTCTTATACCATATCATATATCCTTCTCAGATTGCTCAGAGTAATAGCTTAGAGTTGGTTAAGGAAGCAGCAACTCCCACCCATTATGTGCATCAATGCAAAAACTCCTACCCTCATTCACTCAGCTTCAAATATTTAGACTCCCTTGTTCTTCCTCAAGTATGTCTTCACACTCATATCTCGGAGAATATTAATTTCATTCTTGCTGCTGAAAAAAATCCTGTTAGGTGCATGTCTCCTTCTCTCACTCCTTGGCCCACATATCTCTGTGAATTCAATAGTGACAAATGCATCTCCAATCACTGACTTGCGTGAAACCTAACCTCAGCCCCCAAGTGTGCTTCAAATACCACTGGCTGCTTCTCCAAAGGAAAAAGCCATCCTAGCGAAGGATAAAAATGTTCCACAACTGTGCCTACCAGATAATATGCCATAAGTTAGGAAATTGTTGTTGTTTTGTGCCATTGAGTGAGAAACAACTCATAGCTGACCCTCCAGCAAGCTTTCAGAGGCAGTAAACCACATGGGAGGAGATTTGCCCATCCTTCTCCCAGGGTGCAGCCGGTGAATCTGAGCCATATGCCTTTGGGATTGTAGTGCAGGTTCTTACCAGTAAGTCACTAGATCTTAGGAAGTTAGGAAGGCAACACTAAAGTCAAAGGAATATTTTGCAAAATAAAACCAACAGCAAATTACCTAAAATGATACACTTCCTTTTGTATGACTTCTTTGCTTCCCTCAGCAAAAAAAGAATCTATGATAATAAAGAACATTGGTTGATTTTGAGGAAGTGGAGCTATGTTAATGTATATCAACTAACACAAAACCAATCTACAAAATGAGTACATCATGATAAGTCCTAATAAAGAACTATTTCTCAAGTATATGCCTTTTTTTCTTCTTTCTATTATTATGGAAAAAATATATAAAAGAATTTTTGTGTACATTCGTCCTATTCCTTCTTTGCACTCACCTATATATTTTTAATTTGCAATTATTTTGTCATTTCCTTATTATAAACATGGTATTATCACATCTTTCTATGTCTTTTTAGCTTAATGGTAAGGAGCTGCGCTGCCAACCCAAAGGCAAATAGTTTGAATCCATCAGTTTTTCCAAAGCAGAGAGATGGGCAATCTCCTGTACTCTTTACAGCCGGTGAAAATCCACTGGAGGGTCAGCTATGAGTCAGTTCCAACTCGACAGCCCAGAAAAACCATAACACAAAGCTTTAATGTTTTAGCGGCATATACTTTCATTTTCCATATTGAAAACCTGGGTTCATCTTCCAGCCAATGCACCTCCTGGCAGTGAAAGTTTGCATGTTACTATGATATTGAAAAAGGTCTCACTGTGACTTCTAGGCTAACATGAACCAGGAAGAAATATCTGGCAAAATGCTTCTAAAAAGGAATTAAAGCTTCTGAATCACAACTGTCTGATTTACAGTTGATTGTAAGAGATGGCACAGGATCGGAGAGCATTTTGTTCCCTTGTGCAAAAAATTCACTGAGTCAGAGCCAAGTCAACAGCTCCTAATAATGACAAAGATAGCCACCTGTTTTTACATAAAAATTGTGGCTGACTCTGAGAAGAATGGGAAACACAGAACACTTGATTGTGCTTATGCAAAACCTATACTTGAATCGAAAAGCAACTGTCAGAACAGAGCAAGGAAACACTGCATGGTTCAAAATTGGGAAGGGTGTACACCAGGGATGTGTCCTATGCAGAACGTATTATCTGGGAGGCTGGGCTCTATGAGGAGAAGTGTGGCATCAGGATTGGAGGAAGACTCATCAACAATCTGCATTATGCAGATCACACAACTCTGCTTGCTGAAACTGAGGAGGACCTGAAGCTTTTGCTGCAGGTGGTCAGGGCCTTCAATATGGATTGAAGTTCAATATCAAGATAACAAATATTCTCATCACTGAGTCGATTGGCACTCTTGGTACCAGCAGCCAGGAAATTAAAAGGTGAATTGCATGTGGCAGCGTCGCATTATCCCATCTTTTTCAACCTACATCACAACTCATAGCTGACTCTCAAATGGATTTTCAGAATCAGTTTCAGGACTAAGGTCCATCTGATTCAGGCCATGGTCTTTCTCTTCACTTGCTAATACATAGGGATAACAGAAGAATTGATGGCTTTGAGCTGTGGTGTTGGAGGAGGGCACTGAACATCACATGGACTGCCAAAAGAACAAACAAATATGTCTTGGAAAGGGTGAAGCCAGAGTGCTCTTTGGAGGCAAGGATGATGACGCTTTGCCTCTCGTTCTTTGGACATGTTGCTTGGAAAGGGTCGTGATGCTTGGAAGGATGGAGGGTCGGAGAAGGAGAGAAAGACCCTCGATCAGATGGATTGGTGTGGAGATTGCCGCAATGGGGCTCTAGTGTGTCAGGAAGTGTGAAGATGGTACAGGAGAGGATGAGATTCAGATATGTTGTATATAAGGTTGCTACAAATTGTACTCCACTCAACGGCATGTAACAATATTACATAGGAGGTGATTGCTTCTCTGCTGGGCTCAAACCAATAAAAAGGCACCCCCTTTGAGTTAGAGTGTCATTCCCTTCTGACTACACCCTTGCCTTATTAGCAAAGATATGTACATGGTGGAAGGGCAATCGGGGTCCTTCTTAGAGACAAGTATGGAGAAACTTCATGTCACATACTTTGGACATGTAATCAAGAAGGATGAGCCCTTAGAAAAATGACATCATGCTGGAAAAGACTGAGGTTCAGTGAAAGGAAAGAAGATCCTCAATGAGATGTGTTGACATAGTGACTGCAACAATGGACTTGAGCAGGTCAGAGATCATGAACATGGCAAAGGGTAGGGGAATGTTCCATGTGTAGTCATAGGGTCACTATGACTTGTGATTGACTCAAGAGCACCTAACAATACCACATGGTAGTGCTGCAAAATGCTAATATATCATCGTTTATTTATTTCCCAATTTCTTATTCTTGCATATATTCTTTAACAAACAAGTGAATTTACTCTAGTGTAATTCCTAAGAAGGTTTCTAGAGTCAAAGGCACACACTTTTTAACTTTTGAGAAAATTCAAATTCACCACCCTTGAGTAGATTGTGACTACAGTGATTCACTCTCAGATTTCCCAGGCTATAAATCACAACTGGAAGAGACTGCCTGTCTATCTTCTGAGAAGCAGCTGACAGATTTGAACCACTGAAAACATAGGCTTTTCATAGCAGCACAACACGCTATGAACTACAACAGCCAAAGGCAAAGGTTTCAATGTGCTCTAGGTAGAGGGCATGTGAGACGGAGTTGACTAGTTGGCAGCTAACAGCAACCACCACGATAGCCACCTAAATGAATTCTCTCTGGTTTTCATAGTTTCTCAGATGACTGTTTTACTTTCTTGTGGTTTTTCTCAGGGGAAATGGATATTGCTCAGTAGGTACAAAGAAAGGTGTACTCATAGACTCCCTTGCCCTATTCTGCACCATCCTCAAGATCGCCACGGTGCTCAAGTCCACTTGTGCATTCATTGTGTCCATCCATCTCATTGAGGGTCTCCTCGTTCACTGATCCTCTACATTTGTTGCAGACCAAGGGTACAGTAATTTTATAATTATTAATAATGAGACAAACAGCCAGGAATGAGATAGAGCAGAGAGCATAAAACAGGGGGCCAGCAGTTCTCAACTGAAGACCCCAAGTCATGTTTCTCCGTGTATTTATTAATAATCTGGGAAAGCAAATAATAAAAGGAATTTCTTGTAAACGAAGCTGAATTTTTCTCTATTGTCAACCTAATGCTCAGGAAGTATTTCACAGGAAGTAACACTCCCTCTGTAGGGGGCCCTACCTGTCTCTTGTCTGCAGGGAACAAACAGCTGATTTTCTGGGAACTGCCACAAGAGAAATCCTAACTTATAAATCTGTAATTCCACCAATTCCTGAGCAAGGGTTTTCATATAATGTTTGGTATAAAGTTTGGCTTCCCATATACATTTCTACGCATTGTTGTTGTTGTTATGTGCCGTTGAGTCGTTTGCGACTCATAGAGACCCTATGCACAACAGCCCTAAACCCTGCTCTATCCTGCGCCAACCGCACTGCCTCTGACACACCCATCCCGATTACCCCAGTCACCGAATCAATCCATCTCATAGAGGGTCTTCCCCTCCTGCACTGTCCCTCCACCCTCCCAAGCATGATGTCCCTCTCCAAGGACCCGTCCCTCCTGGCAACATGTCCAAAGTATGTCAGACGAAGCCCCAGAATCCTTGCCTCCAAGGAGGAGCTTGGTTTAATCCTCTCCAAGATGAATCTGTTTGTTTTCCTGGCAGTCCAGTGTACATTCAGTACTCTTCTCCAGCACCGCAGCTCAAAGGCATCAATTCTCCTTCTGCCCTCCCTAGTCATTGTCCAACTCTCTGATGCATAACAAGCGATTGCAAAGACCATGGCCTGTATCAGGTGCACCTTAGTCTCCAGAGAGACACCGTTGTTCCTGAGTACTTTAGAGAGGTCCCTCACAGCAGACTTCCCCATCGCGATACGCTTTTTTATTTCCCGACTGCTGGTGCCAAGAGTGTTGACTGTGGAGCCGAGCAAACTGAAGCTGTGAACAATCTCAATCTCTTCACCATCCATCCTGACGCTGCCAATTGGTCCAGTGGTGAGAATCTTTGTCTTCTTGACATTGCGCCTCAATCCATACTGAAGGCTACAGTCCTTGACCCTCCACAGCAAGTGCATAAGGTCCTCCTCAGTTTCAGCAAGCAGGGTTGTGTCATCTGCATAACGCAAATTGTTAATAGATCTTCACCAATCCTGATGCCACAATTCTCCTCATAGAGCCCAGCCTCTCGGATAATCTGCTCTGCATACATGTTGAAAAGGTATGGAGGCAGGATGCATCCCCGGCGTACACCCTTCCCAATTTTGAACCATGCAGTGTTACCCTGTTCTGTTCTGACTACTGCCTCTTGGTCCAAGTATAGGTTTCGCATTAGCACAATTAAATGTTCTGGGATTCCCATTCTTCTCAGAGTCAGCCACAGTTTGTTATGATCCACACAGTCAAATGCCTTTGCATAACCAATGAAACATAGATAGACATTCTTCTGGTATTCTACGTATATGATGTGTTTTTTCCAAGAACTGGCCCACCCTGACTATATGGCAAAAACAGGTAAGACAAAATTTCACCATCCTTGCCTCTGAGGAGCAGCCTGGTTGCACTCCTTTCAAGAAAGATTTCTTTGTTCTTTTGTCACTGCCCTCCAGTAGGTTACGACTCCAACCGCTAGAGATGCTCCCTCTGGTTTCCAAGGTATATTGCCAACTCTACAATTAAACAAAAACAACCAAACAAAATACTTCTTTGGCTTTTCTTATCCAGTGCCTAACTTTCCCATGCGTATGAGGGAGCTGAAAATATCATGGCTCAGTCAGGTGCATCTTATCTTTAAACAGACATCTTTACCTGTTAGCATTTTAAAGAGGTCCTTGGCAGAAGATTTGCCCAATCCAACATATCTTTTTTTTTAATTGCATTTTATACATTCTCTTTTAAACAATCATTCCTATGCATTGTTCGTAGCTTTTGATTTCTTGACTGCTGCTTCCAAATGATGTTGATTGCAGATTCAGAGAAAACTACATTTTCTTGAAAGGTCAATCTTTTCTCCATCGATCATGATGTTGTCCAGTTGTGAAGACGTGTTTTATTGATGTTGAGGTGTAGTCTAGATTGAAGGCTGTAGAATTTTTAAAAAATCTTCTTCAAACAAATTATACCACAGAAAGCTCAAATAAATTTTGTTACCGTGTTAATTTTATTAACATTGTTAATTTTGTCAAGACTTCTTTTTGTCTATGCAAACAAGATTTATTGGAAATATATAGTAGGGCCTTCTACTTAATTATTCTTTATAACTTTTTGCTGTTATTATTATAGTTTGGATTTTTATGGATTTCAGTCCATGAATTCCATAGTCTCTGGTGGATTTTCCTTTTTAATCTTGCTTTCTAATTTGTATTCTATTTTCTCTGCTAGTAATACTTGTATGGCTTTTTATCTTCACTGGCAATCTATTTTCACTTATGCTTAACTGTTGTAAAAAATATCGACCTCTTACAAACTTCATAAAGATTAATATTTTAAAATAATATTGTTATATACTTTAAAAAGAAAATATGCATCATTAATTGCAATTACTTGATCCGCATATATGTCAACGTGCACATTGCATGCAGTTTGAATTTAATCCACAAGCAATCCCATGGGAGAAAGAATGGGCACTCTCCTGCCATGCAATTAACTGTCTTGGAAAACCTACTGGAAGGTACGTGCTCACGCACACACGCACATAATCATCATATAACCGCTCAAAACAGTTCAGCACTAGACTGCTAGCTGAAATTGTGACTTGAAACTATTCAAAGGCTCCTCAGGAGACAGAGCTGGTGATTAACTTCTGAAAGGTCATGGCCTTGACAATCCTATGAAACAGTTTTATAAGCACACGTGGGGTTGTCACAAGTCAAAATTGACTCCAAGCCAACAAACAAAAGTAATAAACCGTTATACACTACTCATTTGAACGTATGTTTCAGCTTAGTATTTAGCTATCATAATTTAGTATCTAAGGAAGCTGAGTAAACTTGATTGCTCATCGAAGGATGTGGGTTCAAAACTCATCCAATGACTCTATGAGAGAAAAAAACTATCTGCCCTCATAAAAATAAAAAGTACAAAACAAACAAGAAAGAAAGTCCACTGTCATCAGTTATAACTCATGGCAACACTCCAATTTTCTGAGATTGTAAATACGGAACTCAAACTTATAAACTTTTGGTATCAACCCAGCACATAATTCACTCTGTGTGCCATGAGAGTTCCTTTCCCCTAAAAAGCGCAGCTCAGACACCCTGTGGAATAGGTCTACTCTGTCACATGGAGTCACAAGGAGTTATAAGTTAATTAAAGAGCACTTAGCAGCTACCTTTAATACCCGGTTTCTATTGCTAATCAAGAAGAGCTCAGTGAAAGTTTCGCTTTCTCCCATGTGCTCATGCTCCATGTTTCATTTGTTTATTTTGTTTAAGTCTACGTTGCTATTGCTGTTATTTTTACATTACCTGTCAGCAAAGATTTGGATTAAACCATGTTCCACGAGATCTTCACTCATTGTTTTTCTTCCTATCTGTTTTTCTCTTTAGTTATTTCATTGTTTGTCTTGTTGTGGGACATTCTTAAATAGCTATTTCAGAATAACCTGTGTGAATTCAATTTCATGACCCCTTCCTTACATGTACTGACATGGTTTTGTCTCCATCATTTAGGTTTGCTGAGTACAGGATTTAGGTTCAAAATAATAATAATTATAAAATCTTTTCTGATACTGGCACCTATGAAAAGTGATAACTTGAGCCTTAACCCCATGTATGTAGATGCTCCCTCCCTAGATGCTTCTTAATTTTTTTTCTCTTTATATTTGAATATCTGATATTTAACCATATGAAACAGCTCTACAGCATTTAACAACAATCTTCACGTGACATTTATTCTCTTTGTTCAACAAATACTGAATGAGTCCTTTACATGTTAATAATCAAATCTATCTTCATTTGTTGGAAATTCTCTCCTACCTCTTCTTTGTCTTTTGTTCCTCCTTTTCCTCTTTATTTGCCTTCATTTGCTCTTCTTCCTAATTTTTCCCTTCTTTTATTTCTATTCTTTTTTTTTATTTCCTCTTCTCTCTTCTACAAGTCATTAGAGATATGATCCTGATAATACAATGGTTAAAGCACTTGGCTATAGATTAAAAGGTCAGCAGTTCTATCCAGCATCTAATTTACAGGAAATGGCCAAGGCACTCTCCTTTCATAAATATTTAGGGATAATGTTGTTGTTATTTTTGTTAGGTCCTGTTGAGTCAGGTATGACTCATAGCAGCCCTATGAACAACGGATCTGAACCTTGTCTTACCTTGTGCCATAATTATCAACTCTGATATACGCTACTCCATTGTTACAATCACAGTGATAATCCAACTAGTTATTACAAGTCTTCCTATTTTTTGCTCACTCTCCATCCTTCCAAGCATGATGTTCTTCTCCAAGGACTGACTCATTCTACTAACATGTCCAAAGTATGTGAGGCAAAGCTTCACCATCCTCAGCTCTAAGGAGAATCCTGCTGGCAATTTCTCCAAGACATATTTGCTGGCCTTTTGGCAGTCCCTGGCATATTCAATGCTCTTCTCCAACACCATAATTCAAAGATATCAATTCTTCTGTTTATCCTTACTCATTATCTAACAAATTGAGTGAGGAGGAAAGCAAAAGACAATAAAGGGGATGATCAGTATAATATTGTATCTAAAAAGGGAAGACATAGAGAAATGAGAGAAATGCACACAAAAAATAGTCAGCAAGATAAACACTGTGAAATACACAATTCTTCACTACCAACAATTATTGTTGTTGTCACATGCCATTGAGTTGCCTGAAACTCACAGCAACCCTATGTACAAGCGCTCTAAACCCCGATTCTATCTGGAGTCAATCTTTTTATCTCTGCCACACCTATCCCCATTACCTCAGTCATTGAGTCAATCCATTTCATTGAGAGTCTTCCTCTCTTATGCTGTCCCTCCACCCTTCCAAGCATTATGTCCCTCTTCCAGGATTGATCTTTCCTTGCCCTCCAAGGAGCAGCCTGGTTTCACCCTCTCCTGCAGTCCATAGTATATCCAATACTCTTCTCCAGCACCACAGCTCAAAGGCAACTCTCCTTCTGTCATCCCTAGTCATTGTCCAGCTTTCTGATGCATAGCACGTAATTGCAAACACTATGGCCTGCATCAGGTGCACCTTAGTCTCCATATTGACATTGTTGCTCTTCAGTACTCCGGAGAGGTCCCTGACAGCAGACTTTTCCAATGAAATTCAACTTTTGATTTCCTGGCTGCTTGTGCCAAGAGTTTTGATTGGGGAGCCAAGCAAACGAATGCTATTAACAATCTCAATCTCTTCACCATCTATCATGATGCTGTCAATTGGCCCAGTGGTGAGAATCTTTGTTTTCTTGATGTTGAACTTCAATCCATACTGAAGGCTACAATCCATGAACTTCTGCAGCAAAAACCTCAAGTCCTCCTCAGTTTCAGCAAGCAGAGTTTTGTCATAAAACATGTTGTTGATGAGTCTTCCTATAATTCTAATGCCACATATTCCTCCTTATAGAATCCAGCTTCCCAGATGATCTGTTTTGCATATAGATTGAAAAGGTATGGAGATAAGATGCATCCCTGGTATACACCATTCCTGATTTAGAGCCATGCCGTGTTTCCTTGTTCTGTTCTCACAACTGCCTCCTGGTCCAAATATAGGTTTTGCAAAAGCACGATCAATTGTTCTGGGATTCTCATTCTTCTTGGAGTCAGCCACTGTTTGTTATGATCCACACAGTCAAATGCCTTTGCATAGTTAATGAAGCACAGATAGACATTCCTCAGTACACTCTGCTTTCAGCCAATATCCATCTAACATTAGCTATAATATCACTAGTGCTACAGCCTCTTCTAAACCCAGCCTGAACATCTGGCAGTTCTCTATTGATGTGCTGTTCCAGTCATTTTGATGTAATTTTCAAGCAGGATCTGGCTTGCATGTGATATCAATGATATTGTTCAAAATTTCCACACTGTGTGTGTGGGGTCTCTCTTATTTGAATGAGAACAAACATGGATCACTTCCAGTCAGTTGGCAAAGTAGTTGTCCTCCAACTTGGTGAGACCATCCAGGGCAGCATTCGTTTGTTGAAATATGTCAATTGGTATGCCGTGAATTCTGAAGACTTGTTTTTTGCAAATTCCTTCAGAACAGCTTGAACTTCCTCCTTCATCACCACAGGCTCTTGATCATACATTGTTTCATGAAATTCTTCTCTGTCAGCCAATTCTGTTTGATATAGTGACTCTATATACTCCTTCCATATTATTTTAATGCTTTCTGGATCATTTAATTTTATGCCCAAATCATCCTTAAGTATTGCAACTTGAGACTTGAATTTGTTCTTCCTTTAGCTTAAGAAATATATCATACTGTACTTGATGGCACCTAATAATAAAATAATGGACTTTGTAAACCTCAACAAAGTGATCCTGACACTGAAATTAGATGGTGCTGGGTCTACCACTACCACAGCAGAGAAATAATGTGTGGGAACTGCAGAATAAATTTTAAAATCCTAAAATGGCCAGATTTTCCTGATCCTAAAAAAGACTGGGGGACCCTGATGATCCTTAATCATTCTGTGAACCTAATACAAGTATCACCCTTTAAACTGGCTTAACTTTATCTAAATAGTGGTAGTGTTGTTGTGGTTGTGGTTGTTGTTAGGTGCCATCAAGTTGACTACAACTCATAGTGACTCTACAAACAACAGGACTTCACACTGTTTTGCACCATGTTCACAATATCTCTGTGTCAAGAGAGGCCTATACGCTGAAAATAACACCAGAAAAGTAATCACTTTTTAGAATTATCAGCCATACAAAATTAAAAGGAGAGTATTTGCCCCAAAATAAATCTCAGAAGGAAAGAAAGTGTAGGCTAGGATTAATGGAAGTAAGAATCACAGGGACAAAGCAGGACGTATGTGGCTTCAATATGGATATTATTACTAACAGTATAAAACAAAATATGATGAACAATTAAGAGGAAAACCAATTTGCTTTATAAACTTTCACTCAAATCACAATTTAAAAAATTGACTTAAATTTTTGGAAATGCTATGTGAGAGCTCCACTCTGTGGTATCAGAAAATTGTGAGCAGAACCAATTAGAAAACAATGAGTTTCGTTTAATTTACTAACAAAGTAGTGGATCTCCAAATCTTTACCACTCAGGTCTTGACTTTTCCTACATAGTTTCATTCCTCTTGCGTTTTTTTATTACAGTGTTGGAGGAAAATTACTTTAATACCCCAGGTTATTCATTAACTTTTTGTCTATAGTCACTTTACTCTTGAACTGTGTGTCCTTTTTTTAAGGACATTGTTCAATCATTGACCAATTGGGCCCCTCAAGTGATTGTGCTTCCATACCCCTTTAATTCTTTTTCTGCTTGCCGTATAAATCATTTTACTAAAAATTAATGATTTTGTTTTCTTAAACTTGTACCTCTCATTGTGCTGACATTGTCAGGGGTCAGACCCTGTGTACACAATTTAAGCCTTGTTTAATCCTGTAAATGCCTCACCATTTTCCCTGTGCTTAAGCTTAGTCACTGCAGTCATTGCTACAGTCACTGTACAGCTCATCTCGTTGAGGGTCTTCCTCTCCTTTGCTGACCTCTACTTATCCAAACATGATATGATGTTCTTTTCCATGGACTAGCCCCTCCTGAGTATTTCCTTATTGTCTCTCAAAAAAAAAAAAAAAAGAGAACAAACAAAAAAACCCCCACACCCTTTGTTGTCCTTATGTCAAAATTAACTCACAACTGACATTCCACTGTTGGGTTAGCAGCTCAACTCCCTAGAGACTCTTATTGCCTAGTTCTCCTTCAATGGCAGTGACAGTTTATCTTATGCTCATTTTTGTACTTAAGAAGGTACAGGTACTTTGAGTGATTGCAGAAGAAAAATGGGGTACGTTTTCAAGACCAATTCTTTGTATTTTTATGTATAGGGTCTCATCAATTTCCACTGGGCACTCACTGTTCTTTCTTTCGATTCTTGCTGCCCACCATAATATTTTGCCCTGTGAATAACATTATTGTGTCCTGTTTATTAGCCTAGTAAAAGCATAGTAAAAGAATCTAGCTTCCCAGTTAATGATTATGAACTTTATTGTTAATGACTTTTGGCTTAAGGGTGACCTGAAGTAAATGAATTTCTGCCTACATGGTTTTTCTCTGATCTGACAATGTTTTACAATATGGTTTCCTCTCTCCATTAAATTTCTTTGTGTCCTTCGGAGATACTCAAACATATTCTGATTCACTGATGGCACAATGTCTTAAGCATTTGTTACTTTGGTCTGTTTTTATTTTACTTTTTATACCATTTAATGAGACTTTTGACTGACTTGTGGGTTCACTTACTGTTCTGTCTGCCACTTGCTCCAATTCCTTCTAATTTATTTTAATTCTTTTTCCCCCCTCCATAAGATTGGGGGTTTTTTTAAATGTAAATTTTTTTATAGTGTTTTACTTACTAAGTTTGTATACACTGTTTTTCACACCATAGATAGTATTTATGTAGGAGGAAATGCAGGCTGCTCTGAATGACTTGGCAAAAAATAAAACTCTAGGAATTTATGGAATACCAACTGATGTATTTCAGCAAACAGATGCTGCTCTGCATGTACTCACCAAGTTGTGTAAAAAAATCTGGAGGACAACTGACTGGAAGAGATCCATATTTATTCCCATTCCCAAAAAAGAGACTTGACAGAGTGTGGAAATTGTCAAACAATATCACTAATATCAAACATTAGCAAAATCCTCCTGAAGATTATCCAGAAAAGATTTGAACAGTACATTGACAGAGAACTACCAGAAATTCAAGCTAAGTTTAGAAGATGTCATGGAACTAGGGACATTCTGTCAGATGGATCTTGGGAGAAAGCAGAGAGTACCAGGAGACTGTCTATCTGTGTTTCATTGACTATGCAAAGGCATTTAACTGTATGGATCCCAATAAATTGTAGCTAACCTTAAGAAAAATTGGAATCTCAGAACACTTGATTGTGCTTATACAAAACCTATACTTGTACCAAAAAGCAGCCCTCAGAACAGCAAGGAAATACTGCATGGTTCAAAATCAAGAAAAGAATGTGTCAGGGATGATCCCATTCGCATACAGTTTCAATCTGTATGCAGAACAGATCATTCGGGAAGCAGAGCTTTATGAAAAGTGTGACATCAAGATTGGAGGAAGACTCATTAATGACATGCAGATGACACAGCCTTGTTTGCTGAAACTGAAGAAGACCTGAAGCGCTTACTGCAGAAGGTCAAGGACTGTAGTATTCAATACGAATTGAAGCTCAACACCAAGAAGACAAAGATTCTCACCACTGGGCCAATTGGCAGCACCATAATAGATGGAGAAGAGTTTGAGGTTGTTAGCAATTACAGCTTGTTCAGATCCATAATCAATACTCTTAACATCAGCAGTCAGGAAATAAAAAGATAGACTACATTGGGAAAATCTGCTGTCTTGGACCTCTCCAGAGTGCTGAGTAACAATGATATCAGTCCAGATAAAAAAAAAGGGGGCCTAATCCAGGCTATAGTCTTCTCAATTACTTGTTATGCTTCAGAGACAATGATTAAGGATGACAAAAGAAGAATAGATGCCTTTGAGTTGTGATGTTGGAGAAGAGTCTTGCACATATGGACTGCCAAGAAAACAAATAGGTCTATCTTGGAGAGAGTGAAACCAAGTCTTTCCTTGGAGGCTAGGATTCTGAAGTTCCACCTTACTTACTTTGGGCATGTGGCCAGGAGAGATCAGTCCTTGGATAAGGACATCATGCTCGAAAAGGTGGATGGACAGCACAGGAGAGGGAGACCCCAGCTGAAATGGATTGATACAGTAACTGGGGCAGTGGGGGTTGGTGTGTCAGAATTGCTGGGACTAGTTCAGAACAGGAAAGGGTTCAGAGCTACTGTACATAAAGTTGTTATACATCACAGGCGACTCAATGGCACATAACAACAATAATATACTATGACAGGTTTGGAAGCAGGAGTGACATCCACTTCCTAAATAACATGCCTCTAGAAACTCCAAGAACTTTGATAAATGTCTATAGTTGTAGAGGGTTTTCAGTCCTTTCGTTCATAGGGTCGCTAAAAGTAGTGCTCCACTCAAAGGCAATCAACAACAACAACAAATAGTATTTCATAATGTTTCATTGAAAGTTCACACAACAAATTAGACCTCTCTTTTGCCTTCTTAAAAACAAAAAGCAAATATACTTCCTTTACTTTGTTTCTCATACTTCTACCAAATATTTAAAATGCAGTTATTTTTACCAACAGGTAAAAAAAAACACCAAACCACTCCACAATAAAACAATGGCACTATTATTCTAAGTTTAAAGCTGATAAGAAGAATAGTTATTTCTCAAAAGGAAATTGTGATAAATAAATGAAATAGTGAGGGAGGACAAATACATCAAAGTAAAAGGAAAAAAGAACTGATGTTCTATAATGAGCATTACACTTTTCCAAATATAACTTTCTCCTTGCTTCTTTGTGGATATGTGGTTAAATCAAATTTTAAAAGTATCTACTTCCAAATTTAATAAGATATTTTTATAATTAGCCATGGATATAATCCCTTGATCACCTCATAAAATAATCTCTCCATCATGACATGTTGGAAAAAGCATTAGCCTTGAAACTTGACACAATTCACAATTTGTCCACTCCAATTTTCTGACTAATCTGTAAAAGTTAGTAGAAATATTGTTTCTGTAAAAAAAGAAAAAATAAAAAAGCCCAACACTGCCACTGAGTTGATTTCAATTCCTAGGAACCTTTTATCAGAGTTCTGCAATGGTAAATCTTTGTCTAAGAAGACTGCCTCAGTTTTCCCCATAGAACAGCTGATGAATTCAAATTGCCAAACAATCATTCAGTTAACAGCCATCAGTGTTCCTTTGAAAATTATAAAGCAGTATACAAATGAAAAGATTTTTTTAAAACCCCAAGGTTGTCACATTAGAGAAGCATTGTCAAATTGAGAAGAAATTAAACCATCTTTTGTGGCTTGTATTTTATTTCCCCTCCATAACTCAATATCCAGAAATGATTGTGCCCTTACAATACAGACATCTGTTCATTTGTCTCTGGAATTAAAAATAAAAAGGCAAAGGGGAAAACTGAATCTGCAGATGAATAAAAGGTATATCTATTGCAACACTCTTGTTTCTGTGCTGTCAAATCCAGTTTCATTTTCTGGTATAGTTAAATTGCTGTGGGAGGCTTACCTGAGACTAGAGGGCATTGACCTCCCGAAGCAACAATCACAGGTCTCAAAGGAATGGGGTGGAGGGAACATACACCCATGCAGAGGCAGGAAGCTCCGAAGTGGGGAGGTATCCAGGTGCTCCATCTCCCTAAAGAAAGGTTAGGCTGTTGAATGAGATTTTCAAATATGGATTAGTGTCACTTCACATGGCAAACAAAAATAGTGACTCTATGTGGTTACAAAATTGGCCCTTCTCTCTCTTGGGAATTTCAGTTAGCTTATTTATAAAATTTCTACTGAAAGTGAAGATCATTCCTCAGCAAGAACTCTTCCCTGATCCAGCAAAGTAGGTCAAAATTCCTCAGAGTATTTATGCCATTGCTCAATTTCTTCATAGGTACAAACTCTGCATCACTGAGCCAAAATTAGCATATCACTGACGATTAAGTGATTATTTGCCTTGTTTCCCCTTCTCTCTGGAAGTATGTCACGCATCATGTAGCTCTGTCAACTCCTAGTTCTTTTTGACTACTGGACTCTCACATTCTTTGACAGTCTTCTAGCCTCAGTTTTACATTATGGAGATCATGTTCTCGGTCATCACTGGTATTTTAGAGGGAAGCTGGGAACAAGCTGGTACAAGCCTGGTGCTTCTCTGAAATGGTTACCTGTGAATGTGAACTGAGAAAGAGGCCAACTAGAACTCTAACCACTCACCTGTCTGATTGTCCTCACATGTCAGATGGAATATTTAAACTGTATTCCTTTCACATGGTGTGCATTTTGATGTTTCAACCATGAAGTTGATTTTATTTTCATTTTATATGCTTAGTATATAAAGTAGCCTTTGCCCTACACTAATTATTCCTTTGCTGTTGTTGTTGGTATGTGCCGCCGAGTCACTTACGACTCATAGCGACCCTATGTACTACAGCACTAAACTCTGCTCTGTCCTGTGCCAATCGCACTGTCTCTAACACACCAACCCAATTACCCCAGTCACTGAATCAATCCACCTCATAGAGGGCCTTCCCCTCCTGCGCCGTCCCTCCACCCTCCCAAGCATGATGTCCCTCTCCAAGGACTGGTCTCTCCTCACAACATGTCCAAAGTATGTTAGACGGAGCCTCAGAATCCTTGCCTCCAAGAAGCCACCCGGTTTAACCCTTTCCAGGACGAATCTGTTTGTTTTCCTAATTAGTCCTTTATTTTGAGTAATTTTCTCAAAAAGCAAAACTCTGACTCTGTTCAGAATTCACAAATGTTACTTGCAGACCTACTTGTTTCTTTTCTATTTGTAGAAATGTGTATTAATATTTTATTTTTTCAGATAAGTAGATTTTTAAACTGTGATTTTAATGATAATTTTCTAAAAGGCTGGGTTTTCATTTCTACGTGGCTGCACGTTTTCCTCTCTTCTGCTTCCCCAATCCACTTTGTAATGCATCTCTTGTTCCAGATGATAGTCACACGTGTAGTGCCCAATGATATATTCCTTTCAAATAGTCCTTCCTCTTATCTGTTCCAGTGCATTGTCTATTATCTGGCTTTAACAAATTACAATCGTAAGGCTTACCTAGTGGAAATTTGTTGATGTTGTTTATTTTTTTTATATTGGTTTGCATACAAAACTCATATACATTTTGTTTCATTCATGTACATTTTATTTCACGTTATCTCAATTTCACTGTGTTTTATATGAACATTCACTTACTCTGTGAGTGTGTATATGTGTTTTCTCAATTTCCAGGTTCCTGCAATATATGAAATGCTTAGGCACGCAGTTAGGAATTATAGATTCAGAAAGCTACAGCTAGATTTAAAAATGCTGGAAGATAGTTACCATATAAACCAAGCACTTCGGTTTTGTGTTTTATTTTAGTTTTATATTGGTTTGCATAGAAAATTCATATACATTGTATTTCACACATCCCTTCATTCACATTGTGTTTCATACCAAAAAAATACATTGTGTATTATAAAATTATTCACCATTGGCCTATGTCCACTATTACTTCATGTTTTCAGGTCCCTACTGGATGTTTCCTAATTCCTTAACTCCCTCCCTGCACCCACCAAACTCTGTGACCTCATGATTTTCTCCCCTCTTTTCCTTCAGCCCCTTTGCTCCCTCAGTCTCCACTTTTAGACTTTCAAGCACATCTTCTATTTTTTATTATAATGGACTTATTCAATATTTGTCCTTATGAGACTGAGATCACTCAACTAATGCTCTCTAGACTCACCCATCTTATGTAGTATTTTTCTAACTCATCGCTCTTAAGTACTGCATAGTATTCCACTGTGTGAATATACTACAATTTCTCAATGCATTCATTCATTTTTTGATGGACATTTGGGCTATTTTTATTTTCTTCCTATTGTGTATAACATTGCTATGAACATTTGTGTACAAATCTCCTTTTATGTCCCACTTCTATTTTCCTCACTGTATGTACCTAGCAGTGAAATAGCTGGGTAATATGGCATTTCTATACTCAGGTTTTAGAGAAAACACCAAAGTGCCTTCCAGAGTGATTGTGCCATTTTAGAGTCCCACCAGCAGTGTATGAATGAGAGTTCTAGACTCTCCATATCCTCGCCAACATTTATTGTTTGTCATCATATTTCCCATTGCACAGGGAAAGTCTGCAGTTAGGGAACTCTCCAAATTACTGAGGTGTAATGATGTCAGTTTGAGGACTAAGATTAGCTTGATTCAGGCCACGGTCTTTCCAATCATGTTTTATGCATCTAAGAGCTGAACAATGAATAAGAATAAAAGAAGAATTCAAGTTTTTGAGCTGTGATGTTGGAGAAGAGCACTGAACATCCCTTGGATACCTGAGAGAATAAATAATATGTTTTGGAGAGGGTGCATCAGAATGCTCTTTGGAGACAAAGATGATGAATCTTTACCTCATATACTCCAGGCATCTTGCGAGGAGAGGGATATAATGCTCAGAAAGCTTGAGGATCGGCGAAGCAAAGGAAGACCCTCAGCCAGATGGATTAAGTTGGTAACTGCCACAATAAGAGAGGGGAGGTTTCAAATCTTTTGTTCATTGGGTCTCTAGGGGTCCTGTTGTTGTTGTTATGTGCCGTTGAGTCGCTTGTGACTCATAGCGACCCTATGTACAACAGCCCTAAACCATGCTCTGTCTTGTGCCAATCGCACTGCCTCTGACACACCCATCCCGATGACCCCAGTCACTGAATCAATCCACCTCATAGAGGGTCTACTTGACTCAATAGCACCTAACAACAACAACATTATATTAAACTTTGCCACTGTTACTGGGGTGAAATCAAAACTGATTTTGATTTGCATTGCTCCTACTGTCAGTGATTTTGAGTCTTTGTTTTCAAGTGTTTGCTGGCCATCCATATAATTTCATTGTGAAAAGTCTTCCATGCCTTTGCCCATTTTGTGACTGGCTTATTAATCCTTTCCTTCTGGAGACTGTAGTATTCTGTAAACTTTCATCATGAAACCTTTGTCTGAGACATCATTGCGAAATGCTTTTTTCCAGTCAGTAGGTTTTCTATTCATCCTATTGGAAAAAGATTTGATGCATACAGGGACTTAATCATTAGAAGATCCCATTTGTTGATGCTATCCTCCTCTGATTGTGTGTTTCTGGCTGTCTTTGTAAGCCTATTTCTACTGTAAACTAGGCCTTCTAAAGATTGATTCCATTTAGTCTTTTATGACTGTTATGGTTTTGCACTTTACTCTTAGGTCTTTGGTCTATCTTGAGTTGACTTTTGTGTATGATGTAAGATGTGAATCCTGCTTCAGATTTTTGCAGGTAACAGTCCAGTTTTGCGAGCACTATTTGTTGAAGAGATTGTTGTTTCTCCATTTGATAGATTTTATGTCTTGTTAAATACCAGTTGACCATAAGTAGATGGGTTAATTTGTGGCTTCTTGATTCTGTTCCATTGGTTTATGCGTCTGTCATTGTACTGGTACCATGCTGTTTTGGTAACTGCATCTATGTGGTAGATTTTGAGATCAGGGAGTGCCATGCCTCCCACTTCATTTTTGTTTTTCAGAAATGTTTTTCTTATTTGGGATCTCTTTCCTTTCCAAATAAAATTACCAACTGAGTTCTCTGTCGCTTTGAAAATATTGAGTATTTCTAGATGAGATGGATTGAAAATGTAACTGGGATAATGATGGTAGGTATGCCAGAGAGAGTGACACAAGCTCAGGATAGGGCAGGGTGTAGAGCTATTTTACATAGGGTTGCTATGAATCACAGGCAACTTAATTATGATGTTATGTTACATTATGTGATAACACATGTCAACAATAATAACCATGAACATTCATTTAGTTACATCTCATTGTTTTCTCACAGTTGCCATCAAGTTAAGTACAACTCATACCAATCCTATGAACAGATCTGAACCCTATCCTATCCTATGCCATCTTCACACTTCCTAACACACTAGCGCTCATTGCAGCAATCACCATGTCAATCCACCTGGTCAAGTATCTTCCTCTCCTTCGCCAACCTTCCACCCTTCCCAGTATTATGTCTTTCTCCAAGGAATAACCCCTCCTACCAACATGCACATTTCTCGCAGTAGTGTTTTGTATTTTCTTCATTAAGGTCTTCTGTACCTCTAGTTAGGTTTATTCTCAAGTATCTCAATTTGTGGTTAGCTATTGTAAATGGTATCGTTTTCTTTGTTTCGTTTCCTGTGTTTTTTTTTGTTTTTGTATCTAGATGCTGTATATTTTGGATTTTTGTATATTAATCTTAAATCCTGCCATGCTTCTAAAGTGGTCTACTAATTGTAATAGGTTTTTTGTTAAGTCTTTGGAGTGTTCTGTGTACATTGCCATATGATTTGCACATAGTGACATTTTTACCACTTCTTAGCTTATCTAGTTATCTCTATTTCCTTCCTTTGTCTTTTTTTCCCTAGCAAGTACTTCCTATCCAATATTGAATAGAAGTGATGAAAGTGGGCATCCATGTCTGGTCCCTGTTCACAAGGAGAATGCCTTTAGTCTTTTTCCATAGAGAATGAGGTTGGCTCTTGGGTTTGTGTATATCCTCTTTACTGTGTTGAGGAAATGCACTTCTATTCCTATTTTGTTGAGTGTTTTAATCAGGAAAGGGTGTTGGATTTTATTTAAGACCTTTTCTGCATCAATTGAAAGGATCATGTGGTTCTTGTTCTATGCTTTATTAATGTGATAAATTGATTGTTTTTCTTATGTTGAACCATCCTTAATACATATTATGAATCCCACTTGGTCATGATGGATTAATTTTTTTATATATTGGTTAACCTTTTTAAAAGATTTTTGCATTTTATTCATGAGTGATAGTGGTCTGAAGTTTTCTGGGTTTTTTTAAAATAATGTTCCTCCTAGTTTGGATATTAGGGTTCTGCTTGCTCGATAGAATTATTCTGGAAGAGTTTCTTCTTTTTTATTTGTTTTTTTT
>NW_006399900.1:2695724-2700335 GCF_000299155.1 Elephantulus edwardii
ATATTTTATCCTCCTGTCATGAATTTCTAGTTTTCTGGAATTGTGTCTGAAAAGATACTTCACATTAGTTACATGTCTGTGGATTTGTCGAGGTTTTCTTTGTGTCCTAACATATAAACAATTCTGGTGAATGTACCATGTGCACTTGAAAAGAAAGTAAATTGGACTTTATTTGGCCATGGTAACCTGAACACATTTACAAGATCAAGTTGGCTAATTGTATAGTTTAGATCTTTTGCATCTTTGTTAAGTTTCTTTTGAGTTGACCTATCCTTTGGTGGGAGAGAGTAAAGTCTTAAAATCTCCTACCACTATTGTGGTGTTTTCTATTTCTTTCTTCAATTTTTCTAACTTTGTTAATTTTGGGTATTTTCGGGGGAATCAGTACTTGAGAGATGGTATGCTGAATAAGTGAATGTGTTGAGACGTGTCTACCACAGCATAACAGACATCATGAGTCTGACACAGGGTAGGACAAGGCTCAGATTTGTTGTTCAGGGTCTTTCTTTATGAGTTGTAGTTGGTTGATGGGACCTAACAACAAATATATTTAGTATGGGATTTCATACTAAGATTTTGAGATAGAGTTTTTCAATCATCTTCAAATAGCACCTCAAATTCACATGCAATATCAGTTCCCAGAGCATGGTTAAGAAGGAATCCTAATAGCATAAGGGATCACTACCAGGCTACTAACAGAAAAAGAAGTTGACCATTCAAAACCAGAAGCAGCTCAATGGAGAAAAAAGCCTCGGCATCTGCTGCTATAAAATCCTGTAGGAAATCCTACGAGGTCATTCTACTCTATTATGTCGCACCACTGTGGGTCAAAAGCAACTTGATGGCACACAACAAAGTGATTATGAGCACTCTTTCCTACAAATAATCCCACCCTTACCCCTCCAAAAAATAAATTCTAATTTTCGCTAATGGTCAAAGTATGCAGTAGTAGAAAGGGCAGTGACTTGAATGTCACCACTAGCATCTGACACCTACCAAAGTCATGCTGCCAAGCAGAAACTAACCTAGCTGACCTTTCACTAGCTTTTTGGAGCTATAAGTTACAGAGGAGGAGATTTCCCATCTTTCTTTCTTGGAGCCACTGCTAGATTTGAATCACAAGAAAGACACAGCCTTTAATTTAGCAACGCAACTCCTGATAAACTAAAGATCCTCAATACTTTCATCTACAAGGAACTAGTTCAGGGAATCAGTGGGGCAAATCAAGAGCATATAAGGTCTTCTAGAAAGTCTTTCCCATGATCCTCCTCTTTTCCACAGTAAATCAACTCCAACACCAGGAGAAACAGTGCAAACAGTTCTAAGAAACCAGAGAGAGAATGTGAAAGCCTGCTCAAAGTGACGGTGTCTCATTGCCTCCAGCACTGTTTATGTAGACGCTTAAGACTCCTTCCATCTATGATCACCTCACTTTTGTTGCCTCACTCATACTCAGGATAATAGGAGATAGGATCACAGAAGTAACAAGGAGTCAGGGCTTTGGTCAAGAACTTGACTTTGAGTCAGATGAGAGCAATTACAGATTTTGAGAAAAGAGTGCTTTATGCCTTATGTCCTATCATTATTCACTCTTCTCAAACACATTCTACATTCAGCCTACAAGTTTCATTAACTTTGAGGTACCTCCCCAAGCATTCTTGTCCCCAACAATCATATTCTGCCTTCAGTGTCAAATTCTATTATTCCACCTACATAAAGTCCTTACTTACTCCAGGAAGAAGTGGCCTTTCCTTTTTCTTCAATGCTGTGGATATTGAAAGCATTTTATTAAGAACAAAATAATTATTTTATAGATTGTGAATCCCTTGAGGCATGGATTCCATTCGTGCAGAAGCTTAGTGCTGTTACTTCAGCTGCAAAGGCAATCAGGTGCTTCCACAAGCCCCCTAGCTTGGTTTCCAAGCTCTCAAAACCATATGGAAAACAACCAACTTCCAACAGCGATGTCACCAACAAGCTCAACAATTCTAGTCTATTCCTATTCATAAAAACACAGTGAGTGGGAATATGAATGTTTTCAAAAGTTAAAACCAAATTTCTCTTTAAGTCAGCATTTTCTAACTTAACTGCTTTGTACATAGCCACCTGTTCTTACCTTTTAGATAGAATTCTCTCTCTCCTCCATAACACTGCAATTATCCGTTTTGACGGCCATGTTATCTTGTCCTGACATCTCAATTACCTTAATTCCTTTCATTTCACAACTTATCTGTTCTATTTTATGATTTATTTCCAATTTACTGAAGAGTGGATTCTTTGGAAGTTTATCTTTTTTACTCTCCATGTCCTCTCACTCACCTCTTGGTCCTTGATCAAAATGACAAGATGGTGGATTCTTTGTCTACTAACCTTCCATTGAAAATGGAATATTTTTTAAAAAATAAAAGAAAAAGATGCAAAAGGTAAATTTCTGTCTCTTTTGAAATAGGATTTTGTGCCTCTGTATCAAGACTTTGAGAATTTTTACAAACGAAACCTTTACATTCGGGTCAGAGACAACTGGAACCGGCCCATCTGTAGTGCCCCAGGGCCTCTATTCGACATCATGGAGAGAGTATCAGATGACTACAACTGGACATTTAGGTAAGAAAGCCACCTGGAGGGCCCCAGGTGGAAGAGAATGCTTCACAAAGAAATGCTACCATGGGTACCAAATTCCAGTTTAAAAGAAAGCAAGACAAGAAACTGGCTGACCTTCCACCATTCAGCCTTTACAGACCCTTAAAATGCTGTTGGAAGCAAATCATGGTAATTAAGTTGCCAAAGATGTTTGTTTATATCGCAATCAAAGCATGCCAGCAGACAGTAGGCAGGACCTGATAGAATCAGCGAGGTTTTGTTGGCTTATTGTTCCCTCTTTTTTCTCTTTGAAAAGAAAGAGATAATTGAGGTTCTTAATTATTTGGAAAGTTTTATGGAGTTAGAAGCAAACTGCAAATGCTCAAGCTAAAAGCAAGCGCTCAAGGTAAATCAGAGTTTACGAGGCCTTTCTCCTGTGTTCTACCATCTTCAGCATGAAACATTTCTCTCTAATGCCATATTGTGGTGACCACAAGTACAAGTTTTTAAGACAAAAGGAAAGGAGAAGGAGAGAAAATCAGGCAATAAATGGTTTAGGTCAGAGTCAGGATGTCTTTGTGAGAGTCTTTACAGGCTCCAGGTTGTGTAGATAGTTAACTAACCAAAAAGTTGCTTGTTCAGACCCATCCAGAGACACTTGGGAGGAAAAAAAATGCCTGGATATCAGCTTCTAAAATATTAATCTTAGAGTTCCATGGAGCACAGTTGTGCTCTGTGACACATGGGGATTGGTATTAAGTGGGAAGTCTCTTTCTGCTCACTGGGTCTTATCTCTGTAGGTTTACAGGAAGAGTCATCAAAGATGTCATCAACATGGGCTCCTATAACTTCCTTGGCCTTGCAGCCAAGTATGATGATTCCATGAGGACAGTAAAGGATGTTTTAGAGACGTATGGCACCGGTGTATCCAGCACCAGGCAGGAGATGGGTAAGTACATGCACTATTTCCATACCTTAGACAACTGGTTCTTTACTTTCTTGTGCTTATTGTCAAATCTAGATCATATGTTACCTGTGTATGCTAGAAAGCTGTCTGTCATAAGGTACAAAATAGAAAAGATATGTAAAAGGTTTTGGAAAATTTCAAACACTATTCTGTTTTAAGATGGTTTACTAATTACATTCTTTAAAAATCCAGAATAAATAATTATGATAGAGGAGGTCTGGTGGCCTGTTGTTGTTGTTGTTAAGTGCCGTCGAGTCGCAGGCGATTCATAGCGACCCTATGAAGGAGAGTCCTTGACGCTTGGGTACCTTTCATCCTCTCTCCAAGTTCATAGGGTTTCCGGAGGCAAGCTATTATGGAAGTGGACACCACTCCTCCTTCCACGCTTGTTCAATTGGGGAGACTGATGGCCTAGTATTAAGAAATTGCACAGTAATCCCTAAGGCATGCAGTTTGAACCTACCAGTTTCACTACAGGAGAAGGATAGACAATCTCTTCCTATGCAATTCACTGTCTCTGAAAACCTACTGGATGGGCAGCTATTGGTCAGTTCTGACTCAATGGCACACAACAGTAATAACAACAAAAACAATTTAAAATAGCATCCATGTATCTCCTTTACCAAGTTGTATTCTGTCCCTTTATTTCCAAATGGCCTAGTCATTGCACTTATATATTGTCTTGTGTCTCCAGAAAACTATAACTCTCATGACTAACAAGTCACTACCTAGAACAATTACCTAGAACAATGCCTGGCACATAGTACTGAAATGAAACCAGACCTGTTGATGTCAAGTTGATTCCAACCCAAGACATAATAAAATGACCTTGTAGGATTTCTAAGACTGTAAATCTTTATGGAAGCAGACCGACACATCTATTTTCTCATGGAGCAACTGGTGGGTTTAAACTATGGACTTTTTGTTGGTAGTCAATTATTGAAGTCATTTTACCCCAAGGGCTCTTTTGGTATATAGTCGCCAAAACAAAATTAAAGAAAAACCATGACCATTGAGTTAAATCTAAGCCAAAGGCAAAGTAAATCTCCCTCCATCGTGCTTCC
>NW_006399900.1:2700435-2706469 GCF_000299155.1 Elephantulus edwardii
TTTTTTCCTGTGGAGTGACTTGAACCACAAACCTCACGGCAGCTCAGTGCTAATCCTGCAGTGACACCAGGGTTTCATAGTCGATATCTAACAGACCTTCAAAAGAAACTCTGAGTGAATGAAGGAACAAATGAGCAAAGTGGACAAAAATAAACTAGTGAACAAAGCATTCTTCTCTCTAGACCAAAATATTTTTCTCTTAGAAAAGTGTCCTTGTGAGAAGAAAACATCCGCCCTGCACACTCAGGGTAAGGACTGTGTGATCTTGCTCTTAAGAGCATATTGTTGACTCTTAGCATGTTGCTTTTTCCTCCTCTCCCCCCCCTCCCACCAATCATTTCATATAATCCTTACAACAACCATGTTGTTGTTTCTGATGTTAGGTTCTATTACATTGGCTACAACCCATAGTAAGTCTTTGTGTAACAGAAGAAAATACTACCGGGTACTGCACTATCCTCATACCACTGCTCAGTTGAGCCCCTCACTGCAGCCATTGTGATAATCAATCTCGGTGAGTTTACACTTTTACTCTGAATCTCTACTTCATCACACAAGATGTCCTTCTCCAGGAATTGATCCCTCGTGATAATATTCCCCCCAAAAAAGATGATCCAACAGAATGTGAAAATCATTAAATAATAGCATTAGTATCATAAGCAAGTAAAATTTTGCTAAAGATTATTTAAAAATTGACAGGGTACTGCCTGAAATTCGAACTGGATTCTGAAGGCACTGTGACACAAGGGTCATCAGTGCTGATGTCGTTGATATCAGCATTGATCTTGGTTGAAAGCAGAGAACATCAGAAAGATGCCTACTTGTGTTTTATTGATTATGCAAAGATATTTGACTGTATGGATCATAACAAATTATGGACAACATCGAGAAAAATGGGGATCTCAGAACACTTGTACCTTTTAACAACTTTACACAGACTAAGAGACTTGTCAGAACAGAACAAGAGAGCAGTGTATAGTTTAAAAATTAGGAAAAATGGGGTCAGAGTTGTATCCTTTCTCCATATCTATTCAATCTCTATGCTAATCAACTACTTTGAAAATCTGGACTCAATGAAAAAGAATGTGGCATCAGGATCATTGGAGGAAGATCATCAACAACCTACGTTATGCAGATGACACAACCTTGCTTGTTGACAGTGAGGAGGAGAACTTGAAATACTTGTTGCAGAAGATAAAAGACCACAGCCTTCAATATGGATTACATCTCAAGATCAAGAAAGCAAAATCTTCACGACTAGACCCAATAGACATTCAATAGACATGTTCACCAATAGACAACATTAGGATAGATGGAGAAAAGATTGAAATTGTCAATGATTCCATTTTACCTTAATATACAATAAATTCCCATAGTAACAACAGTCAAGAAATCAAAAGTCATTTTACATTGGGAAAACCTGTTGTCAAGGACTTCTTTAAAGTGCTAAAGAGGTTTAAAGATGTACCTGACACAAGCCATGTTTTTTTCAGTTGCTTACTATGCTCCTGAAAGTTGGAACATGGACTCAAAAATAATTGATCCCTTCGAATTGTATTGTTGGAGAGAAGTGTTGAATATCTTATGGACTACCAAAAAACAAATCTGACTTGAAGAGAACATAACCAGGGTGCTCCTTAGTGGCAAAGATGGTAACTCATACACATGGCATGTTGTCAGGAGAGTTTGTTATTGTTGTGAGTACCGTACGGTAGGAATTGAAACAAAGCTGATACTCCAGTGAGTTTTCAGAAGTAGTTAATCCCATGAGAGGAGATTGCCTATCCTTAATCCTTAGAAAAATGCACCATACAGGGGAAATTGGAGGATCAGAGAAACATAGGAAGACTCTCAACAAGATGAATTGACACAGTGACTATAATAATGGGCTCGAGCAAATTAGACATGTTGAGAATGGGGCAGGATAGGGCAAGTTTCAGATCTATTGTTCATAGGGTCACTATGAGTTGAAGTCAACTGGACAGAATTTAAGAACAACAAAAATGGCATACCAAAATACATGAGATAAAGTCTCTCCACTCTAGCTTCCAATGAAAACTCTGGCTCTATTTCCTCTAAGACAGATTTGTTTGTTTGTTTGTTTGTTTGTTTGTTTGTTTGTTTTTCATCAGTCCATGACATGTTCTGTATTCTTCTCCAATGCCACAATGCAATGGCTCCAATTCTTATCCATCTCTCTCACTCATTGTCCAACTTTCACATGTACTTGAAAAGGAAAGTCTAATAGTGTAGTGCTTACAGTTTCACTGCGAACTCAAAGGCTGTGCCATGCGAGAAAGAGGAGCGCTCTCTTCCTGTGTGATTTACAGCTTCTTAAAACACACTGGACAGTTAGCTATGAGTCAGCTCAGATTCAACACCAATGAGATTTTGTTACTGGTTTGTTATATTGGTTTTTGGTTTTTAAGTTGACACACCTTATTCTTTAAAACTACATATTGGCTTTTTAAGCCTATAAAATGTGGTAGTCTATAGCAGATTTCTGAATAAAATGCTTCACTTAATTTCTTAGATTTTGCTTCCACAGTTATTGTCTATGTGTCCAAATACTGTATAATCCTTGGCAATTTCAATCTTTTGCCCATTTGTCATGAAACTGCATATAGGTACAGTTTTAAAATTTTTATATTGAATATTTTATATGCAATATAAACTTCAAATACATTGTGCCTCATTCATGTTCACTGTGTTTCATCACATTTCTTCATTCACGTTGTGTTTCACACACTGTTTTATAAAATTAATCACCATGGATCTATGTCCACTGTCACCCTATCTTCTCAGGTCCCCACTAGATCTCTCCTAATTCCTTCATCTCCTCTTCTGCACACCAAATTCTGTAACCCCGTGATGTCCACCTCCTTCCCACCCCTAGCCCATGTGCCTTCTTTTTCCCTCTGAATTTTTATCTATATCTTACTAATTATCTTTCTATTTTTACATTAATGGTTGTATGCAGGATTTGTTCTTATGAGACTGAATTAGTTCACTCAGCATAATGCTCTCTAACCTCCTCCTTGTTATATAGTATTTTATGGAATCATTACTCTTGAGTGCTGCATAGTATTCCACTGTGTGAGTGTATCAAAAATTTATCAGTCTATTTTTTTAATGGATATTTGGACGGTTTCCATGTTCTTGTCATTGTAACTAACACACTGCTATGAACATCAGTATACAAATGTCCATTTTTCTCTCAATTCTAATTTTGTCAGGGTATATTCCTAACAATGGAATTTTTATGTTCCACCTTTTGAGGAAACTGCCTTCCAAAGTGGTTTTACCATATTACAGTTTAACCAGTAGTATATGAGAATTCCAACCTCTCCACATCCTTTTCAATTGTTTGCCTTCCAGGAACACTTTGCCATTGCTACTGGGGTGAGATGGTATCACATTGTGGCTTTGATTTGAATCTCTCTGATTGACAGTGATTTTGAACATTTCTTCATGTGTCTGTTGGCCATCCAAATGTCTTCATTTGTGACGTTTTTCCATGTCTTTTGTCCAGTCTATGATTGGGTTATCAGACTTTTACTTGTGGAGGCCTTGTAATACGCTGTAAATTTCCATCCTGAGACCCTTGTCTATGATGTAACTGTCAAGTATTTTGTCAATCAAATATGGGGGGTGGTGACCCATAGGTGTTTTTTTTTTTCTTTCCATCTTATTGAAAAATGTTTCTTATAGGAAGTTAATCTTTGGAAGATCTTATTTGTGGGTGTTATTCTCTCTGGCTGTATTCACCAGCCTATTTATACCATAGTCTAGGCTTTCTGAGTTTAGTCTCATTTTGTCTCTTATGATCTTTATGGTTTGGGGCTTTACACCTAGGACTCTGATGCACCTTGATTTTATTTTTGTGTATAGTGTTGCAGGTAGAATTCCAGTTTGCTAGCACCATTTCTTAAAAAGGTTATCTTTTCTCCACTTAATAGATTTTGTTTTCTTATCAAATACCAGTTGAATGTAGGTAGATGGGTCAGTTTCTGGATTCTCAATTATGATCCATTGGTCTATGTGTTCGTCCATTGCACCGGAACCACACTGTTTTGGTTACTGCAGCTGTGTGGTAGGTTTTGAGATCAGCGAGTGCTGTGCCTCCCGCTTCCACTTCATTTATGTTTTTTAAAAGGGCTTTGCGAATTCTGTGTCTCTTTCCAAGTAAATTGTCAGTTGCTTTTTCTATTTGAAAAAATAATTTGGTATCTATTTGAGATTGTTAAATGTGCATACTGCTTTTGGTAGGATTTTTACTTCCCCTATATTGAGTCTTCCTATCTACGGACAGGAACAGCCTTCCATTGAGCTAAGTCTCCTATTTTTTTCTCACACTACGGTTTTGTAGTTTTCTTTACAAAAGTCTCTAGTTAGGTGACTCTAGTTAGGTTTATTCCCAAGTATCTCAATTTGTGTTTAGCTATTGTAAGTGGTATTATTTTCTTAGTTTCTTTTTTCTGTGTTTTCTTTGTTGCTGTAGAGGAATCCTGCTGATTTTTGTATTATTTAGCTTGTGTCATGTCACTCTACTAAATTGGTCTACTAGGTCTAAGTGTCTTTTTGTTGAGTCTTTATTCTACGTACACTAGTTTATCATCTGCATGTAGTAACAATTTTACCACCTCTTTGCCAATCTGGATGCCTCTTACTTCCTTCCCTCATAGTATTACCCAAGCAAGTACTTCCAATACAATATTAAGTAGGAGAGGTGAAAGTAGGCATCTTTGGTCCCTGTTTGCAAGGGGAAGCTTTCAGTCTTTCTCCACTGAGAATAATGTTGGCGTCTGGTTTTGTTTATATACTTTTCACTATGTTGAGGAAATGCATTTCTATTCCTATTTTGTTGAGTTTTTTAATGAGGTTGGGTGTTGGATTTTATCAAAGAGCTTTTCTCTTTCAATTGATAGGAACATATGGTTCCTGTTCTTTGTTTTGTTAATGTGATGAATTACATTGATTATTTTTCTTACATCGAACCAGCCTTGCATAACTTTTATGATGATTTTTTTAAATATATGGTGCTGGATTCTATTGGCCAGGATTTTGTTAAGGTTTTTTGCATCTATATTCATGAAAGATATTGATCTATAGTTTTCTTTTGTTATAAAGTTTTTGTCTGCATTTCATATTAGGATTACGCTTGCTTTATAGAATGACTCTAGGAGTGTTCTTTATTTTTCTTTATTTTTAAATAATTTTAGTAGAATTGGTGACAGTTCACCTCTGAATGTTTGGTAAAATTCAGTTATGAAGTTCTCTGGGCCAGGACTTTTTATTTGGGGGTGGGGCGGATGGAGGGAGTCTTTTTATGGCCTACTCAGTTTCTTCTTTTGTGATGACTGTGAACAAATATAGATGTTTTTTCTGTACAAAATGTAGATGTTCTACATCTGTCTGTGTCGCTCTAAGTAGTATGTGAGTTTCTAGCAATTCATCTGTTTCCGCTAGGTTTTAAATTTATCGTAGTATGGTTTTTCATAATATTCCACTATTATTATTTCTTTTCAGCTTGTTCTGTTGTGATGTCATCTATTAATTTCTGTTATTTGTCTCTTCTCTTTATTTTTTTTTGTTAAGTTTGCCAGTGGTTTGTCTACTCTACTGAGCCTGTCGAAGAACAAGCTCCCAGTTTTATTGATGCTTTCAATTGCTTTTCTGTTTTCTATGCTATTGATTTCTTCGGTTCTTGTTTCTATAATTTCCTTTCTTCTAGAGACTGTGGGATTATTTTATTGTCCTTTTTCTCTTTGATGGAGGTGTTTTATTTTTCTTCTTTCTTTTTGTATGAGTTTGCTATTGTTTATTACTATGAACTACTCCCCTAGGACTGCCTTAGCTATATCCCAGGGATTTTAGTAGACTGTATTATTATTTTAATTTGTTCTGAAAAAAATTTTTCTTTCATTTTTTATTTCTTCTGTAGCCCAATAGTTTTCTAGTAGGGTATTATTTAGCTTCCACGTGGGTGGTTTTGTTAATGTTTTATCCTCTTTTCATTAATATCTAGTTTTAT
>NW_006399900.1:2706763-2712239 GCF_000299155.1 Elephantulus edwardii
AATTTTTTTGTTAAGTTTCTTTTGAGTTTCCTTATCCTTTGGTGAGTGTGATGTGATGAAGTCTCCTACCACTATTGTAGTGCTGTCTATGAATTTCTACAAGTCTGCTGTATGCTTATATATTTTTACTGGTCTATTATTAGGTAAGTAGCTGTTGACTCTGGTAAGTCTTCTTGATCTATTGTGACTTTAATTATTATATAGTGTTCTTTCTTATATTTTATGGTAATTTTCATTCTGGAGATTATTTTATCAGAGGTTAGTATTGCCATTCTTACTTCTAGCCTTTGATTTTTTAGTTCATCCTTTTTCTCATTTCTTAGATATGTCTCTTGTAGGCAACATATTTTGGGGCCATCTTTTTTTATCCATTCTGCTACTCTTTCTCTTAATTAGTGCATTTAAGCCATTCATGTTAATTGTAATTATTTATAGGCCAGAATTTATCACTGCTATTTTGTTGTGTTTCCTTTTCAGTTGTTTCTGGTTACTTTCCTTTGGTGTCTCTGTATGAAGGATTTCCCTTAGAATTTCTTGTGAAGATGGTCTTATTTTCACAAATTCCTTAAGGTCTTGATTTTCTGCAAATTACCTCATTTCTCCTTTGTATCTGATAGACAGCTTTGCCAGGAAATTGTTTTCTTTCAACCTTCTGTATATCTCATTTGACTCTCTTCTTGTTCACAAGGTTTCTGTTGAGAAACTAGGACTTAAACTAATTAGTCCTTTCTAGGTGACTTTTTTTGTTTTTCTCCCACTGCTTTTTCATTCTATCCTGTCTTTGATTTTGGAGAATTTGACTATGATATATCTTGGTGGTTTTCTTTATGGTTCTAGTATGTTTGCAGTTCACTGAACTTCTTGAAAGTAACTATCCTTGTTCTTCATGATAAATGGGAAATTTTCTTCTAGTATCTCTTCCACAATCTTATCAATGCTTTCCCTGCACCCTACATGTTCTGGAATTCTGAGCATATATGTTGTTCCTTTTAATGTTATCACTCATGATTCTAATGTTTTCTTCATTTTCTTTCCATCTCCTCTCTATTTGTTTCTTCTAAATATTTCCACTGAGGTTCTTGTTCCAGCTCACTAACTCTCTGTTTCATTTATTCTGTTCTTCTTTTTTCCCTCCAGCATTTTGGAAACTTTTTCCATTTTTGGTCTTGATATTCTGGATTGCATTTTCATTCATTTCTGTTATTTCCAGTACTGTGTTGGCTGTACATTTTCTGTCATGAAGTGATTTTTTTTCTTTTTATACCTCTTTATCTATATTTTCATGGACTTCACCTGATGCACTACACAGGAATCAAACTGACTGTATCATATAAAGAGATGTTGGAGGAACTTACTATCAGAAGTTAAAATCAGATTAAGTGTTGATATTAAAGCAGACCATTAAATAATCATACACAAATTCAAATTGAAAGTGAAAGAAATTAATATAAGTCCATGAGAACCAAAATATTATCTCAAATGTATCTCAACCAAATATCTAAACGATCTTGAGAATGGATTTAACACACTGAACACTTATTATTGAGCACTAAAGGAGTTGTATGATGAAATCAAAGATATAACCTATGAAGAAAGCAAAAGAGGATTACTAAGCCAGGAAAGAAAAAAAAACAACCACCAACCAAAAAAAACGCCTAAATGAATGTTAGAAGAGACTCCGAAAATTGTACTGAAATAAAAAGAAGCCAAATCAAGCCAAGGGAAGAGAAAGCAATGTGGAGGTAAAAGAACACAATATTTCAAAAGCTCAAGAAGACAAAGCTAAATATTATAATGAAACATGTAAAGAACTGAAATTAAGGCCAAAAAGGAAGAACATATTTGATATTTCTCAAGCTGAAAGATTAAAGAACAAATTCAGGCCTTGACTTTTGATACAGAATGATATTAAGGGATAAAATCTTGAATGACATGAATGGCATAGGAAATATAAAAAGAAAATGAAAGAATACAGAGTCACTGTACCACAAAGAATTGGTCAACACTGAACCATTTTAGAAAGTGACATTATCAAGTACCAGTAGTACTGAAGGAAGAAGTCCAAGTTGTATTGAAGACACTGGCGATAGATAGATAGATAGATAGATAGATAGATAGATAGATAGATAGATAGAAATTATAGGATTAATGGAATACCAATTGAGATATTTCCAGAAACAGATGAGAGCCTGGATGTGCTCACAAGTCTCTAGTAATAAATATGGGGACAACTACCTAATGAACTGACTGAAAAGAATTCATACTTAGTCTTATTTTAAAAAAAAGGTGATACAACAAAATGTGGAAATCACAGAACAGTATCATGAATAAAATAACATATGTAAATAAAATCTTGTTGAAGATTATTTTAAAGTGGATAAAACAGTACATGTACAGGGAAGTGCCAGTAATATAAGCTAGATTCAGAAGAGGCAGCGACACCAGTGATATCATTACTGATATCAGGTGGATCTTGAATAAAAGTAGAAAATACTAGAAAGATTTGTGTGTGTGGGTGTTTTATTCATTATGAAGAGGCATTTGACTGTGTGGTTCATATCAAATCATGGCTGACATTGAGAAGAATGGGAATCCAAAATACATAACTGTGTTCATGCAAAACCTATCCATAGACCAAGAAGCTATTGTGTGAACAGAACAAGTGAACACAACATGATACAAAATCAGGAAAGTTGTGTGTCCAGTTCTTTTTTAAATATTATTTTATTAATTTTAATGAACATTTACAGAGATTTTGTATTTCCATTCATTCATTGTTGCACTTTTCTCCCTGCCCAGCCCTCCCCTCCAGTTCACTCCTCTCTTTGAAAAATAAAAGAAAAATTATTTCATTGGTATACAATGTTCCTGCACCTCTCTCCACAGCCCCTAGTACACTCCACTATGCAACTTTAATTCTGGACTCTTGTGATAACCATAATACCCTATCAAAAATAGCTTTTAAATTATTCTCTCCCTCATCTGTTTCAATGCAGTATACATAATTTATCCAGTTTTTCTCAGTCTTACCTCAACCCTGATGTCAGTCCCATTCTACAACAGTGTGTGCCAAGTTCTTATCCTTCCTCCATAACTATTCAATCTGTATAAGATTAAGCAAATAATGAGATTAAACAATTTAAGAAGAATACTTTCTCTATGAAGAAGAATGTGGCACCAGGATTGGAAGAAGACCATTAATTAACCATTAATAGCTAGCATTATGCAGGTTACACAACTTTCCTTGCAGAAAGTGAAAAGGATTTGAAGCACTTGGAGAGGAGATCAAAGCTTGAAGCCTTCAATGTGAATTATATTGCTGCATCAAGAAAACAACAGACCTCACCACTGAGCCAAGGGGCAGCATCTTGATTGAAGGTGTTAATAATTTCATTTTACTTGGATCCACAATCAACATTCATGATGGCTGCAGTTAGTTAAATTTGTATCTTCTAGGCTGCAACACTTCCATGATACATCTTCAAGGATATGAACGTGTACGGCTAAGCACAATTAATAACAGTGCATCTAAATTCCAAAATCAATCTCCATAATAGTCTATGTGTTTCCTACTGCCAAAGGGGCCCTTTAGAGTAGTGAGAGAAGACCTTCACCCTGAAACCCACAGCGTCCCTTTTCAGCAGGAAGTAGCTAAGAAAATACGCCATCCCCTTTTCCTTATGAATCAGGGTGAAGTCTCTCTCAGGGAGGAGAGATAGGGAATGGCAAAAGACACACTGACAAAGGAGATTAATCAGAACTGGCTTCGACAAGATTGTGGCAATTGGACAATTGAAACAGACATTCTTGCGGGGGGAAGAAGAACGAACTGGGGAGGAGGATAGAGAAAACAGTGCAACAATGAATGAATGAAAAACCAAAATCTCTGTAAATGTTCACTAAAACTAATAAAATTTAATAATAATTTTAAAAAGATATCAAAGGGTGTGTTTCACTGAGTATATTGCTAAGACTATCACAAAAATTCTAAGGAGTAAGGATATCAGTTTAAAAACTAAGGTTCCCCTGATCTAAGCCAAAATATTTTCAATTGCTTCCTATCCATCTGAAAGTTGGACAATAGATAAAGATGATGGAAGACTTAAAATGCCTTTAAATTGTGCTGTTTGCTAAGAGTCTTAAATGTCCCATAAACTGCCTAGAAGAACAAGAAAATTTGTCTTGTAAGAAGTACAACAAGAGCGCTCCTTAGAATCGAGGAAGCTGAAACTTTGTCTCACTTAGAGCATATTTTCAGGAAAAATCGACCTTTGGAGAGATTCATCATGCTAAGTAAGGTGGAGGGTCAGTGAAAGGGAGGAAGATGATGGTCAGTGAGGTGGACTGACACAGTGACTGCCACCGCACAGCAGAAATCAGGTTTAGGTTGAGTCCTTGGGGTTTTCTGTATCCACTGTCATATATGTTCACTGTCTGCAGACAGCAACAGTTTTAACCCTTCTTTTCCAGTCTGGAACCCTCTATTTCCTTCTTTTTGTATTGCCTTAGCAAATGCATCCAATGCAATATTGAATTGGGTGGAGAAAGTGGATATCCAGTTTCCCCACTGGAGGAAGTAAAACGATGGCTCTCAAAGGATGGCTCTAGAAGACGAAGTAAAGTGTTCTAATTAAATGTGCAAAGTCGTAGCAATAGAAAATCAAAAGGGAAAAACTCATTCAGGATTTCTCACACTGAAAGAACTGCAGAATAGATTCATTCATTTCAGCAGATAGCATGTGCTGGGGTTACTAAAGACAGAAGCCTAAGCTTCACTCAACTTGCTGGAAAATGGCATGGCTCCGGTCGTTGGTGGAATGGCAACTGAAATTCAACAAACAGGCCAAGAAATATGGAAGACCGCTACCTGGCCAAACCAATGGAAGAGATTCATATGTGTGCCCATTACAACAAAAGGTGATGCAACAGACATTATGAAACAATATCATTAGCATCACACACAGGTAAAAACCTGCTGAGAATAATTCTTTAAAAGCCGGTTGCAGTGGTGTATTTACATAGAACTTTCAGAAATTCAAGCGGGATTCAGAAGAAGACATGGAACAAAAGATTTTATTGCTGACATTATTCAGATGCAACTTGACTGACAATAGAGAATACTAGTAGGATGTCTATCTGTATTTATTGGCTATGCATAGACATTCTCTTGTGTGGATTGTAACAAATTATGGATAACATTGCCAAGAATAGGAATTCTAAGGTATTTCATTATGCTCATGCAGAATAGACCAAGAATCAGTCATTTGAACAGAACAAAGGGATACCACAAGGTTGAAAACAGGTAAAAACCCATGCTGTGTTGGTATTGCCACTTTCAGAAGGAGAAGCTAACAATTATGATGTCTAAATGATGTACCCAAGGTGGTGCTTAATGACCGTAATGGTCTGTTAGGGGTGAGAAGTTACATAGCTAAACCAAAGGTACATGGTTCGGATTCACCAGATACTTCATGGG
>NW_006399900.1:2713439-2714051 GCF_000299155.1 Elephantulus edwardii
TGGGCTCCAACATGTCAGGAAGTGTGAAGATGACACAGATTAGAACAGAGGTCAGATCTGTTGTTCATAGGCTTGTTAAGGGTTGTACTCAACTCTACAGCACCTCAGAACACAATCTAGCTACAACTTTTTCTACTGCAAATTTCCATGCAAGATAATAGATTTAGCATCAGTCAAGTCAGTTCCATGCCTGCCTAAGCATCAGGGATGAGTCTCCTATCAAAATGTTGACCATCAAGAACCTAGGACTAAAACCAAGGACTATAAACTTCATTAGAGAAAAGCTTGGAAGAACACTAGAATCCCTAATCCTAATAAGCAGTCTTCCAAGCATTCTGAAAAACCTGCAACCAGGAAAGGATAAAATAGATGAATGGGATCTTGTAAGAATAAAAAATGCACATCCAAAACCTTCTTCAACAAGTTAAAAAGGGAAGCCACAAACTGGAAACAAATATTTGGTAATAACGTATCTGGTAAGGGACTTATATCTAGAATTTATAAAGTACTCGAACACAACAGGATAAAGGTAAACAACTCAATTGTAAAATGGGCACAGGATATGAACAGACACTTCACCAAAGAAGACATTCAGATGGTGAACAAACACAT
>NW_006399900.1:2714501-2720502 GCF_000299155.1 Elephantulus edwardii
GCTGAGTGAGATATCTCACTCACAAAAGGATAAATACTGCATAGTGCCACTGTTGTAAAGCAGGACTGACATCAGGGTTGGGAGGTAAACTAAGATGGGATAAATAATGTATACTGCATTGAAACAGATAAGGGAGAGAACTGTTTAAAAGGGACATATGAATGGGTATTCTTGTCATTTCAGAAGTCCAGAGTGAAGGCTGCATAGTGGAGTGGACGTGGGGGGGGTGAGATTGCATAACAATGAAAGAGTTTTTCTTTTCAACGGGAAGAGTGAATTGGGTGGGGGGAGAGGGAGAAAAGTGCAATAATGAATGACTGGAAACCCTAAGTCTCTGTAAACTTTCATTAAAATTAATTAAAAAAACACACACACAAAAGGCTAGAAGACATATATACTATATTGACTATCATTTCCAAACCAAATATATATATATGTATAAATATACATCTGTATATGACTACAATTTAAACAGAAGCCTAAATCCAACTATATATTTTTAAGAGGAATACACACACACACACACACACACACAATCTGCTCCAAAGAGGGGGAAGCGCAGAGAGGACCCAACTGGGCTCTTGGTTCTGCCTCTCTGCTGCAACCATCATCACCAAGATGCCTTCAGTGCCAGGACAGAGGTCAAGCCAGTTGAAGGGGCTACCGAGGAAATGTTGGTGAAATCAGGAATTTTGTCTCTGAATACAAAACTAAGAAAAACCTCTTTGCCATTGGATAGAAACTGACTCAGCTGAACACCTAGCAGGTTTTCAGAGGCTATAAATCAAATGGGAGGAGATTGTCCATCTTTCTTCCAACGAGCAGTCGGTAGATTCCAACTACTAGATGATACCTTTCAACTAGCAGTGCAATTCCTCACAGGCTATTCCACCAGAACTCCTACTAGAAGTGTCTCTGAACACAGGCCTGTGAAAATGAAACTAAACCCAAAATAAATCTGCAAAGAATCTCTTAGTCTTTGTTATCATTGTCATCTGTCTTCCAGTCTACTAGGACTCATAACGACCCTAAAAAACAACAGACCTGAACCTTGCCCTGTCTTAATCCAACCTCACCATCTCTGACACACTCAAGCACATTGTTATAATCACGGTGCTAATTCATCTCATTAAGAATCATTCTATCTTTTACTGACTGTCTTTCCCAGCATAATATCTCTAACCAAGAACCGGCCCATCCTGACAGCATGTTCAAAGTCTGTGGGACAAAGTTTCACCATCTTTGCTTCTAAGAAGCTCTCGGGTTGCACTTTCTCAACACAGCATTATTTGTTCTTCTGGGCATCCATCATGAAGAATACTTTTCCAAGATTATAATTTAAAACCATCAATTCTTCTTCAGGTTCCTTATTTTATTGTCCAGCTTTCAGATGTATAGGAAATAATAAAAAACTGGATCAAGTGTAAACTGACATTGTTGCTCCTTAGCCCTTTGAGGAAGTCCCTGACAGCACAAGTTCTCAATGCAACACATGTCTTGATTTCTTGACTGCGACTACCATAGTGGTGTCCACTTTCTGAACAAAATGCCTCTGGAAACTCCATGTACTTTGAGAAATTAAGATAGTTATAGGAAGGCTTCAGATCTTTTGTTCATAGGGTCGCTATGAACCAAGTAAAATTAAATTGTTGACAACTTTAGTCTTCTCTCTATTGTGATATCACATATTGGTGAGGAATTTTGTTTTCTTGATGTTGAGAAGCATCCATACTGGGATTCTTATGCCATTCACAGGTGCTCATCAAGCCATCAGCTCTCTAGACCTGAGATTCCACAACTGAGTGTCTTGAAGAAGCAGAATTTTTTTTCCTTTCTCTTCTAAGCTTACGAGGTCCAAAATCAGAGTGTCACCTCTTGGGAAAGGCCTTTTCTCTGTCAGTTCTTGAGAAAGGTGGTTCCTTGGCAATTTCAACATGACTTGCCCTTCCATGGTATCAAGAGGCTTTTTAGCACAAGTACCTGAGTTCAAAGAGATGTGCTCTACACCTGATGATTCTTTCTTGGTGGAACTGAGGTCTCTAACTCCTGACTTACTTTCCTCCCCTTGTACCTCCTGTGCGATAAAAACTGTTCCTGGACACACCCCAGGGAAACTCTCCTTGTATCAGGGTTGTGATGGGATTTAGTGATATTATATTCCATGTTTAAGTCGTTTTCCCCCCATGTTTAATTCTATGAGAGCTATTTCGTTTCTCAGATCATGAGGAATCATTAGCACAGCTTCCATATTACATAATTTGTAAACATGTATTTTGGGAGAACACAACTAAATCAATGACACAGTTCTAGACTTATAGATACTGAAGTGCAAATGCTTCTTTTAAATGTTCTTTTCATTTCTATGCAAGTAAAAATTAGTGAAATATAAAATTAGTATGGCCTGGACTCTAGTGTTGGCCAATTTAACATTCCACAGCTGATGGATATGGGACTTGACAATTTTTATATCATAAGTAAGAGGCAGAAGGAAATAGTACTTTTAAGTCATAATCAAGTTTTTAATATTTTAGCCACAACTTGTATTTTTATAATATTGTGGTAGCTTGGATGTTTCTGTATGCTGAAAACATCAAATATTAGTGAATCAATAATGGTAGGTAGGTTTCAGCAGAGCTTTCAGATCAAGACAGACTAGTAGTTAGCATTGCTGATGTATTCTTAAAAAAAAATCAGGCTATGAAAACCTCAGGAATGGCAGCAGAATCTGTGTGGTGTAATGCCAGAAAATGACTGTAGCATGCTGGCTAATAGTAAAAAATGCAACTGGTGAAGATCTGCTTTTCAAAATACTCATACCAAATGCTCTCTGCTGTCTAGATATGTTGGCATGGTGATGGCAGCAATGGGCTTGAGTAGGTCAGAGATTGTGAGGATGGCTCCAGATACGACAGGGTTCAGATCTGCTGTTCGTAGCATTGCGATGAGTCATACTCAACCCAACAGCACCTACAAACAACATTAAATTTGTATGCTGAGTAAATAATCTGCAGAATCAGACTCTATGAAGAAGAATGTGGCAATCAGGATTGGTGGAAGATTCATCAGTAATATCTAGATTCTGGGAGATATTTTCACATTAAGACTTTGATTTTTTTTTAATCTAAAAAAACTAACTTGTCTCCTAGCTGTTTATATTAATGTATAGTGGTTCCATATATCAGTTGTATCAATATAATAGATAACACAATGCATCAACCTCTGAGTCAAAGCAAATGGTTAATTGCTTAATGTTCTTTGATATGTGTTTCAATTCAAATAAAGAATACACTGAAACTTTAAAATAAATTGTTGTTGTTGTTGTTGTTATGTGCCATTGGTTCACTTGTGACTTATAGCGACCCTATGTACAACAGCCCTAAACCCTGTCCTATCCTGTGCCAATCTTATTGTCTCTGATTCCCCTACCCCCATTACTCCCATCACCGAATCAATCCATCTCATCAAAGGTCTTCCTCTCCTGTGCTGTTCCTCCACCCTCCCAAGCATGACATCCCTCTCCAAGGACTGGTCCCACCTTGCAACATGTCCAAAGTATGGCAGATGAAGCTTCAGAATCCTTGCCTCCAAGGAGCAACCTGATTTCACCCTCTGTAGGACAAACTTTTTGTTCTCCTAGCAGTCCATGGTATATTCAATACTCTTCCCCAGAACCACAGCTCAAGGGCATCAATTCTCCTATCATTCCTAGTCATTGTCCAGCTTTCCAGTGCATAGCAAGTAATTGCAAATACCAAGGTCTGGATCGGGCACACCTGAGTCTCCAGACTGACATTGTTGCTCTTCAGTACCTTCGAAAGGTCTCTGACAGCAGACTTTCCTAAAGCGATTCATCTTTTGATTTCCTGGATGCTGGTACCAAGAGTGTTGATTGTAGAGCCAAGCAATCTAAAGCTGTTAGGAATCTCAATCTCTTCACCATCTATTATAATGCTGTCAATTGGCCCTGTGGTGAGAATCTTTGTTTTCTTGATGTTGAGTTTTAATCCATGTTGAAGGCTGCAGTCCTTGACCTTCTGAAGCAAGCACTTCAGGTCCTTCTCAGTTTCAGCAAACAGCATTGTGTCATCTGCATAAGCAGATTGTTGATGAGTTTACTTTCAATCCTGAAGCCACATTTGTCCTCATATATTTTTGCTATCTATTTTCTTGATACAATTTCTTTCAAAATATATTGTATCAAGCAAATAAACAAAAAAAATTACACTGCAAGAATAACCACCACCCTAAAAAAGAATAAACAACAAAAAAATAGATGTTAAGTGGGACAGTTATGAAGCACTAACTAAAAGATATTCACCTCTTTAAAACTATGCAAAAAACCTAGTAATAGATGTAGCTCCTATCTCCTTTACAAAACAAATAACACAGCAGAGATTTATGCAGGCGTTGAATTTTCTGTACAACTAGAAATTAGTGATATATGGAATGAGAATAAGATCCAAGAGCTAAACATATGATTATGAGAATAGAAGCTGCCTAGACAGTTATAATATTCAATACACATTACTCAAAAATAAAATAATAATAGATTCTAGAATAGGATAAAAAAATATGTAACTCAAATGAACCAAATGGTAAAAAACCAGAAGCATCCACAAAAATATCAAGAAAAAAAATGAAGATGCAATTCTTTTTGGTAACCATTGGGAATACTAGGGACTTCTTTGAGCAGTGAAAATAGTTATTATACTTGGTTGCTAATAGAAAGATTAGAAGAGTGAGATTACCCAGAGGCATCTCAAGAAAGAGATATGGAGATCTATTTTGAAAAACAATCAATTATTGAAAATCTTACACAGTTGTTCCCTGGCATATATGGGGCTGCCATGCATCAAAATCAATTACTCTGCATTGGGCTTATTTTGGAGTTTTGTTCTCATCATTGTTTTGGCAGTCCTGAGATATATATAGATATATTCCTTTGTTTTTCAGTGAGTCAAGATTTATCAAGTTATCAGCATGAGTAAGAGATATATTGATAGATTTAAACAAATGTGTATTAAAAATATGTCAGGAGGCCAAAAAGAGGAAGGGACAGCCCAAATGTCCAACCACAAATGAATGGATTGCTAAATTATGGTATATTCACACAATGGAATACTATGCAGCACACTGGAGCAGTAACTTTGTAAATTATTAGCTGAGGGACTGAAAAGTGTTATGCTGAGTGAACTAATTCAGTCCAATAAGGATAAATATTGTATAACACCATTATTGTAGAATGAGTATAAGGATCCAGGAGGGGTGGGAGATGCTGGAAGCAGAGGGATGAGGATGTGCAGGGGAAGGGGGGGATTAATCATTGGGTTATACAATTTGATGGGGGGGTGGGTAGGGGAAATTGGAAGAATTTGTTCAAATTTGTATTTGAATTTTATAAATAAATTAGTTGGGGGGAAAGAAAGGGGGGGAGAGAAAGAGACAAAATCAAATGATCTCTCAAAGTAATCTCCCAAAGGTGAAGAGGAATCTTAATGTGCTATTTCATGGCATTTACGTTGTCTCAGGTGTTGTAGTATACTAGGTGCTGACATAGCGACTGTAATTCTAGACTCGTACATGGCAGAGATTGTGAGGACAAGGTTCTGATCTGTTGTTCATAGGGCCACTGTACATCATAGTTGATTCTCTGGCACCTAAAAAGGTGTTATAAGTTATCTGAGGGTCATATAAGATATGCACGATTCTGGTGTAGGGGTTACATGCGAAAACTAAACCAATTTATATAAGGGACTTAAACAACTTCAAGATTTTTATATCCATGGGAATCCTGTTTGGATACCAAAGGGCAAGTGAATATTGTAAAAGTATATGAGAACTAACAGGTTAGAAAGATCTCAATCTTCATGTTGCTGAAACCAGAAGGTGGTGCTGCCTACCATTCATTGTCAATGACTCTGAAAGGGATCAAAACAGAAAGTCTAGTGCAACAATGAATGAGTGGAAGCCCAAAATCTCTGTAAATGTTTATGAAAATTAA
>NW_006399900.1:2720602-2721941 GCF_000299155.1 Elephantulus edwardii
AATGAATGAGTGGAAGCCCAAAATCTCTGTAAATGTTTATGAAAATTAATAAAATATAATTATAGGAAAAAAAAACAAAAAAAAACCAGAAAGTCTTGGGTAAGGAGGTTGAAAAGCAAGAAATGTGGAATGAAATTTAAACATATAAAAATAACTAGGCTTACTGGATGGATAGAAGCTGGTGGACTCCCTGAGAATATGTCCTTTAATCTCTCTTGAACCTGTAGTGAAACTCATCCCTATGGTTTGGTAGCTATGGTGGCATAATGGTAAGAATCTTCGCTGCAATGCTGAAGGCCAATGGTTCAAATCCACCCCCTGCTCCATGGGAGAAGGATGGGCAATCTCCTCCCGTGCAATTGTCTCTGAAAACCAGCTGGATGGTCAGCTATGGGTAGGTTCCAGCTCAGTGGTACTCAACAACAACAAATGGCTGGTGGTAAGAAACTGTGTGTGCTGCCCACCTGCAGCCATGTGGTTTGAATCCCCCAGCTGTTCCGCAGGAGAAAGATGGGCAATCCCCCCCTGTGTGATTTACTACCTCTGAAAATCCATTGAAGGTTCAGCCAAGGGTTGTCTTGATGGCACATAATAACAAAATTCCGTAAAGTTAGGCCAGTGGTCTTACTTTCTATTTTAGTACCTTTCTTTTTGAGTTTCTATCAAGGAAAAGCAAGTATGATAAATAGTTATGTATTCTTGCTTTATCTTTGAATTTTAATTCCTCTTAGTTTTTGTTCTAGAAGAGTTGTAGTTTTTGTTTCATCTCCAAACTCTAAGAAGACTGTTCTAGAACCCAATTTGTTTTACTGTGGCTTCTGATCAAATCAGGAACAAATGTAGATTCACTGAGAATAAGAACCATCTGCCACATGATAGATACATGATCTCTCATGAAAAGCAAACATGTACCATCAAATGTGTATTCAAGGATAAAGAACACTCAATACCTTATAAAATTCACTTCCTCATCATTTATCACAAAAAGGAAATTAAAGTACCCATTTAAATAAAATTCTATTCTTGCATCCTGTGTAATAACTCCACTATACTCATTGTCATCAAATTAGAACTGACTCATAGCTGATCCTCCATAGGGTTTTAGAGGCTATGTGGAAACTATAGAACAAAATCATTGATTTCAGATACAAGCAAGATTCTGCTGAAGATTATCCTAAAAAGACTGGATCAGCACATCAGCAGAGAACTGCCAGAAGTCCAGGCTGGGTTTAGAAGGGGTCATGGTACTAGGGATATTGTAGCTAATGTTAGATGGATCTCGGCTAAAAGCCAAGAGTACCAGAGTAATGTATATCTGTGTTTCATTGATTATGCAAAG
>NW_006399900.1:2723021-2726341 GCF_000299155.1 Elephantulus edwardii
AATAAAATTTAGAATAGAATAGAATAGAATAGAATAGAATAGAATAGAATAGAATAGAATAGAATAGAATAGAATAGAATAGAAAAGAAAAGAGATTGTTCACCAAAGGAACAGGTGATGGATTCAAACTATCTACCTTTTGATTGCTAGCACAACTGTTTACTCACTAGGCCACCAGAACACCTCCAGTGTAATAAGATATATTTGTCATTGGGTTGCAAGATATATATTTTTAGTAGTCTCAAACATGCCAGCATTCCTTTAACTTAAATCTGAGAAGTAATGCCTACATTTTGCCAGTGGAAATGACTGCATTTCTCCTCTTGACTATTTTTCTGTTCAGATTAGTGTATCATGCAGAGCAGCACTGAACAATCACAATAAAAGACAAGAGATGTAATTTTACGTTTTCTGGTAGTTACAATGAAGAAAGTAAAAAAAATGGGTAATATTAATCAATAATTGATTTATCCAAAATATCACTTAATGTGTAATAAATGTAAAACATTACTGATGAGATACTTTACATTTTCTTTTCAAACTACACCTTTGAAAGATATACTTTACAATTAGAAAAGTATTGCTATTGCTTTTGCGTTGTGGTGCTGGAGATGAGTTTTAAACATACCATGGACAGCCAAGAAACAAGTCTGTCTTTGAGAGGTGAATCCAAGTTTCTATTTAGAGGCTAGGATTTTGAAGCTCCATTTCACATACTGTGGACACATAGCCCAGAGGGACCAGTCTTTGGGGAAGGAAATCATGTTCAGAAGGGTGGAGGGACAGCGCAGCAGAGGAAGTCTCAGAATGAGATGGATTGATACTGTTACTGGGGTAATGAGGGTAGATGTATCAGAGTCAGACTGGCCCCAGAAGAGGGCATGCTTCAAATATGAGTCACAGGCAAATCAATGGCACATAACAGCAATGACAACAACATTGCTATTGTTATGTGTTAAGTCATAGCTGACCCTCAAGTAGCTTTTCAGAGGCAGTTAATTTCATGGGGAGAGATTACCCATCTTTCTCCTGTGGAGCAGCTGGTGGATTCCAGCTGGGTTCATTTATGTTGGCAGTAAATCTCATCACTAAGCCATCAGAGCTCCTTTGGAACACAGTTATTTCATATCTTAATTTGGAGACTAAAATTTCAGTGTTTAAGGAAGACCCTCAATCAGGTTGATTGATACTGTGACTGCAGCAGTGGGCTCAAGTGTGTCAGAGATGGTGAGGTTGGCACAGGATAGGACAAGATTCAAATAGAGTGACCATGAGTTGTTGTACTCGACTCAGTGGCACCTAACAACAGCAGCAAACTATAATCCTACAAAAATAATAAAGCTATGGTTTTTGAGTTCTTTTTAGTGATTCTGTTTTTACCTTTAACAAAATTAACCGAAGGTGGCTCTGGTGGCCTAATGATCAGGGAGTCGCACTGAAAATCAAAGTTGGCACCTCTCTTGGCAGTTGGTATCCACCAGCCACTCCTAGGAAGAAAGATAGGTCGTCTCGACGCATGTGATTTACAGCCTCTGAAAACAGAGTGGATGGTCAGCTATGAGTTGATTTCAACTTGACATCAATGAAAGAGAAATAAAATTTAAAATTTTGTTCTTCTGCTGTACCAGCCACAATGTTGTACAATGCAGTGTAGCAGTCAAGCAATGGCAAACAGAAAACATTAACATTTACTGCCAACAAGACATGACAAGGTTAAGTTTAAGGAAAGTTTATGGAGCAAGCATACAAACAATTAAGAGAGTCATTATAAAAAGCATTAGTGTTAAAGTAATCATCTCTGTTTCCTTTTATCTGTGACCTCTTTAAGTTTCAATTTTCTTATCTATAATGTAATAACCTCTGCATTATTAGTCTCTTAAAATTAAATGAAGTAATCTAAATAAAGTGCTTAGCCAAGTGTAGAGCACATTCTAATGTTGCATCTGGTTTTATGACTGTCTATGAAGTCATGAGATCTGTTTGCACTTAGATGTGGGGCACCTTCTATGACAGGCAATAATCCAGTTAATAATTTGTGAGATGGAGGGTGGAGGAAAGAAATTGTGATGCTCTCTGTAAGTTTTATTGCATTATAAAACACAAAAAGGTACCAATCAAATGTGTTCAGCTCAACGGATTTTCACAAAGTCAATAAACCTCTACAATCAGCAACAGATCAAAGAACAAAACATTCTCAGAATTTAAAAATATTCCTTGTGCTTCTCAACAAAAGTAGTAACAATATTGACTTCAAATACTATAGATTAGTTCTAGCTATTGGAAAAAAATTAATAAAAATGAAATTCCAAAGTCTATTGCTATGATTTTTAATGGCCCAGCTTCTTTCACCTAATATCACATCTGTGAGACTCATCCATGAAGTAGTTTGTTCTTTCTGACTGCTGCACTGAATTCTATATTATGAAAAAACCACCATGTATTCAGCCATTCTGCCTTTTGTGAAAATTTGGGTTTTTTCTACATTGGGCCTACTACAGACATTCCTGCTAAGTCCTTGCATTTCTTTTTTTGGTAACGAGTACCCTTTGATATTTGAGCTGTTAACTTGTACATGCTGAGAGAGAAGTTTCACTCATCAGGTCATTTCATATGCAGGTAACCTGGATAAGCATAGAGAGTTGGAGGATCTTGTGGCTAAGTTCCTGAATGTGGAAGCAGCTATGGTCTTTGGGATGGGATTCGCAACTAACTCAATGAATATCCCTGCACTAGTTGGCAAGGTGAGAATGTACTTTTTGTTATTTTATACTGGTTTACATATAAAATATGTATGAATTTTGTTTCATCCATGTACATTGTTTCACATAGTCTTTATGCACATTATGTTTCACATGATCATTCTCATACACTGTGTTTTATAAAACAAATCACCATTGATCGATGTCTACTATCACCCCATCTTTTCAGGTTCCACACTCAGAAACAATTTCATAAAATATCATATAACATGGGAGAGGCTGGAAAGCATGATTCTGAGTGAACTAACTCAGTCTCATTAGGATAAATATTGCATAAGACCATTATTGTAAAAATAGAAGGATAACAAATAAGATGTGCATAAAAGTCCAAAGGGAAAAGGGAGGTGTTAGGGGGACTGAAGATGGGGAGAGGGGTAAATCACAGAGTTGTAGAGTTTGGTGGATAGAGGGAGTGGTTGAATAAATTAGGATAGATCTAGTGGGAAGAATGTATTTTTAAAAGCATCTTCCTAATAACTTTAATTCTGAGCAGGGTCTTTGCTACAAGTATGACTATTATTTCTTGGAGAAAACTGATTGGCTAGCATTATAAACCAGTGT
>NW_006399900.1:2726997-2729440 GCF_000299155.1 Elephantulus edwardii
CACAAGATGTAAAGGCTCAACTATGTCATCTATTGTTCTTAAGTCCTGGAGCAAATTCCATCTACCACTGGGTTGTTTTACAACTCGGAAGTCCGCATGCAAGGCAGAGGTGAAGTAAGGAACTGCTTATGAGGTTTTCCGTCCATTCCAACAACTAAGAAATAGTAAGAAGAGTTGGGACCTCATAAACCAGTGTCTTAAATCATCCAGAAAATTGTGATATTCTTGGATATATAACTGAAGCCTTAAAAGTGGGCTGAAATTAATCTTAAAAAAATGTTCTAGCAAAGTCATTTGGCTTTTTTTAGGTTCCTAAGCCTCACTTGCAATGTAGCCAACAAATATTTACTTAGTATTTATTTGGCATAAAGAATTTTCCTATTTTTTTTATTCGAGTGGAAATTTACAAATCATGTTGAAAAACATTCTTCCAGGGCTGTTTATTCATTTATTCAGGATACAAATAAACTATTGAGAATCTATTCTGTCCACATACATGGCAAGATGAGATATAAAACATTGAAAACTGACAAGATCTATGATTGCAAATTGTGTAATATTTTCTAGCAGAAACAATACATTACATAAAATACAATGAGTAATACAAAAAAGAGAGTAAAGTTATGTGCAAGTTACGGTGAAAGACAAAACAGTTTTCCTAAGTTTTTCTTGGTGATGTCTGAGATGCCCATTCAAAATAAGTGATGTTATAAAAAATCTTAATAGATCAATAAATTGTTTCCTTAGGTTGAGGATAAGGTAATGTAGAATGAGAATAAGGTAATCCCATGCACAAACCAAAGTTTGAAGACCTAAAACATAAAGGACAAACTCCTCTTCTGGTGTAGTCTGTGGGAAGTTGTCCTGCACCTCTCTGAACTCACCGCTTGCTCCATAGGAGAGAGGAAATCTCTGTCAGTGCAATTTACAAACTCATGAAAACCCACAAGAAGGTCAGCTATGAGACAGTCGCAAGTTAATGACAATGAGTGAATTCTTTTTATTACTAATATTTTTATTAGTAATATACACTGTTTCATGCATTATGTTTATACACTCTTTCATTTACATTATATTTTATTCATGTAAATTGCATGGTTTCCCCCTGTACAATCATCTTACTAGTAATGACATTTGTGAAAGTGTGTAAACCAGCTCCCTCCTGTCTCATGCCTTACTACCCCCATTTTAGATATCCAATTTCTGATTGTTCCATCCCTATCAAACCAATACTCTGAGGAAACAAGCATATCTCTTTTCTCAAAGAATTTTCTGTTCAACTTGGAAGCTCTGAGCATCTGCATTCACAAGCCAAGTCCAGTCCAGAACAAGCCATTGGTTGCAGCCATCGAACCTAGCTCACAGCATGGATCATCTCCTCTTCATCTAGTTGGGTTCTGGTCTACTTATTCCCAGCCATTTGTAGTTAGGTCCAAATGGACATCAGCTGCAATCTCAGGAGTCCACAGCTATCCCTGCGTTCCAGACTATTGGTTTCTTCACTTAACCCTGGACCCACATGGGACCACATCAACAAGCCAGGAGTCCTCATGACTCCCTGCTCCTCAGCCAACAATTCTCACCTGTACATCTGTGCATTCTAGGAAGCAGCACTGAAGAAACCAAGCTCAGCCTGTTTCTCCATTGTTGTATTCCCTCCATTTCCACTTTTGTGGATTCAGGTAATCGCTATGAGTGAGCAGACTCCAACCTCAAGTCTTGGGAGTGGGCTCTGATGGGAGCCAACTTTACCCTGCCTAAGCTTTTTACCAGTTTTAAAAAGACAATGTCTTCCTTTCTTTTTTTTCCTTTTTCCTTCTCCCCTTCGCTAGTAACCTGTCTTTCTAATGTGAATCTCTTCAAGAAAAAGTTGAATGTGGGTCCTACAAGTCCAATTGAATGAATTTTTGAAAGAAGGTCTGCAGGCTTTTCTTCCTAGTCTATCTTGGTCTGGGAGTGCCATTAAAATTTTCCTTAATCCACAAGAATTTAAAAGGCTAGTGACATCACAACAGCATATGAGCCATCACAGTATAGTGAATTGAAAGATGAGTAATGGATATTTGATGATACTGTCATGGTGAGGTGTCGTAGAGTCTTTTTAACTCATAATGACCCTATATAGCTTGGAACGAAGCTCTGCTTGGTCCTGCGCTCTGCTCACACCTCCTGCCATGTGTGAGCCTGTCATTGCAGCCACTCTGCCATTCCATCCTGTTGAGAATCTTCCTCTTTCTCACAAACCTACTACTTTTCCAAACAAAATCCTTCTTCAAGAGCTGGTCCTCCGGATAACACTTTCAAAGTACATGAGACAAAGTCTCATCATGCTTCAAAGGAACATTCTAACTGTACTTATACAACAGATTTATTCACTCTTCAGTATAAAAAATATCTAGTATTTCCATTCCTAGAGACAAGGAAAAATGGGGTTGCCTTTATA
>NW_006399900.1:2731985-2735472 GCF_000299155.1 Elephantulus edwardii
GGCTGTTGTGCATAGGGTCGCTATGAGTCGGAAACAACTCGACGGCACATAACAACAACAACAACAATCTTGCCCTAGTTAAAAGATTCCACCTATTTTTCAAGATCAGCTGTCTATAGGTGGATAGATTTACTTCTGAGTTTGCAATTCTATTCCATTGGTTTATTCATCTGTTACTGTACCAATCAATACCATACTGTTTTAGTTAGCATGACTGTGTCATAGGTTTTAAGATCAGGAAATGTAAGATATTTTTACCTTGGTTTTTCTTCTTCAATATTTTTTGTTTATCTGGAATCTCCTTCCTTTCCATATAAAGTTGGTAAGTAATTTTTCCATCTATTTGAGGAATGATGATGGTATCTAAATTGGAATTGCATTGTATCTATGCATCATTTTTGGTAGTATTGATATTGTCACAATATTAAGTCTTCCTATCCATGAACACGGTATAATCTTTCATTTATATCTCTTTGTATTTTTTGTAATATTTTAAAATTTTCTTTCTCTAAGCCTTTTGTGTACTTGATTAGATTTATTCCTAAATATTTCATCTCTTGAGTGAATAGCTTCGCATCTTCTTTTGATACTTTCTACATTATTTTGCACACAGAACCTTTCAACATTGCCTTGGCTTCATAACTTCGTCTGTTCTGATGGTTTACTAGCTTCATGTCTTTGCTCATTTAATTATAACATTTTCTTTTTTCTTCTAGAGCCACTTTTTGAAATCTCTGGATTCATATCTTTGATTTCATAATTTCTTCCATTCACTTTAGCTACTCCACATTCTATAGTCAGTGTCAGAATCTCTTCTAACATTCAGTTTGGTATTATTCTTTCCTGTCTTTTTCATGACCTTCCACTTTTTTGTTTAGAATGGCCCTGATACCATCCTACAGCTCGTCTAATCATTAGTCATTAGTGTTCAATTTGTTAAACTGAGTCTTGAGATGTTCTCCAAATTCTGGTGATGTACTCAAAATAACACTTTATGGAATCCTTTTCATTTTCTTAAGCTTCAACTTGAATTTTCATTTGAACAACTAATGATCTATTCTGCAATCAGATCCTAACCTTGTTCTGATTTATGATCTTGAAAGTCTATATTCTTTATTTCTACAAATGTGATCTACTGGATTTATTTGTATTTCATGTATAGTCATCATCTATGTTGCTAAATAAAGCTATTTATAGTGAATGCCATGATAGTGCAGTTTCAATCAGCAAGTACATTTCCCAACTACTAACCCTACTTTTTGTATTTTACATTAATTTTATATGATTGCAGAGGCATGTGTGGTATGCTTAGCAAATATTCAATTAGAACTTGAAAAGATAGTGTAATAATAGACATAGATCAATGGTAATTAGTCATACTGCATACAGTCTATATAAGCAATTATATGAAACTCAATGAAATGGGGGATTGTGTGGAACACAAAGTATATGAATGAAGCACAAAATAAATGAGTTATATGAAAACCAATGGAAAATAGGAAAAAATTTAAAAAGGAAAAAATACTTCCACAATGCTTTCTTGTATTTACTTCAAACTGAGTTGTTATCCATATTTTTCCAAATCTACAATTTTTAACTCTAAAGAAGCAATGCTTCTCTTTACATGGAATGATAATGCAATGCATCCTAAGAATTTGAAAACAATAAATTGAGATATCTTGAAAATATGCTTTGATTGATTTCCTTACCTTCTAGTGATAGTAAACCAAACCATCCCAAAGTACCCAGCACTGGACTTTGGGGGGGGGGGCAAAAATTATTTAATGCACAACAAAAATGTCATAAAAGCTTTTATTATTTATTAAAACTAGAGTAGAAAAATATTCCTTTGTGAAATAAGGTTAAGTGGAAAATAATATTTTATTTATGTTGAACTGAAAATAAGTTTAACATAAAGAATTTATAAAAAGAGGACAACTCAATAAATATTTGTTGAACAGAACTGAAAGGATGCTGAAAATTCAGAGAAACAGCTTGTCCCAAATATATAGTATATTAATTATTACACTTTTAAAGAATTCTATGATTACTTAAAAAAAAAACCAACAGAATTCCCCAAACATGAGAAATAATTCCTCTCAAATTTTTAAAATCAAAGATCACGTGACCCTTTGGCTAAGATTTTTAACTGAATAAAGCATAAAAAATGTAATAACTCCCAAATCATAGTATTAATATGATTAGAACTGAAAGGATGTGTTTCCCTAAAAAAGTAACCAGATCAACATGTTCAGTGTGTTTTAAGAGCATCTACGAAAGTTAACTTTTCATTGATGACAGTCAACACATTTGCATCTGGACTAGTTTTGGGAACCAAGTTACAAACCCCAGAATACAGAAACATCGGCTCAGTTTTAATTACAGAGCCACTCCCCACAGCACTCGGCTCCCGGTAAGTCATTCCCATGGTTGATGGTGTGGTTTTTTTCTTCACAGTAAATAAGTTGGCAGTACAGGTCCAATATCATAAAACTAAAAACACTATGAATATTAATTTACTATCTTAAGCAATAGTAGTTACAAAGAACCTCAAAGTTTTTAAAAACATTGTGCAGAGTGAGTCAACCCACTCCAGAATGGCCGGGTCTACGCAAGCCTGAGCCTGCACGGAAAATCAGACCTCAGAGTTGAAGCTTTTGGGTTTTTTTTAAATTTATTGAAAATATAAAGCAAATCTAGTTTTGGTGATAAAAATATAAAATATTCTATAACAACTAAAATGTACAAAGACAGACATATCAGAAATTCTGTAGGTTTATCCAATAAGAAAATAGTTACTGACCTCTGTAAATTTTTGTATTAAAAAAAATCAGAAATTAAATCTTTGTGTTATTTTGTAAAGTTAGGATTGTAATAATGCTGCCAACACTTAATTCTATTTGTAATTCTTAAAACGGTGGCATCTTTCTTCATATTTATACTTGTGATCACTAAGTCGAGGAGACCTGGGTGCACAGTAAGTATTAGGCTAACCAAAAGTTCAGGTGTTCGAATCCGCCAGTTGCTCCGTGGGAGGCTGATGTGGCAGTCCACTACCGCCTGGGGAAACTCATGGGCAGTTCTACTCCGACCTTTCAGGTTGCTATGTATGAATTGGAATCAGCTTGATGGCTCAGTTTTTAAATCACTGATTTGCTAAAAAACAATTTAAAAATCCACAGAGCTTTAAAAAACGCAAACTTTCTTGGAAGGCTGACCAATAAAATCACCATTTTGTCAGACCTTGAAGTAGTGAATTCCAGCTGAGCTGGGCCCTGGAGGGAGAGACAACTTTCTCCAGAGAGTCACTGCTCACCCCACGCACTGTTTGTCAACTTCTCCCTTTTCCTTATGAATCAGGGTGAAGTCTCTCTCAGGGAGGAGAGATAGGGAATGGCAAAGGACACACTGACAAATGAGATTAGTCAGAACTGGCTTTGGCAAGCACTGGGGCAATGGGACAGTTAAAACAGAATTTCAAGGGGGG
>NW_006399900.1:2735572-2736419 GCF_000299155.1 Elephantulus edwardii
TGCCAAAGGGGCCCTTTAGAGTAGTGAGAGAAGATCTTCACCCTGAAACCTACAGCGTCCCTTTTCAGCAGGAAGTAGCTAAGAGAATACGCTGTTCCCTTTTCCTTATGAATCAGGGTGAAGTCTCTCTCAGGGAGGAGAGATAGGGAATGGCAAAGGACACACTGACAAATGAGATTAATCAGAACTGGCTTTGGCAAGCACTGGGGCAATGGGACAGTTAAAACAGAATTTCAAGGGGGGAGGAAGGAACGAACTGGGGGGGGATAGAGGAAATAGTGCAACAATGAATGAATGGAAATCCAAAATCTCTGTAAATGTTCATTAAAATTAACAAAGTTTAATAATTAACAGTTTAATAAAAATTTAAAAAAAGAAAAGGGAATCAGACATCCTTTGAGTCCACAGGATCATTTTTTAATTTTCTGTGAACCGAACATTGTATAGCAAAGTGGTTTTCTGGTGTTTTGAGACTAGGTCCTCCTGGAAACAAGTTCTGGAGAACTTTGATGTTTCACAGCAAGGACTAAGCCTGGGGGGAAAAGATGCTATCTTCCTGACTTCTCGCCTTAACTTTCCTGAGCACCACACCCCAGTTGGAAATAACCAACTCCAGGGAGTGGAGTTAAAGGCTAAATTAGGATTTCTTAATAAAGGGCTGCTTAGTTAGGGGAACTGGGACACGATTGAAGGCCAAAGCCTCGTGATTCTTAAGTGAAGACTCTAGTTTTCCATTAAAAATTATGTAGAAGCCGACATTGTCCAGCAATGCTGGTGGCCTCTTAGGTCACAGGTTGTTGTTGTTGTTGTTATGTGTCATCGAGTCTCTTGCTACTCAATGTACAGC
>NW_006399900.1:2738984-2756435 GCF_000299155.1 Elephantulus edwardii
TTACTAGTTTTCCTATCAGGTTCTTCTGACTCTTGCTAGTACTTAATTATGATCTTCAATGAGCTCTTTGCTGAAAGCTACATATAAATACTAAAGCAAGAATATAATTCATTCTAAACTTACCCATGTCTATCAGCTAATTACTATATAGCATTTTGCCCATGAAGAATTTAGATTAAACTCTTAACTTATTAAAATTATGGAGCGTTTTGGAGATGTGTGCTCTAGGTCTTGAGTCTCTTCCTGTTCCTTCAAGTTTTCTTTCATTTTTCTAACTGGTTTGTGTTCCGTGTGCTTCTTTCCTGCGCAGGGATGCCTCATTTTAAGTGATGAGCTGAACCACACATCTCTTGTTCTTGGAGCCCGACTCTCAGGTGCAACCATAAGGACCTTCAAACACAACAGTGAGTACCATTATGGTCGTTGAGCATGTCTTGGCTTGCTCCCAGAACAAAGTGAAGGTTATTGATGGAACTTTCACCTTGCTTTTCAAACTGGAAACTTACTATAAAACACGTACTGTGTGTAATCGCTAATCAATTATGTCAGATTAATTGTACCATGTTTTGACTGCATTCCGTACTCTCTCATTAACTTCTAGTGATCTGGAGCAAAGGGTTGAAGTTCATCAAACATCTAGATTACTGAGTGTGACCTAGACAAAGCTTCTTAAGGAATTATTATCAATGATATTACTAAGACTAATACACAGTCATATAAATCAATAATGTCATGTCTCAAAGACATAACTGCTCTCTTAAGACTGCCAGTCACTTCCTAAACATGCCTCTGGAAACTCTATGAACTTTAAGAAACAACAATAGTTATAGAAAGGCTTCAGGTCTTTTGTTCATAGGGTCGTGCTCAATTCTATGGCAATCAGCAACAACAAAAAACATTTAATTATTAGAAATATATCTATCCAACTCAATAATTCTGCTTGAGAAAGTTTAAAGGCTCTTTAAATTTGATATTATAGTCAAGTAAAAAGTGATCTTGTGCTTTAACATTATGCCTCTTTTGACTCTTTCTCCCCAAATGTGCATTTAAAACTACACACAAACTCTTTACTCAACTTTGCTATAATATTATTACATTCTCTGTACTGTGTAATTGGGTAGTAAAAAAGTAAACTAATATTCATTACTATCAGAACTGTAAATTGCACAGAGGAGTTTGCCCATCTTTCTCCACAGAACGGTTTGTCTTTGGATTGGCTGCTCAACTTCTTACTCCTAGACTATTTCTTCTTTTTTTGTTTAATAAGGCAGCCTGTACTAGGGAAACTTGGAAAGATGCAGGAATGGGTACCTAAGCTTTGCCACTGACTTGCAGTGTCACTTGTACAAATATTTCTTGAACTTAGTTTCCTCATCTCCAGAATCAGGATGGGAGAGTGATAATGTGTAAGATGTAAGGATTCTTCTAATTCCTTGTTACCGTGACTGTAATTCTCTGCCTCTACACACAGAGACACAAGCAAATTGTTTCCTCTTTCTTTCTTCTCCCCATCCTTCTCTCTCACTTTCTCTTCCCACTCTAACTTTTCCATTGCTGTTTCTTGATACTCCTCTTTCATCCTTCAGGAAGCAGGTAACAACAATAATTCCAGTTTTGTTCTCCCCACTTTACAGCAAATCTCAAACCAAAGGGAAAATCATCCCTTTTGTGGAGGGGGTCATTAAGAATATACATGGAAGTGGTCATAATAGAAGGTGAAGAGATTGAGATTGTTAAGAGCTTCAGTTTGCTTGGTTTCACAATCAACTCTCTTGGCACTATTGTTGTTGATTGCTGTCAAACATGACTCATAGAGACCATAAAAACAAAGGGCCAGAAGCCTTTCTAAAACTATCATTATTTTTCAAAGTTCATAGAGTTTCCAGAGGCATGTTGTTTAGGAAGTGAATGCCACTCCTGCTTCCAAACTCTTGGTACTAGCAGTCAGGAAATTAAAAGATAAATTGTATTGGGAAAGTCAGCTGTCAGGGACATCTCCAGAGTACTGAAGAGCAATAATGTCATTCTGGAGACTACAGTGCACCTGAACCAGGCCATGATGGTGTGCCCGATCCAGGCCATGGTGTTCGCAGTGACGTGCTATGCATCAGAAAGCTAGTGACTAAGGATGATTGAAGGAAAATTGATGCCTCTGAGCTGTGGTGTTGGAGAAAAGTATTAAATATACCACGGACTGCTAAGAGGGACAGTGCAAGAGAGAAAGACCCTGGATGAGATGGATTGACTCAGTGACTGGAGAAATGGGGGTAAGTGTGTCAGAGACAATAAGGTTGGCTCAGGATAGAACAGGGTTCAGAGCTGTTGTACATGAGTCACAGGCAACTTGACAACACATAACAGCATTAGTCTACAATAAGTCCTTCTATTCAATATGTTTCTGTTAAAATTATATCAAGTAAATTCTGTGGAGCTTTTACTCTGTAGCATATGGTGTTGCTTGCTATGAGTTGAAATCAATGCACAGCCGCTAATAAGAGAGTTGGTCTAATAAAAAAACCTCTTACACTCACTGAAGAGGATGAAGTCAAGCTAGGCCTTTACTAAAACACTTTTAGTTGCTGTGTGAAAGTGAGTATTCTAGACTTCATGAGCAGAGCCTTGAAGAACTGATCTGATCTCATCAGATTTATAGTTAAAGTCTAAAATGCAGCTCAATGTTAATTTAAAGCACTTAATGCCATTTCATAATTTTGCATCAAGCATTGAGCCTTAGTTTTAGTCTTAAACAAGTGAAGTTTTTGAACACATTCTGATTTCTTGTTTGTTGTCATATCTAAACTTGAACTCATTTAGCAGTGTTGGAATTCATGTTTGAAGTAAGCATCTTTCAAGTGTTCAAGAAGTACTTTAAGTGATGGTGAGAAATGTCTTTAGTATTGGCATAAGTATGCAATCTCCTCCTGGTTCTTTGTCACTTAAAGGGAAATGTGTTCAAAAGTCCTATTTGTTTTTGAAAAATGTAAGACTCATAGTTGACAATTATTCTATTCTGTTCCCACTTGAGTAAATGGTGAAATTTTACAATCTCATTTCCAGATACAAATATATGCACAGGTTGTTATTTCTATGAAGAAAAATGTCAGTCTTAACCTCTCATACCTTCACTCTGTTCTACTAAGGACAGTGGTCCATTACTCTGGTTGTGTAGTTCCCTAGAGACAGATATTCTCTATTTCTCTCCCACCCTCCCTCTCACTTTATCTCCCATGTGTGTGTGTGTGTGTGTGTGTGGTGTGTGTGTGTGTGTACAGAGAGAACTTGAGGTTAGTAAATCCCAAAACTGTCAAAAACCAGGACAGAGATTTCTCCTGACTCAGATAGCTGCAGGGATGATGAACTCAGATTGGCAAGTCAGATTCCAAGGCCAATGAATTAAATATATTTTGGCAAAGTGGCAGATCATTAGCTCAAGTCCAAAAAAACAAGTGACCATATAGTGACAAAATAGATGCAGGGTCCGTAATAAGCAAAGAGCAAGAGAGATTTGCTGCATGTCCATATATTTTCAATACAGACTATGTGCCAGAAAAAACTTGCTTACAACTATTTGGATTTCCATTAAAGATCCCATCAAGGGAATAATTACATTCTATTTGATCCCATAAAGAGCATGACTACGCTACCACTGTCACACCAGCAAATCACAGGCAGCCAAGTTCACACAGTTGACACTATCACAACAGTTTCCTGGCCCTCTATGGTGTAGCTGCTGTATCACTCCTCTCTTTTTGGTTGGGGCAGAAAGAATGGAAGAAGCATGCTCTGACATTGGTTCTTTTCCTATCAGCTGATTGAAATAAGGGGTCGAGGGGACAAATCATGTCTGGTGTTCTTATGCACAGATCTGTGGAGTGGGTGCCAACACCATGGACACATCAGTGTAGAGCAGCTCTCTGTTTTTGTCTAAACATGAATATAAACAATTTAACAGAAAACACTTCATCTCACATACTTTTGCAAGTTGTCAGGAGATGACAGTCCTGGTAAAAGCCACCACGCTGGGAAAGGTCAGCAAAAGATAGGAAGAACCTCAGTGAGATGAACTGGCACCATGACTACGGCTGCAGGGTTGAGCATGGTGGAGATCATGATAAGGGTCTGGTCTATGACCACAGGGCAGTAGCTCAGTGGCACCTAACAACAAAATAGAATGGAAAACTTCCAGACAAGGCACATCTAAAGAACTATCATTGAAATATTAAAGTGAACTGATGGATTCCAGTCATTTGGTCTAACAGTTCTGACTAGTCAGAGACGGCTGCAGAGGTACAGAGCAGTGTCTCTGAACCTGACTCTCTTCATGGATGATATCCTTGATGTCATCCCACAACTCCTTTGTCAACTTCATACATGACTCTCATCTGATGGACTGCATGGGAATTGGGTTGACTACATCTGTGGAAGGAATTATTGTTTCTCTTGTTGTTGTTGTTATATGCTGTCGAGCCTCTTGTGACTTATAATGAACCTGTGTAAAATGTCTCTGAACCCTGCTCTCTCTTGAGCCAATTTCATTGTCTCTGACACACCTACCCCCATTGCCCCAGTCATTGAGTCAATCCATCTCAAGGGTCTTCCTCTCTCACACTGTCCCTCCACCCTCCAAGAATGATGCCTTTCTCCGAGGACTGATTCCTCCTAGCAACATGCTCAAAGCATGTGAGACCGAGTTTCAAAATCCTTGCTTCCAAGGAGCAGTCTGATTTCACCCTCTCCAGGACAGACCTGTTTATTCTCTTACCAGCCCATGATATGTTAAACACTCTTCTCCAGTACCACGACTCAAAGACATCAATTCTTCTATCATCAAAACAAAGCCAGGTCCTGACTGTGAATCAAACCATCAATTGTTGTTGTTGTTGTCATGTGCCATTGAGTTACCTGCAACTCATAGTTACCCTATATACAGCATCTCTGAACCCTGCCCTGAGCCAGTCTCACTAATTCTGACACACATACCCCCACTGACCCAGTTACTGTATTAATCCATCTCATCCGGGGTCCTTCTCTCCTGCGCTGTCCCTCCACCTTTCTGAGCATGATGTCCTTCTCCAAAGACTGGTCCGTCCTGACCACAGGCCCAAAGTATGTGAGACAGAACTTCAAAGTCCTAACCTCCAAGGAGAAACTTGGTTTCACCCTCTCCAAGACAAACTTACTTATTTTCTTGATGGTCCATGGTGTGTTCAAGACTCTTCGGAACCCTTATTCACTGTTGGTGGGAGTGTAAAATGGTGCAACCACTATGGAAGGCAGTATAGTGCTTTCTCAAAATGTTGTAAATAGAAATATCGTTTGATCCAGCAATTCCACTACTGGGAATATACCCTAAGAAACTAGAACTGTCACCCAAACAGATATATGCACACGCATGTTTATTGCTGCATTTTTCACAATAGCATAGAGATGGAAACAACCCAAGTCCCCATCAACAAACGAATGGATAGAAAAGCTGTGGTATAGTCACACAATAGAATACTATGAAGCACTGAAAAACAAGGAACTCATAAAATATTATACGAAATGGGTGACCCTGGAGGACATTATGCTGAGTGAAATATCTCTATCACAAAAAGACAACTACTGCATAATGCCACTGTTATAAAACAAGACTGATGTGGGGGTTGAGGGGAAACTAAGAAAAGAGGGGATAAATAACATACACTGAATTGAAACAGATGAAGAAAAGAACTGTTTAAAAGGAATATATGATTAGATGTTATTTGCATGACAACAGTCCAGAATAAGTGCTACATAGCAAAGTGGACAGGGGAGGGGAAGAAACTGCAACAATGAAAGATTATTTTTTTTCAAAGACAAAAGTGAACTAGGGGGAACAGGGAGGAAAATGTGCAGCAACGAATCAATGGAAATACAAGTTTTCTATAAACTTTCATTAAAATCTCAATTAAAATAATTTTTTTTAAATTTAGGTTGTTTATTTTTCATTTCAATGAACATCTACAGAGATTTTGGGATTCCATTCATTCATTGTTGCACCCTTCTCCCCGCACAAACCCCTCCCCCTCCCTTTTGCTCCTCTCCTTGAAAAGCAAAAGAAAAACTCCCTCATTGGTACACAATCCCCCCCACACCTCCCCAAACCCCACCCCCTACCCCCAAATATAATCCACTCTGCAACCCTCATTGCATACTCCTACAATTAAAATAATTTTTAAAAAGATAGGTTTGAGGCAATAAACCCCCAACTATCAAATTAGGAATATCATATTTTTTTCTTTTAAAGAGATATTGTGTTTCCACAACATGTGAGTATCAGAAAAGGCAAGAAAAGCCTGTGGAGTGGACAGTTTTCTTTCACAAACATCTATACCCTTGGAAATACGGTGGAAATTGCTATCAGTTGAAATCTACTCAATGACAGTACTTGTTTGTTGATTGGTTGGTTGCTTTTCAGTTTTTATTTATAAAAGGGCTTTATAACCAAATTGTATGATTCTAGACTGAATTCTAAAAAAGAAATGGAAAATGTCATAAACAACATTATTTGGATCAACTCACAAAATTGGAACGTTGGCGAATTAGAAAAGGTCAAATGGGAGATTGTATGAGTTAGCAAAAGAACCAGCGCGGCCAAGGAAGGGAGTTTCCTTCTTCTTTGGTGAAAAAAAATCAACACCCAAAGCACTCATTAATAACTCAAGTGATGTGTTGCATGGAGTAAATCTGTTGCAAAAGACCACCTCAAAGTGTTTAAAAGCAAAAATAGCCTTTGGATTACTTGGCTGAGCCTGGGTCAAGACAAGATCTTTCATTTACCACGTATGCCGGCAAAAGCTGGATAATCAAAGAGGAAGGATGAAGAAAGATTAATGCATTTGAATTGTGTTGTTAGGAAAAACCACAGAATGAATACACCATGGACTGCAAAAAGAAGGAAAAAATACATCTTGGAAGAAATAGAGTCAGAATACTCCTCACTTGTCTAAGGATAGCAAGACTCCCTCCCATATACACAATGCCCTCTTTCTCACTCATCAACATGCTTCTTGTTGTTGCATGGCTTCGAGCTGGATCATCTTACAGCTGACCTTCCAGAAGGTTTTCAGAGACAATTGATCACATGAGAAGAGATTGTCCACCTTTCTCCTGCAAAGTAGCGGATGGATTCAAACTGCCTGTCTTTGGGTTGGCAGTACAGCTCCTTATATCACTAACCCACCAGAGCTCCCTAAGCTGGGCTTTTAAACAGCATGAGCTTAATCTCCTTAGAGCTGTACTTAACATCATGAACATTCCAGAGCAGGGCTGTTTCTCCTGGAGTGACTTCTTTCCTGTGAAATGATGGAGATGAGGAGTTTGTGTGGAAGCGGAAAGAATTAAACAAAATTTTAACATGTTTGATATCAGTTGCACTGGAATTTCTTTCTTGTGCCATTTTCAGGAGGATACTAAATGCTTCACTGTATTTTGTTGTTGTTATGTACCATCGAGTCAGAACTGACTCAAAGCTGACCTTCCGGGGGCATTTTCAGAGGCAGTTAATTGTTCTGGAGGAGTTGGTGGATTCGAACTCAGAGCCTTTGATTTGGCAGCACAATTCTATACCATTAAGCCAGCAGAGCTCAATAAAATATATGTTGACATATTTTAATCCTTAAAATGCATCTATACAAGCTATTGAAATAATGTTCAAATTGTTTAAGGATCTGCAGAAAATATAAAGCTGGCAAGATGAACTATTGGATACAAAGTTCTCATAATCATTCTCATCTTCTTAAGGATAAAATTTATCCTCAGAGAGATTAAAGAACTTGTGTAAAGACACATTCAGGGCAATGGTATTGGTTAAAATTCAAACCCAAGTTCGTTGCACTTATCTTTGTTAATCTGTTCCAGGATTAGACTCTGAGACAAAAATTTAAATATAAGTCTATTTAGAAGGAGGTGGGACACATCCCTGGCGTACACCATTCCCAATTTTGAACCATGCAGTAGTTTCATGCTCTGGTCTGGTGATTACCTCCTGGTCCAAGTATAGGTTTCACATAAGCACAATTAATTGATTTAGGATTCCCATTCCTCTCAGAGTCAACCACAGTTTGTTTGGATCCACACAATCAAATGCCTTTGCATAATCAACGAAACACAAATAGACATTCTGCTGGTACTCTGCTTTCAGGCAAGATCCGTCTAAATTAGCCATAATATCTCTAGTACCATGGCCTCCTCTAAACTCAGCCAACACATCTGGTAGTTCTCTGTTGATGCTGTTCAGGCATTTTTGGATAATTTTCAGCAGACTCTTGCTTGCACATGATACTAATGATATTGTTCGATAATTTCCACACTGTCTGGTCACCTTTCTTTGGAATGGGAACAATTATCGATCTCTTCCAGTCAGTCAGCCAGGTGGTTGTTCTCCAGATTTCTTGGCAAAACTTGGTGAGTACCTCCAGGTCACCCTTTGTTTTTAGAAATGTGTCAATTGGTATGGAATCTATGAGAAAAAATATGGCAATAGGATTGGAGAAAGACTCATCAACAACCTGCATTATGCAGATGATACAACCTTGCTTGCTGAAACAGGAGGACCTGAAGCGCTTGTTGTAAAAGGTCAAGGACTGCAGCCTTCAATATGAATTGAAGCTCAACATCAAGAAAAAGATTCTCTCCACTGGGCTGATTGGCAGCATGATGATAGACAGTGAAGCAATTAAGATTGTTAATGCTTCAGTTTGCTTGGCTCCACAATCAATAATCTTGGTACCAGCAGCCAGAAAATCAAAAGATTAGTTGCATTGGGAAAGCCTGCTGTCAGGAACCTCTCCAGAGTACTGAAGAGCTACGATGTCAGTCTGCAGGACAAAGTCTTCACAATCACTTGCTATGCATCAGAAAGCTGGACAATGGTTAGGAATGATAGAAGGAGAATTGTTGCCTTTGAGCTATGGTGCTGGAAAAGAGTATTGAACATATCATGGACTGCTAAGAGAACAAACAGGTTCATCCTAGAAAGGGTGAAGTCAGGCTCCTCCTTGGAGCTAAAGATTCTGAAGTTCGTCTGACATATTTTGGGCATGTTACAAGGAGGGACCAATCCTTGTAGAGGGACATCATGCTTGGGAGGGTGGAAGGACAGCACAAGAGAGGAAGACCCTGGATGAGATAGATTGACTCAGTGACTGGGGTAATGGAGGTAAGTGTGTCAGAGACAGTGAGGTTGGCTCAAGACAGAGCAGGGTTCAGAGCTATTGTACATAGGGTCACTGTGAGTCACAGGCGACTCAATGGCGCGTAACAACATTTAGAAGGAGACACCAGGAAGCACTGATAAGGAGGCAGGGAATGGAGACAGCGATGAGAAGTCAAGAACAGGTGTGCTAAAAAAAAAATAAATAAATAAATAAATTAAAAAAAAAAAGAACAGTTGTGCTGTTACACAGGTAGACACAGTGCATGACTGGAGCTCATTTCACTGGAAATTCTGACAGGCAATGTAGATATGATTTCAGAATAAGGAAAAAATGGTATTTATATACCAATGTCTATTTGTGATTAGTTCCTGTTCAAGCTGAGTATGTTTCCACCACCACAAGAGTAAGCTAGGTAGATAGGATAGAGAAGACATTCACAGAACTTGTCACTTAACCAATGGCACAATCAAGCTAAGTATAGTCCATATGTAAGACTAAGAAAACTCTAGAGCCTTCAGCACTTTTATAAATGTAAAAATCCAAAAATTCTAATTGTGATCTGTCATGTTAATAGCCTGGATTTCAACCCAAAATGTTAAATTGGGCCTCTGAATTCTTTCTAGCTAAGGGATAAGAATATTTTTTGTCATTTTCTACTGAGATGATAATATAAACAATCCTTAAACTATTTTGTGAGTCGCTAGGTGCCCCAAAATTGTCTCATAAGTACATTTCACAATCTGAGCCATGGAATCAGCTCAAATCAGGAACCAACAAACTATAAGTTTGGTACATTTTGAAGTAATGGATGAGAGTCCTCATAGGATACTTGGATAACTTTTTAAACACTTCTGGGACCGGATGTATTAATACCTTTGACGAGTCCAGTTACAGCATTCCACTTATATTCTAGTAATACCGTATCTATTTCCTGGGTAAGTTTTAACTCTCTAGAAAGGCCAATATCTTTCAGAAATTTGGATAAGTAGGATTGAGCTGTTTTTTGTTTTGATTTTTTATTTCTCAGAATTTGTCCACTTCAACTTGCTTGTTTATAGTTTACATGTATGGGTATAGCACTTGTCTGTCAGTTCACTGTACTGAGGTGACTGGCATATTGCCAGAAGCTATGCCACTGGTCTTTGAAATACTAGCAATGATCCAAGGGGAATAGTTTCCAGACTAATATAGACTAGGGAGCAGGACTGGTCATCCTCTTCTGAAACAACAGGTCTTGGAAAATTATGACTAGCAGAGGAACATTATTAGATATAGTGCTGGAAGTAGGGGCCCTCAGATGGGAAGTCACTCAGAAAAAGAAAAAGTAATTGGGTCAATGAGCTCAAGCACCTCAGAGATCATGAGGGTGACACAGGAGAGGGCAGAGATCAGATCTGTTGTTCTTTGTGCTGCTGTGAGTTACAGTCAACTCAGCAGCACCTAACAACAAGAAGAGCCGACTTTTCCAACTGACTTGATATCGTTCACTCGCCGCCATCAAATGGAAGCCAGCTTATAGCTGACCCACTGGGTTTCCAAATCTGTAAATCACACAGGAGATAATGTCCTTTCTCTCTCAGAGTTGCTAGAGGTTTGAACCACCAGAGAGGTGTACAGTTTGATTGGCAGTGCAATTCCAAGAATTTGGATTAGTTCTTAGAGGGAAAAAAGAAATAAAGATCCTGAACAGAGGCAATGGAAAGCCTACAGAAGGACAAGTAAAGTTTCCAGTGTTTGTTGTAGATCAACGGCCCTGAGTGAAATATGCAGGGAAGGCTGGTCTGTAAACATCAGTGGGGCTGTTTTAAAGCTGTGATGTCTTATACCACGAGACAGGGCTTTGGTTCCTGAACTAGGTTGCTTACTTTATCCAATACAGTGACTATCTTTCTACCTTTTATGGAAACTAACAACACTGAGTGCTTGCTGGCTCTAAGGATCATTAAAAAAAATTATTATTTTGGGGTGGGGGGTGTGTCCCATCAAATCAAATCTGACTGGTACAGGAGGAGATTGCCCCTCCTTCTCCAGCAGAGCATCTGGTAGATAAGAGCCCACACCTCTGGGATTGCAGTATAGCTTCTTGCCACTAGGCCACCAGAGCTCCCTTCTAATGATCATTTTAACTGCCTTAATCCATTTTACTTTGGACTTCATCTTATTTGGATCCACAATCAATACATCTGATACCAACAGTCAGGAGATCAGAAGACCGGGAAAGTCTGTAATCTGGAACCTCTCAAAATTATTGAGGAGCAATAACGTTAGATTGAAGACTAAAGTGTGCCTGACTCAGTCTATGATCTTTTCAGTCACTTGCTATGCATCTGAGAGTTGGACAAGGAATAATGATGACCATGGAAGAAATGACGCCTTTGAAATGTGGTATTGGAGAAGAGTACTGAATATCCTGCAAACTGTCAAAAGAACAAAAAGATACGTCTTAAAGAAAGTGCAGCCAGAGTGCTCCTTTGAAGCAAAGATGATACTTATGGCATGTTGCTAGGAGAGGCTATTCCTTAGAAAGGGCCATCATACTTGGGAAGTTTGAGAGACAGAGACAAAGACCCTTGACCAGGTTGATTGACATAGTGACTTCAGCAATGTGTGTGTTCAAGTGTGTTAGAGACCATAAGGCTAGCACAGGATAGGACAGAATTCAGACCTATTATTCATAGGATCACTATGAGTCATACCCAACTCAATGGCACCTAACAACAACTGCCATTCATTTTAAGGAGCTCTGGTGGCTTAGTGGGAAAGAGTTATCTTTTTAGCCTAAAGGCCAAAGATTTGGATGTACCAAGGGAGAAAGATGGACAATCTCTTCCTGTGCAATTTACATCCTCTGAAAACTCACTGAAAGGTCAGCTACGCGCCGGTTCCAACTCAACAGTACACAGCAACAATTTGTTTTAGCCTCATTTTGTATAAGATATGTGCTAGTAGGAATCCTCCTTTAGATGTTTCTTTTTAATTCTTTTAATTGTGATCGCTTACGGACCTATACTTGGACCAGGAGGCAGTCATCAGAACAGAGCAAGAAAACACTGCATGGTTCAAAACCAGAAAAGGAGTGCATCGGGGATGTGTCCTATACCTATACCTCCTCAAACTATATGTGGAACAGATCACTTGGGAAGCAGGGCTTTATGAGGAGGAATGTGGCATCAGAATTGGAGGAAGACCCATCAACAACCTGTATTATGCAGATGACACAACCTTGCTCACTGAAACTGAGGAGGACCTGAAGCATCTGCTACAGAAAGTTAAGGACTGCAGACTTCAATATGAATTGAAGCTAAACATCAAGTAAACCAACATAAAATAAAAATTTTATTTTTAAAAAAGAAAATAAATATTTTTACCCCTGGGCTAACTGGCAGCACCGTGATAGATGGAGAAGAGATTGCGATTGTCAATAATCTCAGTTTATTCGGGTCCATAATTAGCACATCTGGAACCAGCAGCCAAGAAATCAAAAGACAAAGTGGATTAGGAAAGTCTGCTTTTAGGGATCTCTCCAGAGTGCTAAAGTGCAAAGATGTCAATCTAGAGACTAAGGTGTGCGTGAAGCAGGCCATGGTCTTTGCAATTACTTGCTATGCATCAGAGGGCTGGATGACGAATAAGTATGACAGAAGCAAAATCGGTGTCTTTGAGTTGTGGTGTTGGTGAAGAATGTTGAACATGAGAACAAACAAGTCTATCCTAGAGAGGATGAAACCAAGTTGCTCTGTGGAGGCAAGGATTTGAAACTCTGCTTCACATACTTTGGGCATGTGGCCAGAAAGGACCAGTCGTCAGAGAAGGACATCATGCTTGGAAAGGTAGCAGGACATCACAGAAGAGGGAGACCCTGGATGAGATAGATTGACACAGTAACTGGAACAATAGGGGGAGGAGTGTTGGAGACAGTGAGATTGGCTCAGGTTAGGACAAGGTTCAGAGTCGTTGTGCCTGGGGTCGCTGTGAGTCTCAGGAGACTCAATGGCGCACAATGACAACAACTGCCCTAAAGGGTAGTTAGTGGTTTGGAGTGCCCTAGGAGCACCATGGAAGAAAAGCCTGGCAACCTGTTTCTAGTTAGATCACAGCCAAGAACACCCTGTGTGCTGTTTTACTCTATGACACGTCAGGCCACTTGATTTGGAACCAACCAGTTTGTACTTTTTGTTTCTTGTTTATTATTATTTACAAAAAAATAAACAGAGGCCCAAAGCAGCCGATTAAATTGTTCAGAGTATGATAAGCTAGTAAGAGAGAGGCAGAGCTGGAATTTAAACCTAAGACGTTTGATTCCAGAGACCTTGTTTCTCATCTTGATGTACTTTTACCTCCTTCTCCAGCTCTTTCCATCCTCTGCTACCCGTGGATATTAGTGGTGGGTGTGTCTGATACTTAAAGGCTTCCCTCTCCTACAGAACTCTCCTTGGGTCTGGACAGTTCTTGATTGGGGAAAAGCAGCCAGCACTTAATTCAGCCCTTGTTGGAAGCCTGCCTGCCTGGAGATAGATGCAGGATTGCAGGACTGAAGCCCAGACACTCACCTTGGTCCCTGAGTCACCCCCACTGTCTCTGCATTGGCCTATCCACGTGGGCACTTTGCCTCTTTCCCAGATCTGTGTTCCCTAGACCGCTCCATAAGGATCTGATCCTTAAGCACTGCATCCTTAAGTCCAGTGCACAACAACATCACACCTGGCACCATTCTTCCCTCTTGCTGTACTTACCTTCCTTATCTCGCTCTTCAAGCTCAGAAACTGAAGGAATGACAGAATTCTCCCCCAGAATTCTACTCAGCTGGCAAGCTTTAACCCATACCTTCCTCAAACACAGGCCAAACCCTCTCCTAGCTGTCTTTACTCTCTTCCAAGAGGATCATCTGCGGTCTTTGACCTGCATTGACTAGTAACACCTGGCATGCGTTTATAGAGCCAGCCAGAAAACTTGAACCAAAGCATTCTCTCAACCTGCTTCGCAAACTTTAAAAGCACCACATTTTTAAGGCACCCGAAGTGCGCTCCATGGCTTTGTAGAGAGGAAAAAAAATCCATTAATGTGGCAGTAATAGTAACAAAGATGAACACAAGGAAGCACCTTTCCATTCTCAGACCCTGGTTTCTGGATCAACAGGGAAAAAGACCTCTCAGTGAAGGTCAGCTTTCAGCAAAGGTGTGGCAACAGAAAGGAAGGGGAAGGAGGAAGTCCAGAAAGCAAAGTGCAGTTACAGTCAAGTAAAGCAAGAATGAAGCTGAGTGTATGATCCTTATCTTGGGAAAACACACTTTGAAATGAATGTACTTAGCCTACCCTTATGGAAAGATGCCCGGCCAACCCTACAGCTACCCTAGATCCAAAAGCTCACTGATGATATCAGAGTTTTGAATTAAAGGCTAGGACAGGAGCAAGTTCTCAAGAAGCATTAAACACATAAGCCCTGACTATCAGTGTTGGCAAATACTAAAAGTTGAGCTATTCAGGGTATTAAGTAATTTGATAATCCAGTTAGCCATGCCTATAAAAGAGCTTTGCGCCAGAAGGCAGCCTCCACAGTTTGGATTTTGACAGTGAAATATTCATTACTCACACCACCAGGTCTCCTCTCAGAGTCTTTTCACAACCAAGGGGAATTATCTCTGTGAGTCAGACCTTGGGTGGTGAGGAATGTCCACAGCACTGTTGATTTTCAGCTTTGCAGCGATTACAAGTCCATGGTGTATCATTATCACTTACAACAGTGTTTTGCAAGAGCACTGTGTATGCGCACCTAGATACCATCAAATATATTCTTTCATTTCAGTTTTCATGTCACAAAATTTTTTTGTAAACCAACAACAAACTGGTTCTTCTAGTTTTGAGGTGTGGCCTTTACGTTTTGGTTGTTGTTGGAATTTTGTTGGGTGGTGGTGGTGGTTGTTGTGTGTGTGGTTTTTCCCCCACAAACCAACTGACTTTAGTTTGGTCACCTGAGAAAAATCACCAGCCTAATCATTCTTCCCAACTTCTCGGAGATGTCAAGAGGATTAGCATAATGCTGGCGTAAGTGCCTTTAATAATTTTTTTACAATCATTTACATTTAGCTTTTGGTTTGTCGAAACAGTAGATTCTCCAAGGCTAGCAGGAAGTAAAACAAAATTTGCTGAATCCTGAACAATTGTATGTAACCCACACGTGGTGGCGTTGTAAGTCTAAGAGACTGCAAGGAGAAGCACGTGGTGTATTAGTACGTTGGTCCAGCCCTTCAAAGTGTTACCATCATTACTTTTCCTTATCCAGCTTCTGTGACTCCAAGAAGTCAGTGAGCTTCCCACTCCCTCCCTATCCCTCACAGAGGAAACCCAGCTGGCTGATTTTCTCTTCTGAAAAATGACAAAGTGTCGATATTGGGGGATTCAGGAAATTCCATCAAATTGCTTCTCCCCATGGTGCTCCCTGTTCAAACTAAGCACAGTGAATTCTTTCCCTGCCAAGGAAGAGACTGGAATTCTTCTCATTTCTGCCTGTAACTTTCATAAAGCCGCGAAGACTTGTCCCCGTGGCTGACTTGTTATTTGAAGAATAAGAACAACTCTTTTTTAAAAAGTACGCTGTTGTTATGTACCGTTATGTGGAATCCACTCAAAATTGACCAGTCAGTGAATTTTCAGAGACAGCAAATCAAACAGGAGAAGATTGCTTATCTTTCTCCTTTAAAGCAGCAGGTTGATCTGAACCATATACCTTTGGATTAGCAGAGCAACTCCTTACCATGAAGCCACCAAAGCCCCCTTCTTTAGGACTGGTGACATTGTAAAAATGAACCCTGAAGTAACTGTGTTGACACAAAGCCAATACAAGGGTCTCTGGTTTTACACGTTTTTTATTTTCTCAAAACCTAGAATATTCCTTTTCCTTGTCATGGATTTTTAATTATGTCATTTATGCACTTACACACACACACACACACACACACACACACACACAGTGTAAATTTCAAGTCCTGGAAAGCACTTTTAAAACAGAAATGCTTGCATTTATTCCTTTGGACCATTTCAAGGCTAACAAACTTATAGCAGATTACAAAAAAAAAACAAAACGACAAAAGCTTATACTGCCAGTTGCATAGGGTGCTTCAACATCTTAAGAATCCAGTCGAAAACAAGTGTAGAAACCAATCATAATGTAGTAACCAATATCTCGTTGTGGTCAAGGAGTTGTTACCAACTCACAGTCAACCGTTCAGTGAGGTTTCTGAGACTAAGTTGCAGGAAAGGAGTTTGCTCATCTTTTTCCTCCAAGCTAATGACAACTCATGGCACCAGGCCTCTCTTGATATAGGGAAGGTGCAGTTGTTGTTGCTGTTGTATGCCATCCAGTTGTCTTCATCTCACATCTCACTGAAGGATAAACAACACATTTGAACCTTTTCCTCTCCTGCATCATTCTCAAAATCTCCAACTTGCTGGACTCCGGTGCCGTATCACTGTGTCAGTAGTCCATGGTAGTCGAGGGTCTTCCTCTCTTTCTCTGGCTCTCCAACTCTCCCAGCATGATCTCTTTTTCTAAGGCCAGGTCCCTCCTGATAATAGGTCCAAAGTTTGTGAGGTGAGGTTTCACCATCCTTGAAGCCCCCTGGTTGCACTTTTTTTTTTTAATCAGAAAGAATTTATTCTTACAGCTGGAATACATTCACATGTTTATGTGAAAATGAATTTAATATGTCTTTTTTTTCTTTTCCCCTTTTTTTATTATTAATTACAATGAAAATTTACAGAAACCTTGGATTTCCATTCATTCATTGTTGTACTTTTCTCCCCCACCTCCCCCACCCCCACCCACAGTACACTCCCTTCTCTAAAAAGTAAAAGAAAAGTTCTTTCACTGTTTTACAATCCCTCCCCCCAGGTTCACTCTACTATGCAGCCTTCGCTCTGGACTCCTGTCATGACAAAAATATCTAATCACATATCCCCTTTAAACAGTTTTCTCCCTTATCTGTTTCAATGCAGTATACATTGGTTTATCCCATCTTTCTCAGTCTCCCCCCAAACCCGATGTCAGTCCTGTTTTACAACAGTGGCTAGGGATTTTGAACATTTCTTCATATGCTTGTTGGCCATCTGAATGTCTTATTTGGTAAGGTGTCTGGTCATATCCTGTGCCCATTTTTTCAATTGGATTATTTACCTTTATCTTCTTGTGGTGGCTTAAACTTCTTTTTATTTTAGATTTTATTTTAATAATTTTAATGAACATTTACAGAAATTTTGGATTTCCATTCATTCATTG
>NW_006399900.1:2756565-2781191 GCF_000299155.1 Elephantulus edwardii
ACCCCACCCCCGCAAAAGCAGTTTCTAGTTTCTGTGGGGAATTTTTCCTCTTTCTTTTTCGTTTCCTCGGCTGCCATCTAGTGGTCAATGATGTAATGCATAGAGGTTGAGTCTATTCTGACGTAGACCCTGCAGAACAGAGCCGAGCTGCCCTTCTGGGCTTCCAAGACCATAAATCTTTACAGAAGCCAACTACTACATCTTTTTCCTCCAGAGCAACTGGTGGGTGCTTATCACAGACCTTTTCATTAATAAATGCCACCAGGGCTTCTTTTTCAATTTTTTTTTAATTTTCATATAATAATACCTTTACAGTATGTTTCGTTCATATACATTGTTTTCTATACAAGAACTTGGGCACAAACAGAGACTTGTACACCAATGTTCATAGCAGCATTATATACCACACCAAGAACATGGAAACAACTCAAATGCACAACCACAATGGAACGGACTGAGAAATTACAGTACATTCTCACAATGGAATACTATGCAGCACGCAAGAGCAATGATTTTACAAATTATTATCTAACATGAGAGGGATTGGAGAGCATTATGCTAAGTGAACTAACTCAGGCTCATAAAGACAAATACTGTATAAGACCATTATTGTAAACAATATACAAGGATGGAGGGGAGCTTAAATATAGGGTCGCACAATTTGATGGGTAGAGGAAGGAATTGGTGAAGGAAAGAAGAAAGGTCTGGTGTGAAAAACAATGTACATGAACTTTATGAACTTTGTATGTAAATCAGCATAAGATAAATCTTTTAAAAATATTAAAACAAGTCCATGGAACAAAATAAGATCTTGAGTCTATCCCATCTGAATTTAAAAATTATCTTAAGAATAGGTTTGAAGCATTGAACACTGAGGATCAAAGACCAGTTGAGCTGTGGAATGACAAGGATATCATCCACTAAGAGAACAAAAGGTCATTACAAAGAGAGGGGAGAAAGAAAAATTGAAAACAGATGTCAAAAGAGATTCTGAAAATTACAGTAGGGTATCAAGAAGAGCTTAACAGAAGAGTCCAAAGGGCAACTCAAGAAAACAAGCAAATATGATAATGTAATTTGCAGAGAGTTGAACTGAAGAATAAAAAGGAGAAACTCGTTTGGCATTTATCAAGTTAAAAAAAAAGCTAAAAAATAAATTTAATCCTTGAGTTGCAATACTGAAAGATGCTATGGAAAAAAAAAATCTTGAATGATCCAAGACACATCAAAAGAAGATAGAGGGAATACACAGAATCAGAGAATCAAAAAGAATTGGATGACAGTGAAATATTTTAGGAAGTTCCATATTATCAAGAGCCAGTGATAATGGAGGAAGAAGTTCAAGCTGTACTGAAGGCATTGGCAAAAAATAAGGTCCCGGGAATCAGTGGAATACCAACTGACAGTTGCAGCCCTGGATGTACTATGCACTTATCATCTTTGCAAGAAAATTTAGAGAATAGCTACTTAGCCTTCTAACTAAAAAAAAAATTTATATATATATATATATTTGTTCTTACTCCCAAGAACAGTGATCCAAAGAAATGTGGAAATTGCCAAAAATAGCATTAATATCTTTTGCAAAAGAGTAATTAATTATTCCATTTCCTTGAAGGTTTTGGTTTGGTTTGGTTTGGTTTGGTTAAATAATGTGTTTTGGGTGAAAGTTTACACAGCAGATTCGGTTTCCTTTAGCAATTACTACACAGATAGTTGATATCTTGGCAATATCAGATAGCTTTTTTTTATTTGTTAACATTTTCATTTATTCTCTTCTGAATATTCTATTTTCAACAATTTCATTCTCTTACTTCCTTACCCTTCCATCTCTGTTCTAGAGTAATTGTTGAGCCTTCGATCTTGTAAAGGTTATTTTTATTAAAATGTGTAGGACTTGCAAGTGAAATTCTTTATAATGTAAACTAATCTATCATTTAGCTGACAGGTGATATCAGGAGATAGTCTCAATTTAAAACTTCAGCTTCTAGTTTAAGGTTTTAAAACTTTCTCAGGACAGTAGTCTCAGATACTCCTCTAATCTCAACAATCCAAGCAAACCTAGACTTTCAGTTCTATTGTGACTTTGATCTGAAAGGTTGGGAAGGGTATCTAAGCCCTATCCTGTTCTTCTGATCTCCGGAAAGATGAGACCACGATTCGTTTAGACCATTAGCCATATAAACTAGCTCTTCTGCATCTTTGCTTCTCTTCATTTTCTTTCACTCCAGATACATAGAAATCTGTCTTATGTCTTAAATGATTGTTCACAAGCTTTTAATATCCCAGGCACTATGCATCACATTGGGAAATAGAGTATAAACTTTATTGGCTGTTCTTTTCCTTATATGTCATCAAGTTAGAACTAACTCAAAGCTAATGTTCCACAGGCTTTCAGAAGCAAATAATCTCATGGAAGGAGTCTGCCCTTCTTCTGTCCATGAAGCAACTGGTAGATTTGAACTGTGTGCCTTTGAGTTGGCAACATAACTCTTACCATTAGGCCACCAGAGTTCCCATGCGCCACCAGAATTCCCATGTTCACTATTTTATTAATTGTCCTGTGAAACTGTATTCTAAGACTTCAGACCCAGAAGACTAATCTCCTGATGTATTTATGTCTAACAAGTATTCATAACTGTAGTGCCATTGGGATTTTTTTAAATTTATCATTAATTTCAATGAAAATTTACAAAGACTTTGGATCTCCATTCATTCACTGTTGCACTTTTCTCCCCTCCCAACCCTACCCCCTAGAACACTACCCTCTTGGAAAAGTAAAAGAAAAATTTTTTCATTGTTTTACAAACCCTCCCCCAGGTCCCTTCCACTATACAGCCTTCACTCTGGACTCCTGTCATGACAAAAATACCTAATAATTTTCCCTCTTAAAAAGTTTTCTCCCTCACCTGTTTCAATGGAGTATACATTATTGAACCCATCCTTCTCAGTCTCCTCCCAAACGTGAGGTCAGCCCTGCTTTGCAACAGTGGCGCCATGCAGTATTTGTGGGTATTAGTGCATACACATACATCTAAATATACTAGTTGTTGTTACTAAGTGCTATCGAGTAGGAACTAATTCATAGTTGACACTTCAGGGCGTTTTCAGAGAGTGTAAATCACACAGAAGGTGATTGCCTATTTTTCTCCTACAGAGCAACTAGTAAATTCAAACAGCTTACTTTTGGGTTAACAGCACAACCCTTTACCACTAGGCCACTAGAGCTCAAGATATATTGGTATGTGTGCATATATCTTTATACATACATACATACATACATACATACATACATATAAACATGTGTAGTGATACAAATAATTCTAGTGGTTATTGGTGTCGCTGCGACATTATATATGTCACATTCTTTATCACAAATGCCTTTTTCCTCTATGTGTTTCTTACTGGCATTATTTTCTTCAGTCACAGTGTAGACCCGTCACCCACAGCTGATTCTGCATTTACCATCATCAAAATAGATAAGTGTCTCTTTTGGTGGCCTAGTGGTAAGAATCTGTGCTGCAATTCCAAAGGCATGTGGTTCAAATCCACCAGCGGCTCCACAGAAGGATAAGCAATCTTCTTCTGTGTGAGTAACTGCCTCTGAAAACCTGCTGGAGGGTCAGCTCTGGGTCTCTTCTGACTCACTGGTACACAGTGACAACAATTAAATCTGTGTCTATGAAGAAATGAAACCCAGACATTCCTTAGAGGCAAGAATGGTGAAGCTTGGTTCAAATTCTTTGGGCATGTTATCAAGAGACACTAGTGCTTGGGAAAAGCAAGGGCTCAATGAAATGAGATAGACTGACACAACGACTGCAGTAATGAACTTGAGCATGGCAGAGATTGCGATGGTGGCACAGAAGAGGATGAGGTTTTGATCTGCTGCTGGTAGGGTCACCATGAGCTGTACTTTACAACAACATCTGGAGAATGATTTCCCCTTTCTCCTTCTCTCACCCATCTCTCATAACCACTAATGAACATTTGTCTCAGTTTTATACTTGTTTTTATTGCTATATGCCATCCACTCACCTGTATAATAGCTCTGAACCCTGCCCTATCCTGAGCCAAGATAATACAATATATGGCATTTTTATGACAGAGTTACTTAACTTAGAACCATGCCCTTTAGATTAATCCAAATTAGAATATGTCTAGAGAATTTATTACCCTTTATGGCTGTGTAATATTCCATTGTGTGTATGTATATGTATATATAATATATATTATATATAATATATATATATATATTCCATTCTCTTTATTCTTCCCTCAATGATCACTTAGGTTGTTTCCATCTTTCTACTACTATAAGTAATACTACAGGGAACACAAGTATTCATGAGTGGTTTTGTAATATAGGTGTCAAGATATTTTCTTAAAATTTTAGTTGCTTTTGTTGTTTGAAGTGTCATCTAGTTGACTAAGATTCATAGCAACCCTTCGAACAACAGATCTGAGCCTTGCGCCGTCCCAAACCACCATCACCAACATAGAGTCAAGCCCATTGTTACAGCCACTATGTAAAACCATCTTGTTGAGGATCTTCCTCTCTTTCTCTGACCTTCCACTTTCCCCAGCCTAGTTTTTTGTAAGGACTATCAATGTCCTAATAACATGCTCAAAGTATGTGAGATTCACCATCCTTGTCTCAAAGGAGCACTCTATCCTTTCTCCAAGACAGATCTGTTTAATTTTTTTTGTTAGTCATTGAGATATCCAATACTCTTCTCCATTCACAATTAAAAGTCATTAATTCTTTTTCTATCATCTTTATTCATTAGTCCAACTTTCACATCCATTGTAGTTAACTAAAAAGACCATGGCTTTGATTAGTTGAATCCTAGTCTTTAAACTGATATACTTGCCTCTTTAGAACTTTGGAGAAGATCTTGATAGCAGATTTTCTCAATGCAACATATCATTTGATTTCTTGACTTTTTACAATGGATATTGATTGAGGATCCAAGTAAAATTAAATTATTGATAACCTCAGTCTCCTCTCCATCTATCACGATACTACCTATTGGTTCAGTGGTGAGAATTTTTGTTTTCTTATCCTTGAAATATAATCCATATTGAAGACTTTAATTGAAGTCTCTGGCAATATACTCTTACAATCATTTTACTTGCATGTGATATTAATAATATTGTTTAATAGTTTCCACATTCTTCCTGCTCACCTTTTTAGGGAATAGGAACAAATACGGATCTTTTCCAGTCACTTGGCCAGGTTAACTGTCTTCCAAATTTCCTGGCTGCTATAGACTAGTGAGCATGTGCTGCATCTGTTTATGGAAACATGTCAATTACTACTCCATTAATCACAGGGGCCTTATTTTTTGCCAATGCCTTCAGTGCAGCTTGAACTTCTTCATTACCAGTGGTCATTGATCATACGATACTTTGTGAAATTATTCTGTTTGAAACAGTGACCTTGTGTATTCCTTCCATCTTCTTTTGATGCTTTCTGTATTATTCAAGATTTTGCCTATAGCATCTTTCAGTATTGCAACTTGGAGCTTGAGTTTTTTCTTCAATTCTTTCAGCTTGATAAACACCAACAAGTTCTTCTCTTTTGGTTTTCTAACTCCTGTTCTTCACAAGTTTTGTTAAATGCTTTGTTTTGCTTTTTCAAGTTGCTCTTTGAACTCTTTCTTTCATCTCTTTCAGTTCAACAATCTTTGTTTTTGCCTCTCTTCATTCTAATGCAATTTTCAGGGTCTACTCTGACATCCATTTTGGTTCTTTCTTTCTCCCCTGTCATGATGACCTTTTGTTGTCTTCAAGGATAGTATCCTTGATGTCATCCCACAAGTCATCTGTCTTCTATCTTTAGTTTTCCATGCATCAAACTCATTCTTGAGATTTTGAAACTCAAGTGTGACAGAATCAAGCTCATGTATTAGTTGTTGCAGACTTCTTTTAATTTTCTCTAGCTTCACTTTGAACTTGTTCATGAGTAAGTGAGGTAGAGGTAGTATGGTGAAAGTCAAGTCGCAGAGTGTAAGACTTGTAGCAATAATGCTTCTCTCCATGCAAACCTGGCTGTAAAACTTTCATGTGTAAATAATTGGTAAAAGATAATCATATCTTCAGGAGTTAATGTTAGCCTTGTAACAAACCCTAAACCTAAGAGACGCAGCTAATGTAGGATTTCATGAAACACTTTTCAAGTGTTATGAATTATATCAATTATATGGTGTATCCATAATCATTGCTAAATCCTCAGTCACCATAAATAGAAACTCACTACATCCTCTTTTCCCAACACTGAGAACCACAAATAATCTGTACAAAACAATGTATGAGTGATGTGAGGAGGACACATTTGGCCTGTATGCACTTCACAAAGGGGAACAGAACAGTCCCTATCTGTAATGTCCACAATACAAAATCAATTTCCATAATGTTAGACATGACTTCAACCTTCTTCAACTTTAATTCTAAAACCAATTTTACTGCTCTACTACTTGGTTCAAAATCACACTGATCTCACAGAACATATGCACTGTTATGGATTTTATTAGGGAAGTTGTTGTTGTTATATGCTGTCAAGTTGGTTGCAACTTAGCAACCCTATTTATTATAGCCCTAAACCCTGCTTTATCCTGCACCAATCTTATTGTCTCTGACACATCTACCCCATTACCCCAGCCACTCAACCAATCCACCTCATAGAAGGTCCTCCTCTCCTGTGCTGTCCCTCCACCCTCCCAAGCACGATTTCCCTCTTCAAGGACTAGTCCCTCCTTGCAACATGTCCAAAGTATCTCAGATGAAGCTTCAGAATCCCTGCCTCCAAGGAGCAGCCTGGCTTTACCCTCTCCAGGATGAATCTGTGCATTCTTTTAGCAGTCCAAGGAATATTCAATACTCTTCTTCAACACCACAACTCAAAGGTATCAATTCTCCTTCTATCATCCCTAGTCCAGCTCTCTGATGCATAGCAAGAAATTGCAAAGATCATGACCTGTATCAGACGCACCTTAGTCTCCATATTGGCATCATTGCTCTTCAGTACTTTGGAGAGGTCTCTGACAGCAGACTTTCCCAATACAATGCGTCTTTTAATTTCCAGGCTACTGGTGCCAAGAGTGTTGATTGTGAAGCCAAGCAAACTAAAGCTGTTTACAATCTCAATCCCTTCACCATCCATCATGATGCTGCCAATTCGCCCAGTGGTGAGAATCTTTGTCTTCTTGATATTGAGCTTCAATCCATATTGAAGGCTGCATTCCTTTACCTTTTGCAGCAAACGCTTCAGGTCCTCCTCAGTTTCAGCAAGCAGGGTGTGTCATCTGCATAATGCAGATTGTTGATGAGTCTTCCTCCAATCCTGATGCCACATTTTTCCTCATAGAACCATTTTGAGTCAGACGATCATATGACCTACTATGCTGGAGATGAAAAGGTGGATACAAATGGTGTTGCTTTCATAGTTAAAAAAGTCATTCCTAGATCCGTCTTGAAATACAATATTGTGAGTGACAGGCTAGTATCCATATGTATACAAGGAAGTCCAGTGAATACCACTATCATTCAGATATATGCACCAACAACCAGAGCCAAAAAGGAAAGAAAAGACTTCTACCACCTTTTCCAGTCAGCGATCAAACATGCAATCAAGATGCATTCATAATAATGAGTGATTGGAATGCAAAAATTGGGAACCACGAAGAAGGATCAGTAGTTAGAAAACATGGACTTGGTGACAGAAATGAAGCTGGAGATGGAACAGTAGAATTTTACCCAATCAGTGATTTATTCATTGCACATACGTTTCATAAGAAACATAAACAAGGTTATACACATGGATTTCACCAGATGGTATGCATAGGAATCAGATTGATTACATCTGTGGAAAGAATCACTGGAGAAGTTCAATATCAGCTGTGAAAACTAGGCCAGGAGCTGATTGTGGAACAGACCACCAACTACTCTTACACAAATTTAAGCTGAAGCTAAGGAAAATTAAGTGAAATCCACGGGAACCAAAATATGACCTTGGGTCTATCCCACCAGAATTTCAAAGCCATCTCAGGAACAGGTTTGAGACCTTGAACACTAATGAGCGAAAACCAGATGAGCTGTGGAAAGATATCAAGAATATCACCCAGGATGAATGCAAAACCTCATTGCAAAGACAGAGGAGGAAGAGAAGACCAAAATGGATGTCAGAAAAGACTCTGAATGTTGCACCAGAGAACACTGAATTAAGGAAGTTGGCAGGATACAATTCTTCAGTTAGGATGGCTTCTGAAGAGTGCTTGTAGACATTTTTATTTTTAGCCTTACGATTTAGATCAGAGAAACAAAGCTCTCTTGTTTTTAGTCTTGTTGATTATACCATAGAGTCAGAGCCAACCCATAGTTAACCCTCCAGTGAGTTTTCAAAGGTGATTAATCACGTGGGAGTAGACTGCTTATGCTTTTTCCTTCAGAATTGCAAAGTAACTTCTTGTCACTAGGCGACCAACACTCCCGCCAATTATGGTGTCTCTCCCCAACTGATTTTTTTCCACATTTTATTTCTTTTAAAACCCAATTTTTTAAATTATGATTTTAACAAAAGTTTACAAAAAAGTTATATTTTCATTCATTAATTGTTGTAGATTTTACACCATCTCCCTCACTTCGCCCTCCCACAGTTCACTCTTTTTTTAATATTTATTCATTGTTACACAATTAGCTTTCTCTCTCCTCTCCCCCAGTCCTCTTTGCAATGTACCCTTTTTCTAGGCTGTTGTCATACATATCATGTCTAGTCATATATTCCTTTTAAACAGTTCTTTCCTTCATCTGTTCCAAGGCAGTATTTATTATTTATCCCCTCTTTTCACTCTTTCCTCCCAACCCGCATGCTGGTCCTGTTTTATAACAATGGTGTTATGCAATATTTGTCATTTTATGACTAAGATATTTCACTCAGCATAATGTCCTTAAGGATCACACATGTATGGTGTAATATTTTTTTACTTTACTTTATTAACCTTAATGAACATTTACAGATATCTTGGATTTCCATTCATTCATTGATATATTGTGTAATATTTTATGACTTATTATTTCTCAGTGCTGTGCAGTTTTCCATTATATGAATATACCATAGTGTTTCTATCAATTCATTTGCTGGTGAGCACTTGGGTTGCTTTCATTCTTTGCTATTGTAAATAATGTAGCAATAAACATGGATGCATGTATCTCTTTGACTGGCAGCTCTGGTTTACTTAAGGTATATTCCTAGTAGTGTAATTGCTGGGTCACATAGTTCTATTTCCAACTTTTTGAGAAAGCACCATACAGCCTCCATTTTACACTCCCACCAGCAGAGAATAATAGTTCCACTCTCTTCATAACCTTACCAGCATTTGTTGATTTCTGCCCTGCTGAATTTTCCTATTGATACAGGGGTGAGATGATACCTCATAGTTGCTTTTATTTGCATCTATTAAAGCTAGGGATTTTGAACATTTCCTCATGTGTTTATGTGCCATCTGAATGTCTTCTTTGGTGAAGTGTCTATTCATATCCCGTGCCCATTAAGTGATTGGGTTATTTACCTTTATCTTGTAGGTGATAAAATTATTCCACAAATTCTAGATATGAGTCTCTTATCAAGTATGGCATTATCAATTTTTTTTTCCTCAGTCTGTGGCTTTCCTTCTTACCCTGCTAGACAAGTGGTTTGTTTGTTTTTGTGTTGGTTTGTTGTGTTTTTTTTTAATGTGTGTTGGGATTTGATTTTTAGAAGATCCCATTGATCTATTATATTCTTTCCTGGTTGTTCTCCCCAATCTTTGCTCAAACTTGGACAAAGATCCCTGAGTCTAGCTATAGCTCTGTGAGTCCTAAGTTAGCTTGGTGTCACATACGTCTCTGGTTCTCTACTGAGGCTGCTACATTCTCACGTAGGTCCTGGTTTGACTGTCACCGGAATATCTGGCCTTGAAGGACATGAGTTGTATTCTTTGCCACTTCTTCCTCTCTGGCCATGAGATTGCCCTCTTGTGCTGTTAAACTTGCTCAATTCAAACCTGAAATAATGGGAAAACTGACTAATATCATCACAAGTTGTTTCTACCCACTTTGTTTCACGTTCCCATCTAGCCAGACCGTGAAAGTCAGAGTCCAAGACTAGGAAAGCCATTTTGTACAACGAACCTATGATACCAGGTAACTTTTGTTTTCTATACATTTTCCTATTGATGTTTTGGGTTGTGTTTTTTTTTCCACATAGGATAACATAGTATTCATCCTTTGACTTATTTCAGTTGGCTTGTTTTCAAGACTCATCCATGTATCAAGGCCTTATTTTTCTTTATGGTCAGTAATATTTCAGTGAATATGTAGATCACAGTCTGTTTATTCCTTCGTTTGTTCATGAGTACTGCGTCATCTCAACTCTGTGGCTATCATGACTACTGCTGCAGTAAGTCTTGGCTGCAGCTTTCTGGTTACTTCTCTTCTTTCACTTCTGAAAATATGCCTGGGAGGGGAATTGCTGGAGCATATGGGAACTCAGTGTTTAACTTTTTGAGAAACTGGCAACATTTTCACAGTGGTTATATCATTTTGCATAAAGATTTCCTCCACATCATGCCAACATTTGTTTTATTTCTTTTTTAATCTTACCCATCCTAGTGGGGGTAAGGTTGTATCTCATTATGGTTTTTATTTATGTACAGCAGAGGAGAAACTGGTGTGGTTGACTCTGTGTACTAATACAAACCTCCCTGATCATTAAACTTATCATAATTAAGTGATAGTAACCTTTAAGCTTTCACTCTAGTTGCTTCTTGAGTCTCTGAATATTTAGGTCTGACCCTAAGCCTGAGAGATCTGAATTCATCTAGAGTAAGAAAATGGAGGAAAAAAGTAAAAACCCTCTCTTAACTCCATTTCTTTTTGCTATCATTTCAAGATGCACAGAACCTCGAGAAGCACTTGAGAGACGCGATAATCTATGGCCAGCCACGTACCCGCAGAGCTTGGAAAAAGATTCTCATCTTGGTAGAAGGTATCTATAGGTAAGTCCATATGTGTAAGTGTTGTAACACTCTGAAGTCCACAATTAGCTGAGAACGGGAAACATCGACCTCTGGGAGTTAGACAACACCAATTAAAGGCTGTAAATCACATGAGAGGAGATTGTCCATCTTTCTCCTTCAGAGAAGCTAGTGGATTTGAGCTGCCTTTTCATTGGCAGTGATTTACAGCCTCTGAAACTTGCTAGAGAATCAGCTATGAGTTAGTCTCAAATATACAGCAGTAAATAGTTTGAAGTGTATCAGTGCTAACAAAGAATCAGTTTTTGAATGAACTGGCATTTCTATGAGAGAAAATTATGTCACTCTGCTTCTCTACAGCCTTGGAAATCTTGGTGGACAATTTTGTCATGTAGTGTGAGGCCACTATGAGTCAGAATCAAATTCATGGTGATGAGCTTCCTAAATTCAAGATGATATGATCATGAGATCCTTAACCAATTAAGTGTGCAAAGACACTATTTCCAAATAAAGTCACATTGTGAATATATATGAATTTTTCATAGACATGTATTATTCAAATCACTACTTTTTTTTTCTTAATTCCTTCCATTATCTTTGGCTGTGACCAAAAAGCTGTTTCCCCAACAGAACAAGGGAATACTGCGTAGTTTGCAGCCAGAAAAAGTATATGTCAGGGTTGAACTCTTTATCCAAACCTATTCAACCTGCATGCTGAGCAAATAATTTAAGAAGCCAGACTATGTGAAGACGAATGTGGCATAAGGATTGAATAATCTGTGCTATTCACAACCTCACTTGCTGAAAATGAATAGGACTTGAAACACTTGCTGCAGAAGATCAAAGACTTCCATAGGGATTACATTTCAATATCAAAAAGCAAGAACCCCTTACCACTGGACCAGCAGTGATGGAGAGTATTTGCAATTGCTTCCTATGCATCTGAGGGCCGGACAATGACTAAAGATGGCAAAAGATGAACCGATGCTTTTGAATTGTGGGATTGATGAGGAGTACTGAATAAATATCCCACAGACTGCCAAAGGTACAAACAAGTACGTCTTGGTAGAAGTGCAGTCAGGGCGTCCTTTAGAGGAAAAGATGGTGAAACTTCTCACATACTTTGTCGTCAATAGGGACTATCCTTGGAAAAAGACACACTGGGAACGGTGAAGAATCAGAAAAAGAGAAGAAGACCTTCAACAAGATGGACTAACACCATGACTAACAATAGGCTCCAATGTGTCAGAGTTGGTGAGTTGGCTCAGGAACAGGACAAGGTTCAGATCTGTTGTTCATAAGGTAGTCAGGAGTCCACGTTGACTTCAGTCCATTGCCGTACTCAATGTGTCAGTCCATCTCGTTGACGTTCTTCCTCTCTTTCTCTGACCCTCCACCTTCCCCAGAATGATGTCTTTAACATTGACTAGGCAGCACTTAACAAAAACCATAACAATACACTAGGATGTCAAAGACCTTTTGAAATTTGGTTATTCAGTACCAAAACATCTTTATGGATAGGCTCACCAGACTCCGAAGACATGAACCTGGCCCATGGTTGGCAACCAAATACGAATAAGTGACCTTCTTCTTTCCTCAAAATGGTGACATATATGCCTCTGATTTTTTGGAGGGAGAGTAGAGGTAACAGACAATCGTAATCCTAAGTTTTCATGCACTTTTAACTCAGAACGGCCACTAATCCATCATCAAAAGTTGTACTTTTTTTCGTTCCAACTCATGGCTGAAGTAATTTATTGACTGTTTGTTTTATAAAATGCAGTGCATGGAAATGATCATATGAAACATAATGTGAATGAAGGTATGTGTGAAACACAATGCCTATGAATGAAACACAATGTATATGAATTGTGTGTGCAATCCAGTATAAAATTTAAAAATTATGTAAAAAAAGAATAAATAAATCGACTGTTGTTGTTGAAATGGAACTTGCTCTTAAGCATCTTCTTGTGGCTGCCTTAGTCAAGGAGCCGTGAAAACATGACCCCAAAGTGACTGTTCCAAAAACAATTCCCCGTCAACCCTGTGGTTACACATCAAAGCAAATGCTTCCTGTGAGATAATTACTGAGAAGTGGAAAATGTTAAAATAGAGACATAAAGGATGTGTATGAGGAGTATGGCTGCAAAGAAGGCTGGAGGACAGATGGACCATTCATGTGACTAAATTGATTTGGGAGTTAGGCTCTGGCTTGAACATTGAAAACATCCACAGACACATATCTGGGCCCTTGGCGCTGACTGTCAGTTGAGGATTAAGGTGTTCTGTTTTTGTCTTTCTCTTTTTTTCTTTATTTAGTCTTATTAATCTGTCCAGAACTACCTTACAACACAGCCACTGGCTCCAAGAGAGTGAAAGCAAAAATATTCAACACCTTAGACATTAATCCGCACCCCTCCTAAGCAAAGCAAACCCAGGGCTGGCCCAGATTCCAGAGGATGGAAATCAGAGCCCAGCCTCTGATGGGTGAAGTCCCTTATGTGCAGAAGAATAGGGTGTATTGTGAGCAGTCATTTTTGGAGACAAACTAGCATGGTAGCCCAATTACCCTGGGATTTACAGAGAATAAGGTTTCCATCCTCCATAGACTTGCCTTGGCAAAGTAGTTCCTTTCTTCTCATCCACACAGGAATTCTATCTTTAGAAGAGACTATTGCCTGAAAAGCTATGTTCATAGATAGGAAACAAGGCACAGGTCTCAGTGCCTCTTGGATTTCAGCTTCTTTGTCTGTAAAATAAAGTTAGTCTAGAGCAGAGATCCAGGGAGCTCTGGTGGCTTAGCAGTAAGGAGTAGCACTGCCAAGCCAAAACCACACAGTTTGAATCTTCTCACTTTTCGGGGGGAGAAAGATAGGCAATCACCTCCTGAGTGATTTACAGTCTCTTAGAACCTGCAGGAGGGTCACCTATGAGTTGGTTCTGATTCGATGGTACATAATAATAACAGAGTGGATTTCCAGGGGCACAACCTCAGAGGAACAGCCTTTACCCAGATGTTCTTATTTGCTGCTGTCTTGGGGGTGGGGGGTGGGGAAGAAAGAAAATAGAAGTCACTTCCTTCTAGGTTTTCCAAAGGGTTAAGGTGAAGAATACAAAGTCAGTAGTTGACAAACGCACGTCTAGTTCTCACAGAAGCACTGTAGACATTAACGTGTTAAAAGTCCACACATATCCCCCTTTGAGTTTTTTTCCTCAAGGTTTTTTATTAATCTCTTGCCTGCAGCCTGTCACCAAGAACAACATACGCTCCCATGTACTACCACGAGCAGTCCACATAAGTCACTTTTTCCATAACTCCTAAAAGAGCAGTCAATCAAATCAGAAAGTCCCAAGCAGAAGGCGAGTCAGCCAAAGTCAGGTATGACCTCCAAAATGTTCGAGTAACTCTACAAAAGTAATAATAATAATTATATTACCATTCATAGATGATCTTGCTATTATTATTTATATGTTGAATTTAAAGGAGCTCAAATTTTGGAGGCAGGCCTATGACTTGGGTTCCAATCCAGACTTCACCCCTTACGGCTGTGTGTGTATGTCCCAAGTGCCTTTCATGAAGAATGGGGTCATGTGAGCACCTAGCAGAAGACATAATTCTTAAAGCCCACAACAAGGGTAACTGTCTTCATCAAATTTTCTTTTCAATTGAAGAAGTTGTAGTTTGGGAAATAACAAGTCTTCTGAATCTCAAAGCTTGTTTGTTCTTCATTCATCCAGAGGACAGGGCCAAGTGAGGGAATTTACTTTTAGCATACTTATAAATAAAATGTCCCTGACTCATTGGACAAATCCACTGTGAAGGATCTCTTTAAAGTGCTAGAGAGCAAGGATATCACTTTGAAGACTAAGATGTAACTGACTGACCCAAGCAATGGTGTTTTTGAATGCTTTGTGAAAGTTGGACAATGAATAAGGAAAACTGAAGAAAAATTGACATCTTTGAATTGTAGAGTTAGTGAAGAGTACTGAATATGCCACAGACTGCCAAAAGAACATAAGAAATTTATTTTAGGAGAAATATAGCCTGTGTGCTCCTTAGAGGCAAGGATGAGGAGAATTTGTGTCACAAACTTTGGGCATGTTATCTTTGTAAAAAGACATTAAGAGTGAAAAAGTAAAGTGTCAGTGAAGGAGAGGAAGACTCTCAATGAGATGGATTGACACTGGCTTCAACAAGGAGCTTGTGCAAAACAAGTTGTGAAGATGGTATGGATCAGGTAGAATTCCCTTCCGTGGTACATGGGTTCAAAATGAGTTGCAACGAGCATCTAAAGACAACACAACAGGGCCGTTCCAGAGGCCAGAGCACACCGTAGCCCCACTGGTGCTCTTTTGGCAGCAGTAGCCTGGTCTTTTCTTCAAAGGCATCTCTAGATGAGCTTGAACCTTCAAATTTCAGTTACATGCTGAGCTTGTTAACAATTGATGCCACCCAAACTGAATTCCCAAGGCTCAGATAACTTGCCCAAGATAGATAACTAAAAGCAAGCAGAGATGCGATTCAAACTCATGGCCTTGCAGAACCAGGGTCTCAATGTAAACAGAAGAGTCAACATGTGAAGACAAAAAGCGGGCAAAGCCATCATTTGACAGTCGGCATGAATCATCTGTACCTCAGCCTCTTCATCTCTAAAATGGGATGGAAACATGCAGTCTAAAATGCCTTGAGTTTTTATTTAAAAGAACAAGAATATTATCTTAATGTTCTGTGTTTTTCTTCAAGCCTTTTTTAAGAGAACACTGTTCAGTTCTTGAGAAGCTGAGGATTTCTTGTCAACTCATTATGACTTGTTGCTGTTATGTGCCGTCGAGTCATTTGCGACTCATAGCGACCCTATTCACAACAGCCCTAAATCCTGCTCTATCCTGCGCCAACCGTACCACCTCTGACACACCCATCCTGATTACCCCAGTCACCGAATCAATCCATCTCATAGAGGGTCTTCCCCTCCTGCGCTGTCCCTCCACCCTCCCAAGCATGATGTCCCTCTCCAAGGACCCGTCCCTCCTGGCAACATGTCCAAAGTATGTCAGACGAAGCCCCAGAATCCTTGCCTCCAAGGAGTAGCTTGGTTTAATCCTCTCCAAGATGAATCTGTTTGTTTTCCTGGCAGTCCATGGTACATTCAGTACCCTTCTCCAGCACCACAGCTCAAAAGCGTCCACTCTCCGTCCCTCTGTCCTCCCTAGTCATTGTCCAACTCTCTGATGCATAACAAGCGATTGCAAATACCATGGCCTGTATCAGGCACACCTTAGTCTCCAGAGAGACACTGTTGCTCCTGAGTACCTTAGAGAGGTCCCTAACAGCAGACTTTCCCATCGCGATACGCTTTTTGATTTCCTGACTGCTGGTGCCAAGAGTGTTGACTGTGAAGCCGAGCAAACTGAAGCTGTGAACAATCTCAATCTCTTCGCCATCCATCCTGACGCTGACAATTGGTCCAGTGGCGAGAATCTTTGTCTTCTTGACATTGAGCCTTAGTCCATACTGAAGGCTGCAGTCCTTGACCCTTCGGAGCAAGTGCATGAGGTCCTCTCCTCAGTTTCAGCAAGCAGGGTTGTGTCATCTGCATAACGCAGATTGTTAATAAATCTTCCACCAATCTTGATGCCACAATTCTCCTCATAGAGCCCAGCCTCTCAGATAATCTGCTCTGCATACATGTTGAAAAGGTATGGAGACAGGATGCATCCCTGGCGTACACCCTTCCCTATTTTGAACCATGCAGTGTTACCCTGCTCTGTTCTGACTACTGCCTCTTGGTCCAAGTATAGGTTTCGTATTAGCACAATTAAATGTTCTGGGATTCCCATTCTTCTCAGAGTCAGCCACAGTTTGTTTTGATCCACGCAGTCAAATGCCTTTGCATAATCAATGAAAAACAGATAGACATTCTTCTGGTATTCTCTGCTTTCAGCCAAGATCCACCTAACATCAGCAACAATATCCCTAGTACCACCACCCCTTCTAAACCCAGCCTGGACTTCCGGCAGTTCTCTGCTGACGTGCTGTTCTAATCGTTTTTGGATGATCTTCAGTAGAATCTTGCTTGCATGTGAAATCGATGACATTGTTCTGTAGTTTCCACACTCAGTTGGGTCACCTTTCTTTGGAATGGTGACTTAGAACTCGCATTTATTAAAGAATATACTGATGGGGGGTGGTGTGATGGTGGTGATTGTGTGCCATCTAGTCAGTTCTGAGACTATAAATTCCTTGGGAGGAGACTGCCCATATTATCAGCTGATGAATTCTAACCACCTACATTTGAGTTGGAAGTTCAGCTCCTTAACCACTGGAGCTGGGGAGGGAGGGGGCGGGTCCCAAATGGCTGGAGGCATAAACTTGAGCTCAAACATCCAAAATAACATTAATATATGAGTAATACTATCATTGAATTATTAATAACAAATTATTACTCAGCCCTCCCCCAAATTACATGTATTATATATTTGACTTCTCAAAACACTACTTACTTTAAGAATGCAAATCAGTCTCTTCCCTGAAATTATATGCAAAAGGCTAAGAACTTAGAGGTAAACTCTATCCTTTATCTCTATACCTGAAATAAAGACAGTAAGAAATCGTGGCTATGTTATTTTTTTTTATTAGTTTTCTTTCATTTTTTAACTCTTTTCCCAATTTCCTTGTCCAGGGTTATATTTCGGGCCCACCAAGAAGTTTTTTCCACCAATGCAATTGGCAAACTGGTGGTTTCATTCCAAATCCTGCCTTTAGGTAATATAGTTTATATGTAGAAGGAAAGGTGCTGAGAGAGGGCTTTTTAGAAAGGAGTCTTGTCACTTAGCTAATACATTATGTAATAGAAAAGATATAAAGAAATTATTCAGGGCTTGCTGGTTTAAGTTCCCACACAGAGCATCAAATTAACTAGTGGAATTATCTGTACCCACAGTTGTGTTTCAGTTGTTTTTCTTCTCCTTGAAGTCAAAAGAAAAAAAAAACAAAACAAACACCCAACATTGCTTCAGGAAGATAGAATAAAGAGCCATTTCGTTTTTATTATTTCTGGCACTGTGGGTTTTGTGTGGCGTTGTTTTGGGGTTTTTTTCCACATGTATCATTGCGTCAAAATGGCACAGACAGCATTTTTTTGTGCACGCACCAAGCCCAACGCTGCACTGTAGGTAAAGATTCAATTCAAGTTTAGTTACATTGAGAAAATGAAAACTTGATGCGGGTGAGCATAACTCCTTATAAAAGTGGAGCTCTCCCTAGGACTCCGTTCGTGCTCGGAGTTAACTCCGGAAATGAGCAGTATCCGTAGGGTCATTAATCTTAGAGGAAGAAATATAAACCAGGTGGGGCAGGCTCCTAGCAGCAGCGAGACCAGCCCCACCAGCGGATGGCTAATTAGTTGGCTTGAGTGTCTGCAAATTCTGTTCAACTTTAACTTTGGCTCCTGCCAAGCTCAGTTCCAGGACAAAGAACGGCCACTTGTGGCACGTCAGGTTTTTACATATTTGTCTTAACAACTTAAAACATTTTAAAGGTAAGAAGAAATTTCTAGAAGGCCAAAGCAATAAAGCAGTTTATTATGTCTGACCCCCACACACCTCCTTCCTAAAAGATTGGACACAGAGCTCAGTCAAGGGTTTCAGGTTCCTTAAATCCAGTTTCAACAGACTCATTCTCTCAGAGCTTCCTTCTGAGACAGTGGGGATAAACACATCGTGTGTCTGGGAGCTCCCAAGCACTACATCTTGTCAGCATCCCGAGAACACTACCAATTATGTCCTGCCTTAACCCTTATTTCACAAATGAGGGCGCTGAAGCAATAGTGTCAGGTAAGTTGTCCACATTCCCGAGGAGCGAGCTACCCAAAATCTGAGGCCACAATGTCCAAGGATCACACTGTCTGTCTTTCTATGGAAACAACTTTCACAAACACTAAATCTTGGGAAATACTGGCATTTTCTTCACAAAAGAAAACTCTAATTCATTAAATAAGACATTAGTCTTTATTCCACTAAAATCTGAATTCAGTCATCCAAAATAAGCCATCGCATCACCTCCAAACCCACACGCCTTGCTCTGGGATATTGTATGACTGGAATTCTCCTGTGTTGAGCCAACACTTAAACTTACTACTCTTTGAAATGCATCAAGTTTAACTTAATTTCTAAGAAAGAGGGGAGAAGTCCCTCTCATTATTTGATTCCATTGCATATTTCCTGAATTACATTGGCACATTGCTTGAATTGTTTGACTGGCTCTTTTGTGTGCGTGACCATGAATTGTTATGTTTTTCCAGAATTCTCTGCCAGTGCAATCAAAACTGTGGATGACATAGATACAGCCTACAAAATGTCCCAATAACCCATTAAAGTTAAACTTCCTCAAAGCTACTAAATTCCAGGGTATTGTTTACATATGAACTTTTATTTACTTTTCACACCTATGTTTGCCTTTGCAGGACTTGCCATGTTTTTGCAGTCTACACTCTATGAAAAATAAAGCACTTTAAGATAGAATGAAAGGGCTCATCTCTAGCAGCAGTGCAGTGTCTGCCACCCAGCAGCAGTGGCTTCTTCGAAATTAAAATGCTTAGCTCTCGCTGGGGGCCTGCTGTGCTGCAATCCCAAAGCCTGCTCTCCAAATCCGCCAGCTGCTTGGTGAGATGAGGATGGACAATCTCCTTCTGTACTATTGATTGCCTCAGACACTGAGTCAGTTCCGTCTTCACACAACATCGGCCCTCACTAGAACCACTGATTAGAAACTCTCGAGAACATGCCAGCAATCCACATTTTTACCCATACACAACCCCTGGGACATATATTGCCCACAAGACTTTGAGCCTGTCTCTTAGGAAGCTGCCAACCTGCTTGTAGCAGCACCTAGCAAAGGCCTGGTTAGCTGCATGAATCCGAAGAAACATGCCTCACCCCGCTAATCCCAACACCAGAAGCTACATGAGCCATCCGTGTCCCAAATAAATTATCAAAATCCAAATTACCTCAAGATCTATTTTCCCTTGGTTTAGCATGCCTCTCACTACTGGAAATATATAGTATCAACAGAAAATAATTTGGTCACAGAAAGCTGAACAAGCCGGGGTTCTGTGGCCCTGGGTGGTGCCAAAGTGTTAACAGCCTTAGCTTCTTACCCAAAGATTGGGGATTCCAGCCCATCCAAAGATGCCTGCGAAGGAAGCTCCGGCTATCCTAGCCGTAAAAATGCCTGCTCTCACAGGACCACCATGAGCTGAAATATACTCAATAGCAACTGGTACAAGGCAAGTTCTGATGGCTTAAGATTGAGGATCACTGCTTTAATGCTGCAGAGTAAGACAACTCTGCCAAGCCCTTTGTTTTCCCCCAGTGAGCGCCTGGGGACTTTCGAGTGGGATTCAAACCCACACCTCCATTGCAGACAAGAATTCTTAGACTACTCTTCTCCTGCACAGTTACTGCCTCTGAAACCCCCTTGGAGAGTCACCTACGGATCAGTTCCAACTTGACAGCACATAACACCAGCACAGTACTAAATAATAGTCTTCTGTGTGCTTTTAAGTCTCTCTTATTTTTTTTTGCTGATGAAGTGATAAAATTTTATTGTATTTAATCTTGACCTTTGATCTCAGTATTCTGTAGAATGATATGAGAAGTGCACATGAACTGCTTCTGCTTTGTGCCGAAATAATCATTGTCTTTGTTTTAAATTTCTGTGTCTAAATTGGGGTAGGCACTCTAGTGGCTTAGTAGTAAGGAGTTGCACTGCCAATACAAAGGCATGAGGTTCAAAGCCACCAGCTACTCTATAGGAGAAAGATGGACAGTCTTCTTTCATGCAATTAACTGCCTCTGAGAACCCACTGGAGGGTCAGCCATGAGTTAATTCTGACTCAATGGTACATAATAACACCACCAACAAATTGGTTTATTTAAGTCGTTGTAACACTACATATTTCTTTTGTCAGATACTTTTGTTTTATACCATGTTGAATGCTTTGCACTGAGTCCTTTAAATTCAGCTATTTCCTATACCTTTTGTAAAAGTATAAAAAATTTCTTTTTATACTGGTTTACTTACAAAGTCTCACTTTTTATCTTTAGAAATTCAAGCAACAATTTAGATCATAAATAACTAAGTAATATTGGCAGCCTGGTAAAATGTAGAGTTCTACATAGTATACAAATGTTGTTGTTGTTGTTCTTGTCATTGTTGTTGTTGTTAAGTGTTGTCAAGTCGCAGGCGACTCATAGCGACCCTATGAAGGAGAGTCCTCAACGCTTAGGTGCCTTTCTTCCTCTCTCCAGGTTCATAGGGTTTCCGGAGGCAAGCTATTATGGAAGTGGATGTCACTCCTACTTCCAAGCTTTTTTTCATTGGGGAGCTCCACCCCACTCTCTGTCCGCATTGGCTAACCAGCCATTAACGCATTTGACACATCAGTGTCACAGTGTTCAGCTTCACAGCAACCAAAAGTGACCGTGGTAGGCCAACTTGTACACCAGGGCTATACAGCCGAGAGGAGTGTCTGAACAAAAACAATGAAAGACAGGCCCGAGGGTCGCAGATTAAAAGTCACCCACCTTTGGCTTGGTAGGATCGCCTTCTGTCCACTGGGCCAGCTGATCTTTCTCTCTATGTTGATGTTATTGTTGTTAAGTGCCATCAAGTTGCAGGCAACTCATAGTGACCCTATGAAGGAGAGTCCTGGACACTTGGGTGCCTTTCTTCCTCTCTCCAGGTTCATAGGGTTTCCGGAGACAAGCTATTATGGATGTGGATGCCACTCCTCCTTCCAAGCTTGTTTTCATCGGGGAGCTCCACCCCACTCTCTGTCCACATTGGGTAACCAGCCATTAATGCATTTGACAAATCCGTGTCACAGTGTTCAGCCTCACGGCAACCACAAGTGACTGCTGTACAGCAACTTGTACACCAGGGCTATATGACCTCGAGGAATGTCTGAACAAAAACAATGAAAGACAGGCCAGAGGGTCGCGGATTAAAAGTCACCCACCTTTGGCTCCACACCTCGTGGGCCCCAAAGAACCACCACACCTGCTCGGAGTCCCCAAACCCACCTCCCTCCAGAAGCCAGAGACCGGATCCAGCTGGCATTAAATACCCCAAGACCCTAGGCGGGCTTGGCCTTTCATTGTCTTAGCAGCCTGGCACGCCCAAGTTCTAGAAAACTCCCTGCCCCAGACCCCCCATTCATCTGGCTAGTCTGCTCTGCCCACCCCCTTATGGGCCCCAAAGAACCACCACACGTGCTCAGAGTCCTCAAACCTACCGCGCCTCCAGAAGATTATACAAATAGAACTACTGAAATATATAGAGTCCAGAGTGGTCTGCTTGTAAAAATCAGCTTTATGAGGTCAATATGAGACCAAATGGCATCAGTAATACAGTGAGCTAATTATTCACTTGGAATTAGCCATCAAGACAAAAACATTCAAATTCATTTCATGTAAATTATTTTTTAATATGCACAGAAATTTTTGAACATTTCTTCAACATTAATAAGGTTTCCTTAAATAAAATGTGCCTTAAGAAAATAATTACAGAAGCATAGGAAAAATTAAACATTATTAATGTTAAACATAATTGTTGTTTGCCACTAAGAACTGACTCAAAGCTGACCCTCCAGAGGGTTTTCAGAGGTAGTAAATCATATGAGAGGAGCTAGCCTGTCCTCCTGTGAAGCAGCTGGTAGATTTGAACCACAAGCCTTTGAGATTGCAGCATAGCTTCTTACCACTAGGGCACCATGTTGCTGGTGATTGTAATTGAATTGAGCACAACTCATAGCAACCCTAGGAATAAAAGACCTGAAGCCTTTCTATAATTATTGTTTCTCAAAGTTCATAGGATTTTCAGAGGCATGTTGTTTAGGAAGTGGATGCCACTCCTGAGATCTCATAAAAATTATCAGTAATTAAAAAACAGACAAATAAACCAAAATCAAATATATCCTTTGTCTCACACACATGGCAACCCTCTAAGAGTGGAGCTTCCCCATGGAGTTTCCAAGGCTGTAATCTATAAACACAGACCTGCACATCTTTCTCCTGTGTCGTGACTGATGAGTTCGAAGTCCTTGACTCTCATTTAGTGGATTATGAGTATTTAGCAAGAACTGGAGGAAAGAGGGAAGGGATGTTCATTGATTGGGGGGCACTAAGATTTCATTTAGAGATATGAAGCATTTTTGTAAACAAGTATTGATAGTAGTTTCCCAGCATTGTGAATATTAATAAAACCACTGGATTCTAACCTGAAAACAATTAAAACAGAAAATGCTGTGTGGGTCTATTTTAAGACTAGGAAGAAAGGGAGAAAAGAGGGAGGAGAAGGAAATGGGAGGAAAGGAAAAAGAAAGAGAAGAGGGAGAGTGGAGAGAGGGAAAAGGCAAGGAGAAAAAGGAGAGTAGGAAGAAAGGAAAGGTGTGCCTCCTTCACTCCTGGCTGATTGATGTCCTGCAGGTTAGCTGAGACACACCAGAAGGGGGACCAGTGCAAATCTTCCTAGAAAGTTCAATGTTACTCATAAGCATTTCTTTTTGTGATGTAGCATGGAAGGTTCCATTGTGCACCTGCCTCAGATTGTGGCTCTGAAGAATAAATACAAAGCCTACCTCTACATAGATGAGGCTCATAGCATTGGGAGCGTGGGCCCCACTGGCCGAGGTGTCGTGGAATTCTTTGGAATGGACCCTCGTGATATCGATGTGTTCATGGGCACCTTCACTAAAAGCTTTGGCGCTTCAGGAGGTTACATAGCTGGAAGGAAGGTAAGCATCTCCAAAGTGTATGTAAAACTTGATCTTCCTGGGAATGTAGTCTTTACAGGACTTCTCTGATTTTCTGAGAATTTCTGTTCTATTCATACCTCTTTCTTGAGCTTCATGGTCTAGCTACAGTGGATTCACAGACAAGTCAAACACATAACTTCTAGGAGCTCGCTCTGTAACAGTGAAGACAGACACACAATGAGCAGTCACATTCTCATAGGATGATAGCGCTAGCAGCGTATGCCGGTAAAGACCAAGTGCGGAGTGGAGGGAGTGTCTGGGAAGTCTTCTCGCATGAACACCAATCTTGTAGACAAACGATCTGGAAGCAGGTGCCTTGTTACATTCCTGAAATGGGAAACACTCCATATCACAGAAATAATAAAGAGATGTTCAAGAGCCATAAGCATTTTTGGTTTTGTAGCATGAAAAACTACAAAGGATGAGAGCTACAATAGGCTATTTTTTGTGTGTGGTTATTATTCTTCCCCCCCTTTTTTTAATTTAAATAGCATTCCGTTTATTACAAATATTTAGTATTGGCTTCCCATATTTCCCCCCTTTTGTTTTTATCATAAGTATGTTATCATCTAGATGAGCATCCTTTATACACAAACAAACAAATTAAACATAACAAACTCAAAGAAATACTTACCAAAATCTCCATATGATCAGAAAGATTCAGGTTGAATATTCCTTGAAAGTTTGTTTTAATTGTCCCATTGCCACAGTGCTTGTCAAAGCCAGTTCTGATTAATCTCCTTTGTCAGTGTGTCCTTTGCCATTCCCTATCACTCCTCCCTTAGAGAGATTTCACCCT
>NW_006399900.1:2781484-2790653 GCF_000299155.1 Elephantulus edwardii
ACAAATCAAGTTACAGAGGGAAGGTAGTTCTTAAAATAAAAGGATTATTGACTAACACTTTGTCTATTATAGTATAAAGGTTAGGAACCACAAGATCTAGAGGCTCAACTATGTCATTTATTGTTCTTAAGTCCTGGACCAAATTCCATCTGCCACTGGGTTGTTTCACATGCAAGGCAGACGTGAAGTAAGGAACTGCTTATGAGGTTTTCCATCAATTCCAACAACTAAGAAATAGTGAGAAGAATTGGGACCTCAGAAGGCTTTTAGGACCAAATAATAGGCTCTTCTGTCCAGGAAAAAATGAATATACTTACCAGTAATGTTAATGCTTACCCACGGCTCTTCTGGGAGGATCTGAATCATTGAAGATTCCTCCTTTGTTTCCAGCTGGGCGCTGGGGCCTGTCAGTCCTGTCAGTCAGAGGACCTGATGTGGGCTGCCCTTGGCCAAGTGTCCTTCAGATCCACACTTAAAGCAAGTGAGTGGGAGCTTCCTCTCTACTCCCTTGCCTATCTATGGCTCTCATCTGTGACACTATCTACTAAAGTGGCCCAGCTTTCCACAGTGGAAGCAATTCTGACCACATTTATTACCTTTGGGTGGCATTGTTTATGAGTAAGACTTCCTTTTCCTGACATAGGCCCTGTGGCAGCAATAGCTGCCCCAATAATTTTGGCCATTGTCTGGTCTTTTCTCTTCCCTCTAGATCCCAGTTGTTAAAAGAGGGGAAAATTTAAACAAATATATAACAAATAATTTTGAACAGTATAATCTTTAAGCGTGGAAGAAGGAGTGGCATCCACTTCCATAATAGCTTGCCTCCGGAAACCCTATGAACTTGCAGAGAGGATGAAAGGCACCCAAGCGTCGAGGACTCTCCTTCATAGGGTCGCTATGAGTCGCCTGAGACTCGAAGGCACTTAACAACAACAACAACAACATAATCTTTTAAGTTTAAAGCTAGAAATATTATCAATATGATCATTTCCAGTCCAGACATACATGTTCCTATGCAGTTCCTATTTTCCGTAAATAGTGTTGGTAAGAAAAATATTGTAAATGTGGGTACAGTTCCACTATTCCTCCTCCATGCCATGATACAGTGTTATTAGCATGAGCAGTTATAAATCCATTGCCTTCCTTACACTATCTTAAATTTTTTAATTTAAATTTATTGTTAATTTTAGTAAAAATTTACAGAGACTTTGGATTTCCATCCATTCATTCATTCATTGTTGCACATTTCTCCCCTCCCAACCCTCACCCCCAGAACACTACCCTCTTGGAAAAGTAAAAGAAAAATTCTTTCATTGTTTTACAAACCCTCCCCCAGGTCCACTCCATCATGAAGCCTTCGCTCTAGACTCCTGTCATGACAAAAATACCCAATCACATATCCCTTTTAAACAGTTTTCTCCCTTACCTGTTTCAATGCAGTATACATTATTGAACCCATCTTTCTCAGTCTCTCCCCAACCCCAAGGTCAGTCCTGTTTTACAACAGTGGCACCATGCAGTATTTGTCCTTTTGTGGCTGAGATACTTCACTCAACATATTGTCCTCTAGAGTCATCCATTTTGAATAATATTGCATGAGTCCCTTGTTTTTCAATGCAGCATAGTATTCCATTGTGTGAATTTACCACAGCTTCTCTAGCCATTCTTTTGTTGATGGACACTTAGGTTGTTTCCAACTCCTTGCTATTGTGAACAAAGCCGCAATAAACATGGGTGTGCATATATCTTCTTGGATGTCAGTTGTGGTCTCTTTGGGATATATTACCAGTAGTGGAATTGCTGGGTCAAATAGTATCTCTATTTGCAACTTTTTGAGAAAGCGCCATACCGCTTTCCACAGTGGTTGCACCATTTTACACTCCCACCAACAGTGAATAAGGGCTCCCGTTTCTCCACAACCTCGCCAGCACTTGTTGCTTGCTGTTCCGTTAAATTTTGTTATGCTGACTGGGGTGAGATGATATCTCATAGTTGTTTTTATTTGCATCTCTTTTAGAACTAGGGATTTTGAACATTTCTTCATGTTCTTGTTAGCCATCTGAATATTGTTTTCGGTGAAGTGCCTGTTCATATCCTGTGCTACAATAGGCTATTAAAATCAGGTAGCAAAGGGTTTGCACATTGTGCTAGGAATTAGGTGTTTTGAGAGTTTTAATGAAAATTGTAATTTTGTCAGAGATGTGGTTTTAAATTATTTTCTGTGCAAAAATAATTTACTCCCACACTTTTGTATAACTGTACCCATTAGCTAACACCTAAAAATTCTGACCAGGTGAATTTTATCCCTGACTATTATAATGGCAATATTATCAAGAGGGTTGCAAGTGTGAAACAACCATCCACAAAGGTTTGAAAGAAATTAACAAGCAGAAGGAAGGAAGGGAATAAAAGGGAAAAATACATACCCATCCTGGGTTTAAGGGATAGGATAAAAACTCCATTGTATCGTGTAAATCCTGACCAGTTTTTCATAAGAACCCTTCACATGTCCCACAGAGATTGTGTCAAAACGGCATTGTCTCTCCCTACAAGGAAGTAGCAAAACTCAAGCTAGCCAGTTTACACAGATAGCATCGCTAGCTTATCTCAATTTCGCAAACTGAACGGGAGCAGGAGTTCAGACTCCTGGTAAACCAGTTAGATAGACCAGGTAATCAGTCTAAAACAGTGCTGATGTTGAAGCTTTGTGTTTGATTTCATGCTGGCCACTCACACAACCAAGAGGCACGCAAATAATCAAATGGTTCAGGGGTTTTCAGAGCTCTTTATCCTTCAAGAAACCTTACTCTCTTCGGAGCTCATGACGTGGTTTTGTCATCCTCTCCTCCAGGGTCCAGAAGGAATTCAGCTAATGCTAAAAACAGAGGCAACGTCAGGCACTTAACCCAAGTCAGCTAGATTTGGCGAAAGGTTAGGTGTTCCTGCCGAGCTGTGGAATGAGAGTCTCGAGCGGAGGGCTGGCCGACAGGTCCAGACTTTGCTGCTTCGTGGGATTATGGTTTTGTGATTACTTTAGCAGCAGTCCTGCGCACTACCATTTTTAGCCAAGCGGAACTCTGTTTCCTGAACCAAAGACACCTGAATAAACTGAAGCAGGTGGATCTTTGAAATGCTTGTCAAAGTTGTTGTATGTCACATATTTCTGCCTTCGAGTTTCCTCATTTGATACCCACTTTAAACAAAGGCTGAGGAAGAAGCCAGAGGAAAGGCCAAATCACCACTCACGGGGCCTCTCTCTCAACTCACCACATTGAAGGCATTTCAGTTGGAGAATTTTTAATGTGATTTTTTGCTCTTGACATGCAAACTTTTGTTTATTTGGGGTAAATATTAAGCAATTGTAAAAATTATTATCACTTACATTTTAGTTGTTAGATGAAAACAAACAAACAAACAAGAACATGTAAATATGTTCACTCTCTTCTGACCTTTAAAATACTATTATATGCACACTTGGATTCAGACAGCTGCATCTTTCCCCCCTCACCCCCCCCCCGCCCCGCCCCCAGTTCTCCCCCAGCTCCCCCCCAACTCTCTCTCTTTTGGCTCCACATTCACTGCATTCCTCCTACAAAACACTAGGTGGCAGTCGATAATACAGGTTTTGGCAGAGACCCAAAGTTGGTACAGGAGCCAAACAGCCTTGAGTTCAGGAGACATCAAAATGCAAAACCCAGAGTCTTTCCAAGACTTGGAGCGTCAACAGAATGTGGAAGGGCATTTCAGAAGGTGTCTGTGTGTGTAATTCCCCGAGCACTTTAAAAACTGGTCAGATGCACACCTATCTGGAATGGTTTGGATGTCAGTTGCTCTGAGGTGGATTCTGATTCCTGGCTTCTCCCACTCATGTGGAAAACTAGACCTTTGCGCCTCACGTGGAAAATTAGACCCCTCCTCCATAGGGGGTTATGGCCAAGTTATTTCAGAAGTAGATCTCCAGTCCTGTCTTCCACAGTGCCTGTGGAAGGGTTTGAATTTCCACCTTACTGGGTACTGTCAAACCCTTGACGAAACCATTTGCACTGTCCAGTGATTCCTGAGGCTATGAAACTCCAGGAAAAAAAAATACTTTTTTTCCCTATTCTAGTGAAGCCATAAGCTTGGAAGCAGGAGTGGCATCCAACTTCTGAAATGGCTTGCCTCCAAACTATGAACAGTGCTCATGTCTTTCCTTCATAGGATCGCTAAGAGCGGTGTACTACTCGACGGCAATTAACAACAGTGAAGCCATAGCTTACTGAAATCGACAGACAGACATAGATAGGTGATTGTTGTTGTGTGCTAGCCAGTGGGAACCAACTCATAGCTGACCCTCAATTGAGTTTTCAGAGGCTGTGAATCGCATGGGTGGAGACTGTCCATATTTCACCCACCGATCATTTAAGGCCCTTTAGATACATATATCTGCACTATAGATGTGGTGTTGAGTTTGCTATCATGTCAGAGCTGACTCATAGGCACCCCTCTAGTGGGTTTTCAGAGGCGGTAATTCACATGAAAGGATTTTGTGGCCGTCTTCCTCTCACTGAGCAGTGCTTTCAAACCAAGTTGTCTTTAAGCTGCAGTGTGCATGTGCTGTTGTCCATTGTCAAGTCGGTGCTGACCCATTGCTGATCGTCCAGCGGGTTTTCAGAGGTAGTCTCGTCAGTTTGGAGGAGATTGCCCTTCTTTCTCCCACAGAGCAGCTGATGGATTCAAACCCTGTCCCTTTAGGAGGGCAGCACAACTCCTTACAGTAGGCCACCAGATACAGATATAGATTAGAGATTGAGATAGATACAGATATAGATATAGTTATAATATCATACTTTGAATTTTTTATAATCAGTTTTTTCCTTGGAGTTTAGATTTTATAAGTTTAGAATTTCACCTTCAATTTAAATAATAATTTCTATTCCCCCAAATGTTGAATGATTTTATGAAGTTTTTTAGGTTATGCTTTTTTTAAATTTTTTTAGGTTATGCTTTTTAATTTAAAGAATGTAAGATTAGCAATATATTTATTATTACTGAAAAATAGAAATTATTTTATACCAGTGGATACAAAATTAACTATTAAAAAAGTTGAAGCACATATCCTCATACTTTACATTTTTTCAAACCCTAAATAATTGCAATTCCATTATGTTAATTGTTTATAGGAAATCTTTAGATTTGGAAAGAATCACTTGAGTCCAGAATCCTAGAAAAAGACATACACATCTGACCCTACACTCTTTTTTATTTAAAAAAAAGTCATTTTTTATTGGTTTGCTTACAAAGGTAGTTCCATTGTGTTTCACACTATTCTTCATTCACATGGTGTTTCATACAATCACTCCCATGAGTCATGTTTTAGTAAATTAATCATTATTGGACTATGCCCATCATAGCCTGTATTTTCAGGTCCCCACCAAATCTTTCTAATTTCTTTTACCCCCTCCCTCCATCCTGCACTCTTTTTAAAATGACAATGTCTGTTGGTAACAAACCCTGGCTGTTGAGTGAAGTGCACCTCGTGATTCTCCATCAAGCTTCTGAAGCTGAAATCTTCAGAGAAGGAGATTAATCACCTTTTGTCCATGGAACAGCTGGTGGGTTTGAACTGATGGCCCTTTTGTTTAGCAGTTTGACATGTTGTACACTATGCCACCAGCGCTTCTTAATGTATGTGATGTTGTTATTGTTATGTACGATTGAGTCAAAACTGAGCCATAGCTGACCCTCAGCAGGTTTTCAGAGGCAGTAAATCACACAGGAAGAGATTACTCATCCTTCTCCCAAGAAGCAGCTGGTGGATTTGAATCATATGGCTTCAAATTGGCAGCACAGCTCCTTATCACTAGGCCAACCGAACAGTAGAGAAACTATATTCCCAGAATCAGTGGTCAGGATTTTTGGCTCTAACCTTCCCCAAATCTATGTTTGAGAGGTTTTAGAAATCTCCCCAGAGTTGGTCAAGGTTAACACCCTGTATGTTAGCCGGCTAGGATTTGTTTGCCAACAAAAAAAGGAGAGGGGGATAAAAGAGAATAGCATTGCTGTTAGCTCCAAACGTCCCCTCAGAAAATCTTCGCTCTACAAATCCATCTCTTTTTATTGGAGCTCAGTGTCCTGGGAATTCTTTTTGTCCCCATCTCAGGGAAATGGATAAAACAGTCTCTCCTGAACCGGGAAGATTTTGCTCTCTCCTTTCCCTGAAGTTTGGAGCTGCTCTAGATTAGCTGTGAATTCTCCAACCTGGAGTCCTCTCTACTTCACAGACCTTTGAAGTGAAATATCAGCTCATTACTTCTCTCCACCTGTCAGAGTCCCCCACCATGAACAGTTTCTTTGAAGAAAGCCCAAGTTAACAGAGTTAGGTCTCTTATTTTCATTTGACTTTTCTTTATTTGCCCAATTTCTGAAAATATATGGCCAGCTCTATAGGCCCCAGTGTCTACCATCCAGATTATTCTTTCTTCCTGGCCCCGGTGCCCTCCTGCAGGCCTGGCCCTGACCACTGGCTTTCACGGCCTCCACAGACAGACCAGAGCTTCATCAACATGACCCTAAGGCAGTCCCCTGGTAGATGAACTGCCTGGTTGATGCTCTGGGAGCAGAGCGGAGTGTGGGGCAGTGCACGCAAGGGTGGGCTGAGCGTTCGTTCTGGAAGCCTGAGCTCCAGGTAAAGGCAGGCCCTTCCCAGAAACAGCCCTTCACTGTGACTGGCCTTGGCTCTTTGAAGTAAATGGCGACTGTGAAATGAATAGTAAGAATGTTTGTTTCTAAGACCCTTTTATCTGAGTTTCTTCAGAAAAACCACCTTTGGCTGCCTTTGAACTATTGGCCAATGGATACAAAAAATAACTAGGATTTCAGGTTCACAAATGAACCTGGAAATCTCAGTATGAGGAGACTTCTAATTGGGTGAGATAGTCCATAGCAAGTTGCACTTCTAGCTCAAAGTCTGCTCCTCTTTGATGGTTCGAATCCATCAGGTGCTCCTTAGGAGAAAAACGAGCAAGCTTCTCCTATGCCATTTACAGCCTCAGAAAGCCAACAGATAGCAAGCTCTGAGTGTATTCCGACTTGACAGCGATGCATTTTGGAAGAAAGAGAGCACTCAGACTCACCTTACAGAGGATCAAACCCAGATCTCCATTTTTCATGGCACCTGGTCAGGGGACAAAAAGGGGGATCAGTCTTTTCTTGCTGTTCTACAGACATCCTTACAGACTCCCACTTTCTGAGCCATGCTCACAAAGTATCCCAGAATTCTGTAAATTCAGGCTGGGAGGGAGCCAGACTCATCGAAAATCCATGAAATTCCAGCAAGACAGTAGTTATGTTAAAAGGGACTTGAGCATATCAGGGATGGAGAGATACAAGATAGGGCAAGTCTTGGATTTATTGTTAATAAGGTCATAGTGAGTCCACCCAAGGACTCCTACCTAACAGAAATAACCCCTCTAAGAAGGTACTAACAGTGAGCATTCACTAACAGTAGGGACTCTAACAGTAGGGACTCTAACTATTAGAGAAGTGAGCACCTTTGGAAACTCAATAAACTTTGATAAATGTTCATAGTTATAGAAAGGCCTTGGGCCTTTTGTTCATAGGGTCGCTATGAGTCATGCTCGACTCGATGGCTGTATGTACATTCTGAAACTGATGTATGTGGTTCTGTGTGCCACTTTGTTGTTGGGTACCATTGAATCAGAAACCAACTCATGGCTGCCCTTCGCCCCAAGCAGGGTTTCAGAGGTAGTAAATTGCAGAGGAGGATATGAACTTGACTATGTCAAGAATATGGGTACGGGGAGGGAAAGGGAGGGGGTGTAGAAAGGACTAATTCCTGTGGACCAGCAGAAGAGGACAAGGTAAACAGAAGTTGGGTTGATCCTTCTGTGCCCCTCCTCATGGCAGGGTTATTATGATACTTAAGTGTATTAATACATATACAGTTCTTGAAACAGAGCCCCAGCTAGCAAATGAACAAAAACTCCAGTGGTCTTGTCTACCTGGCACTTCTGTTTTCTATATAATCTCTGTTCTTTTCTTTCCATTCCTACTGCCACCAGCTTGGTAAGCATGGAGGACTTGTGTTTGGTGCATGTCTGAGTAAACTAGTGTGGGTTGGTTACAAAGAACCATACTTTAGGGAGCTCCTGGATTACAGAACTCTGATTTATGATTTATATGCAATCCTTAGTTATGAACCAACCTCATAAAGCCTATTATAAAGCCCCATAAAGCCTATTATATTTAAAAATCAAGATACTCATTATAACAAAGACATAGTAGCTACTTTGCAATATACTTAAACCATTATTCTTATCACTGCATTGCTATTGTAAAGATGTTTCATATATTTGGAAACATTTCTTTAATTTTTGTACATAAACTAGTTATACACACACACACACACATATATATATATATATATATAAAGACAAACATTTGGCTAAAGATACAAACGATGCCTAACTGTCCTGATTTACAACAAACTCAAAGACAGATTTAGGAGCAAAAGTTATTCTTAACCCAAACACTGTTTCTACATTACCTCCTGAAAATTGAAGGAACTGAAATAAAGACCTTTTGGAGGCTTTTGGTATTTTGAAACCTCAAAATATCCCAGTTCTAAGAATCCTTGATTTGGCAATCTGTTGACAGTAATTCACTGTAGGGACTGTAATTGATGTCATGAAACATAATACATATGAATTGTTGAATGGAAAATCTAGTTACTCTGTAAACTTTCACAAAAATGACAATAAAAAGTGGGGAGGGAAACCCAGTAACTGTCGATGGCATCAAAAAAATCACTGTGCTCCCTACATATTTCTAAGACATATTGCTGCATTTAGTTCTCACATTAACTCTGCAATAGAAAGAAAAGGCACCAAGAGGTTCATCAATTTGTTCAAATCACATACTAGAGTGACTGAATTTAAGCAATCACTGCTTGGCAAGAGAAAGATAGATAATCTATCCCCATAAAAATTTGTTGTTGCTGTTGTTGTTACATGCTGTCGAGTCGCTTGGGACTCATAGCGACCCTATGTACAACAGCCCTAAAATCTGCCCTGTCCTGTGCCAATCGCACTGTCTCTGATACACCCATCCTGATTACCCTGGTCACCAAATCAATCCACCTCATAGAGGGTCTTCTCCTCCTGCGCTG
>NW_006399900.1:2790945-2797787 GCF_000299155.1 Elephantulus edwardii
GACACCATTGCTCTTCAGTACTTTGGAGAGGTCCCTAACAGCAGACTTTCCCATGGCAATATGTCTTTTAATTTCCTGGCTACTCGTGTCAAGAATGTTGACTGTGGAGCCAAGCCGACTAAAGTTGTTAACATAAACCTCAGAAATCTAGTAAAATGTTCCCCAGGAGTCAAAATCAACTCATGGCAGTGGTTTGGGTTTCATCAGGTTATAGGCTCTGTATCCTAACTCCTGAATCAGGCTTCCTCTCAAGGGGAAAGCTCACAAACTTTCCCCTTCACCTGCCACTAACTCCTCCACATTTTGTCCAAAACATCCTATCCTTATTCCTCATTTTAGCACTTACCCATGCCTTCTCCCTTTATTTCCTTCTATGCATCTTTTAGACCAGATCATCTCCTTGAAACACTCATTTACTGACATTTCTGCATATGAACCTCCATCGGCCTTCCTTCACCCCACCCTACTCTCCCACTTGGTTCCCCCAGCACTCCTTTGAGAGATTTTCATGCTCAACTTAAAATAAATTCCCCGCTGCTGCTCATGGCGGAAGGCTGAGTGTAGAAGTGTAAGGGTCCGCGACCCTAGAAAGTGACTGGCTCTCTTTGAAATGCCCCTGGGTTTCCCAGAATGCACTTCCTGAATACCAAGTGGCCAGTACCTACCTTCAGGCCACTATGGGCAATCTCCTCCTGTGACACTAACTGCATCTGAAAAGCCCCTCAAGGGTCAGCTATGGGTCAATACACAACAACAATCCTGCATACAGGCTTTAGATTTGGTGAAAATCCATCCAGAAGCTTCCATGAGGTTCACTAAAGAAAAGAATATACAGGAACACCATTCTCATTTTATACAAGGGTAACGGATGCCATGGTTTTCTACGACATCTCTTCTATATCCGTCCCCTACTGGATGCCAGTACCCATCCACAAATTACCCCAAAAGAAGTCCTCTTTACATGCTGATTAAGAGAAAAGTTAACGAGAATGAAGAAAGGAAGCAGGATAAGAATAAGAAGTAAAATAGAGATTGATTTAGAAGAGAGGGAAAATACTTAGAATTGAGAATGTTAAACAATACAGAGGGCAAGGGGAGAAACAAGAATTGACAGGAAGGAAGTAACAAAGAAGTTTAAATGAAGGCATCAAAGAGGAGGAAGGAAGGAAGGAAGGAAGGGGTGAAGGAAGAGTGGAAGAGAGGAGGGATTTAGAATGAAGGGTGCACTGAGGGAGGCAGGAGGAAGAGAGATGGAGAGTGCTTAATTCCTCCTTTGCTTCCGGTTAGGGCCACGTCCTTTGTTTCATTTCACTCAGCACCCTAAGAAGAAGCAAGTATCCTCCTTCACGTAGGAGGTAGACTACAATTCTTTAAAGCCCTTGAAAATAATAGTGTTTTACTCACACCCCAAGAGAGCTGGTCAAGTGAGGGGCAGGGTGCAGTCCCAGGAACTGAGAGACAGTAGATGTGCTTGGAGGTGACAGTGGGATAAAGGGACAGAAGCAGGGGTAAACTGTCCACAGTAGAGGGAATATAAGGCTGTAATCATCTTCAAATGAGAATCAGTCTGGAAGACACCTAACACTCTCATTAACCTTCAGAGAAAAAGTGGTCTGTCCATTACAAGTCCCACTGCTAATGCAGACCGCTCTTCAGCCCATTAACTTTTCTGCAGGGAATCCTGAGGGTCTCTGTGGACACGTACAGATGGGTTTACAGATATTCTACCCAGCAGGGGCTGAGGAGAGCCTGCTGCCCACCTGCTGCCCTCCCCACTGTCGTGTTGGGCTGCCGGAGTTTCTTCACAAGGCTGCTAGACAGGGAGAGTAAAAGAAGTCAAGGCCTCTTGTGGCCTGGATTTAGATCTACCTTCACCTCTGCTGTATCCTACCTGTCAGGGGAAGTCACGAAGTCAGCCTCAAGTCATCCATCTCTTGTTGGAAGAGCCTCACAACTGCAAAGGTGTAAGAGTACAAGGAGAGGAAGAGTATCCATCCTCCTTCACATCTTACTCGGTTCCACTAGCTCCCTGGAGCCTTCCTGGACCAACGCAGTGAAGAAGACCCTTTCTACTCTCTCTAATCTTGCAGCCCTGTTTGTTGCACAAAATAGTTTGAATATGTGGTTACTTTCCTGACAATTACTTTTCCACAAGCACAATCTTCTATTCTGTAGGTCAAGATTCACATCACATAGTCTTTGGACATCTCGAATACTGAGGTAGTGCTAGCACTTAATAGGTGCTCAATAAAAATGAGAGTAATCATTTTCACTTACATATCTGGTTTTGCCCCACAGATTTCAACTCCAAAACTGTGCAATTCTACCTTTGCCTTACTTCAAAGTTATTGTAGATGAGGCCTGGAATTAAATGATGAGGAAAAATATTTTTATTAAAACTACTGAATACGAGGCCACATTCACCTTTTGAGATCTAGGACGAAATACGTTTTCCTATGAAACATAGTTCATAAAAAAGACTAAGGTGTGCATGATTGAGGTCATGGTCTTTTCAATCACTTGTTATGCATCTGAGAGCTGGGTAATGTATAAGGATGAGAGAAGAAGCCTTTGAATCATGGTGTTGGAGAAAAGGACTAAATATCCCATGGACTGCCAAACAGACAGACATGTCTTGGGCAAAGTACAGAGAGAATACTCCTTAGAGGCAAAGATGATAAAGCTTCATCTCATACACTTCGGGAATTTTGCTAGGAGAGGCTGTTACTTGGAGATAGACATAATGCTTTGGAAGGTGGAAGGTCTGCAAAAGAAAAGATGACCCTCAACCGGGTGGGTTGACACAATAACTGATACAAGGGGGTTGAATAGGTCAGAGATGATGAGGATGGCACAGGACAGGCTTGGGTTCAGATCTATTGCTCATAGGGTCTCTATGAGTCATACTTAGCTCTAATGCCTCTAACAACGTGATGCATGGTTAAGGAAGAAGATGTGATCTCAATGTCTGAACTGAAATTTATATTCTTTCTGTTTCTATTTCCCTCTTTTTTAAGGAACTTGTGGATTACTTACGAGTTCATTCACATAGTGCTGTTTATGCCACATCTATGAGTCCTCCAATATCAGAGCAGATCATCAGATCAATTAAACTCATCATGGGAATGGATGGGACCACGGAAGGTAAGAGGTCCACCTGTGAGCACAATTCCCACAAACTCCTTTCCCAGCCACCTTTCTGCATCCTTTATGCCCCACCAACTACCCCAATCTTGAATAGATGCTTTTGTTTTACATAGCCAAGTGTATAAATCAAATCATGTGTTCAAAGTCCTGAAAGAAACCTTGTAAAAGCAAATTCAAGTTCAAACTAACATGATCCAAAAGTGTGGATAATACCGTGTGCTAAAATGATGCCAGCAGTGGTGTGTGGTTATCAATTGTGTTTCTCTGAGACAAAAATAGTCAATTTAGTATTTATATGCTTTTTTGAAAAGATAAATTTTATTAATTTTAATGAATATTTAAAGAGATTCTGGCTTTCCATTAATTCATTGTTGCACTATTTTCTCTACCCCCACCCCAGTTCGTTCCTCTCTCTTTTTTTTCCTTGAAAGTCTGTTTTAATTGTCCCATTGCCACAGTGCTTGTCAAAACCAGTTCTGATTAATATCCTTTGTCAGTGTGCCTTTTGTCACTCCCTATCACTCCTCCCTGAGAGAGATTTCACCCTGATTCATAAGGAAAAGGGGACGGCATATTCTCTTAGCTACTTCCTGCTGAAAAGGGACACTTTTTTAATCTATTATTAAATTTTATTCGTTTTAATGAACACTTACAGAGATTTTGGGTTTTCATTCATTCATTGTTGCACTGTTTTCTCTACCCTCTTTTAATGCTTCCTCCCCAGCCAGATAGAGAATAGAACCGCATCAGTGACCACTTGAGAATATATGCCTAAAGCATGTACAATGATCATTTTCTAGCCATTTTCCTGGCATTGGGTCCCTACACATAGAGAATGCTATGTTGCTCATGTCAAATAAGCATCACCTTTTTTCTGAGGGTTGTTAAACCAGAAACTGGCTCTTGAGACTCCTTTTAATTTTCAGATAGGTGTATAAGGTGTATAGACCTTTTACAACATGCAACACACTGTTGTGGTACATCAATAAATAAGTTAGTCCTTGTTGTGTATGAAGCTAACAAGCACATTTATGGAAGTAACAGGTTATCCTGACCTCACAACTAGATAAGGTATACATGAGATAGGTTGTGGTTGCTTACAAGTCAAAGCATATGTGATTGCACAGTAAACATTTTTTAGATAGTACCGTACACACAAAAACCAGGAACAAAGACATTTTTCAGGGCCATGAAGATGTATATTAGAAGTTATATATGTGCGATACCATTATAAGGAGCCCTGGTGGCCTAGTGGCAAGAAGCTGTGCAGCAGTCCCAAAGGCATGAGGTTTGAGGCCACTGGTTACTCCACAGGAGAAGGATGGACAATCTTCTCGCATGTGATTAACTGCCTCTGAAAACTCACCGGAGTGTCAGCTATTGGTAGATTCTGACTCTATGACACGCAATAATATGCCATTAAATATCTGTCAACACAATAGCTTTGTTAGCAAGCGATAGGAGACACTCATATTATGCTTAGGAGGTTGTGTCTGCTCCGTCCTTTTCCCTGATCAGCATTTCTGAGCTGTTACAGCCTTATGTGAGCACAGACACAAATCAGGACTTTTTAGAACAGATGTTAGGCAGTACAGGCCTGTTCTTGCTAGTTGTAGCGCCTTTGACAGGTTGCATCTTTACAACCCTGTTGTTGTTGTTGTTATGTACCATCAAGTCACCTGTGACTCATAGTGACCCTATGTACATTTGCTTTAAAACTTGCCCCATCCTGACCCAATCTCATGATCTCCAACAGACCTACTCCCATTTCCTCAGTCACTGAGTCAATCCATCTCATCCAGGGTCTTCATTTCCTGTGTGTGCTGTCCTTCCACCCTTATCCCTCCACAAGTGTCTCCAAGGACTAGTCCCTCCTGACAACATGCCCAAAGTATGTGTAGTGGAGCTTCAAAATCCTTGCCTTTAGGGAGCAGCCTAGTTTTACCCTCTCCAGGACAGACATGATTGTTCTCCTGGCAGTTCACAGTATGTTCAAAACTCTTCTCCAGCACTACAACAAAAAGGCACCGATCCTTCTTCTATCATCATTAGTTATCGTACAGATCTCTGATTTATAACAAGTAATTGCGAAGAACATTTCCTGGACTAGGTGCACCTTCGTCTCCAGGCTGACATTATTGCTCTTCAGTACTCTAGAGAGGTCCCTGACAGCAGACTTTCCCTAAGAAAAAAACCAAACATCTAACTTCTCTGTGTTCAGTCTCCCAAACTATAAAACGAAGACAACATTTCCATTTATAAGTTATTAATATTAGGTAAATTTTTTAATGAAAAAATATTTAAAATTGTGTCTGGTTATATGAATAATCATTGAGTTGTGAATGAAATTTGTTCGTATGTATGTTTGTTTTGTTTGTTTTGATTGAGATTTTACTGAAAGTTTATAGAGAACTTGGGTTTCCGTTTATTAATTGTTGCACATTTTCCTGCCTGTCCCCCTTCCCCCCCCAGTTTGCTTTTTTCTTCAGATAAAAATCTTTTTGTTGTTATACAGTCCTCCCTTGCCCCTTTACTATGCAGCTCTTATTCTGGACTTTTGGAGTGCTGAAAATATCTAATCACATATTCCTTTTATACAGTTCTCTCCCTCGTCTGTTTCAATGCTGTGCACGTTATGTATGCCCTCTTTTCTTAGTTTCCCCCTAATTCCCTTGTCAGTCCTGTTTTATAACAGTGGCATTATGCAGTATTTGTCATTTTGTGACTGACATATTTCACTCAGCAAAATATCCTCCATGGTCACTCATTTTGTATATTTCATGTCTTTGTTTTTCAGTGCTGTATAATATTCCATTATGGGTATATACCACAGCTTCTCTACCCATTCGCTTGTTAATGGGCACTTGGGTTGTTTCCAACTCTTTGCTATTGTGGACAGAGCAGCAATAAACATAGGTGTGTGATATCTGCTTGGGTGGCAGTTCTGGTTTATTTAGGGTATATTCCCAGTAATGGAATTGCTGGGTCAAGTGGTATTTCCATTTCCAACTTTTTGAGAAAGCACCATACTGCCTTTCAGAATGGTTGCACCATTTTACACTCCCACCAACAATGAATAAGGGTTCCACTTTCTCCACAACCTCACCAGCATTTGTTGTTTACTGCTCTGTTGAATTTCGCTATTCTTACTGGAGTAAGATGATATCTCATAATTGTTTTGATTTGCATGTCTCTTAGAGCTAAGAATCTTGAACATTTCTTCATGTATTTGTTCACCATCTGAATGTCTTCTTTGGTGAAGTGTCTTTTCCATATCCTGTGACCATTTTGCAGTTTGGTTGTTGACATTTATCTTGTTGTGGTGCTTGAATATTCTATAAATTCTAGATATAAGTCCTTTATCAGATATGTCATTACCAAATATATTTTTCCAAGTCTTTGGCTTCCCTTTTTACCCTGTTGGAAAAGCTTTTGGACGTGCATAAGATTTGATTGTTTGAAGGTCCCATTTTATCTACTTTATCCTCTCCTGGTTGTAGGTTTTTCATGATGCCTGAAAGACTGTTTGTGCTGTGAATTAGTGCTTCTAGGGTTCTTCCAAGCTTTTTTCTAATGCAGTTTATAGTACTTGGTTTTAGTCCTAGTCCTTGATCCACTTTTAGTTGATTTTTGTGTACAGTGGAAGGTAGTATGTATGTTTTTAAGTTGAATTTGTAGATAGATCAGGTGCCTAT
>NW_006399900.1:2812080-2813125 GCF_000299155.1 Elephantulus edwardii
CAGCGCAGGAGGGGAAGACCCTCTATGAGGTGGATTGATTCAGTGACTGGGGTAATCGGGATGGGTGTGTCAGAAGCAATGAGATTGGCACAGGACAGAGCAGGGTTTAGGGTTGTTGTACATAGGGTCGCTATGAGTCGCAAACGACTCGACGGCACATGACAACAACAACATAGCAATATTTTACTTCTGTGTAATGTTAATGAGATAATTTAATATTTTCTACAATTTCTTTGAAATAAGCAAAAAATATTAATCTCTTTAGTTCCTATTTAGGTAGCTGTATTCCAAATTTCTTAGCATAAATAATTGACCATTCTCAGTATTGCAATTGTCTCCGTCGGTATTCTGTCAATTCCTAGAGGCTTATTTTTTACTCAGTCTTTGAGAACGGCTTGGACTTCTTCATAAGCACCATCAACTCTTGATCATATGCTACTTCGTGTCCTTGTTGGTACAGTGACCCTGCATGGTTACTTTCATCTTCTTTTGATGGTTCCTGCATCATTCAATATTTTGCTCATAGAGTCCTTCAAAATTGCAACTCAAGGCTTGACTTTTTTCTTTTTGCTCACTTCTGTTAGTTTGAGAAATTGTGAATGTGTTCTACCCTTTCCATTTTCTAACACCGGGTCCTTGTCCATTTTACTATAATAGATTGTCTGTTAAAGTCACCACTTGGAATCTTTTACATTATCATTTCTTCCACTTTCTTTAGCTCCTTACATTCAAAAGCAAATTCTAGTTTATCTTCTGACATCCATATTGAATAAAGGTCCTAGAGGCTTCACTCCACCCACATCAGTAATGTCAACAGACTACTATGAGCAGATAGTTCTCCAATAGTCATATTTTGAGTCATATTTTTATATACTATAGACTTATATTATAATTGAGTCATATTTTTATATACTATAGACTTATATAGACACGTACTGCGATGGGAAAGTCGTGGTTAGGGACCTCTCCAAAATACTCAAGAGCAACAGTGTCTCTCTGGAGACTAAGGTCCGCCTGATACAGGCCATGGTTTTTGCAATCACTT
>NW_006399900.1:2813225-2820067 GCF_000299155.1 Elephantulus edwardii
ACCCGCTCTAGGATGAACTTCTTTGTTCTCTTAGCAGTCCATTATATATTCAATACTGTCTTCCAGCATCACAGCTCAAAGGCATCAATTCTTCTTCTATTATTCTTAGTCATTGTCCAGATCTCTGACTCATAGCAAGTAATTGTGAAGACCATGGCCTGGATCAGGCACATCTTAGTATTTAGACTGACATCAGTGCTCTTCAACACTCTGAAGAAGTCCCTGACAGCAGATATTCCCAATGCAATTCATCTTTTGATTTTCTAGCAGCTGGTACCAAGAGTGTTGATTGTGGAACTAAGCAAGCTGAAGCTATTAACAATATCAATTTCTTTTGTGTCTATCATGATGCTGCCAATTGATCCAGTGTTCTTCTTGTTGTTTGCCATCAAGTCAAGCACAACTCATAGCAACCCTATGAACAAAAGCTCTGAAGTTTTTTCTATAACTATCGTTGTTTCTCAAAGTTCATAGAATTTCCAGAGGGATGTGGTTTAGGAAGTGGATGCCACCTGGCCCAGTGTAGAAAGCATTGTTTATTGCTTGCTATCATTTCCAGGAATCTCTAGTGGCTTAGTGGTAAGGAGTTACACTGCCAACCCAAAGGCATGTGGTTCGAGTCCACCATTTTTCTCCACAGGATAAAGGTGGGCAATCTCCTCCCAATTAACTACCCCTTGTACATAACAGCAAGAAACCATTATTTCCAGGTTTGACAAAGTGGAGCATCAGTAGAGGAGAGGAAGAACCTTAATGGGGTGGACTGATGCAGTTACTGCAGTAATGGGCTGCATGCCAGAGATGGTGAGGCTCAGAGAAGCCTGCAGGCTCGGGCAGGGTTTCAACCCATTGTACATGGGATCACTATCAGCAGAGCTGAGCAGCCAGTATCTCACAACAACACTATCATTCATCGTTTTGGTTGAGATGTTCAAGAACGATCTAAACTGCCTCTCTGGGATACTGTGAGAAGGATTCTCATGAAGTGAGGTTGATGTTCTCCAAATCTTGTATTGCTGTTGTTGTTGTGTGTGTGTCATAAAGTCAGAACCAGTCTCCTAGCTGACCCACCAGAAGGTTTTCAGATGCAGTAAATTGCACCAGAGTTGATTGCCCATCTCCCCCCTGAGCAACTGGCAGGTTTGAGAACTGTGTACCTTCAAGTTGGCAAGTGCAGCCCCTTACCACTAAGCCACCAGAGTGTCCTAGTCTAGGATTAGTTAGAACAAGTTAGACTATGCCACCATAAGGGAGCTCTGGTGGTGGACTCCACAGTGCTTCTCTGGCCGTTCGCATCCCTCAGTCACCCTGAGAGAGAAGGATGGGCAATCTCCTCCTGTTCACCTAATAGTCTCAGAAACCCAAAGGAGAGACAGCTACAAGGCAGTTCCAACTCAATGGCAAAGAGCTTTTTAAAAATATGCTAGCCTACAAAAAAAAAAAATTTAAAATATGCTAGCCTAACTAAGAACCTTCAGTGAGAAGCAGGTTCAAAGTTTACCTCTTGCATGCATCAAGTCTGTTAACACCAGATAGTTCATAGGGCAGCTTTCCTTTGTGTAGGTAATAACTCTAGCTGCTTCTAAGGATTTCTGGTGGCCTGGTGCTAAAAATCTGCACTGCCATTCCAAAGGCATGCAGTTCAAATCTATGACTAGTTCCACAAGAGAAAGATGGATAATCTCCTCTCATGCCTCTTAAAACCCAGTGGGAAATCATCTATGAATGGTTTGGACTCAACAGCAACACAATTAGCTACTTCTAGCCTGAGGCTTGACCATCTCGGCACGTGGTCTTAACAGTGGCCACCATGGTAAAAAAAGAAAAGCAGCACCATCAACATGGAAGTGGCATATGCTATCTTACTTAGAATCCATTGGCCAAAATGTGTGGCAGGGCCGTTTCTGTTCAGACTGTGGTATAAATTAAGGGAGAAAATGGATATTGGATAAACAAGTATCTCTAATTCTCTTAAAACTAATACTAGAAATGGAGTTATGTTCATACCTACATGATCACATTCCTGAAGAAAACTCCAACTTATTTCCATCAAATCAGAACCAACTCATAACTGACTCTCTATTGAGTTCCTAAGGCTGTAAATCACACAGGAGGAGATTGCCTATCTTTGTCCCATGGCTCCATTAAGGAAATTCACACTGTCTTGGCATTAACAGCACAACTTAAAATGAATAGGCTACACCACCAGAGTACCTTGATCACCTACTTGCTGATATGAAACCAGCGTCTTCTTACATATGCAGATAGATGTCTTCTTGAATTACTTGGGATTTAAACTCTAACACCACTTAAGTTTATTGGCTTGTAATATCCAGGCTTATCCTTTAATCTTATTTTGTAGGTTAATATGAGAGAAATGTTACTTTGAAAATTAGCATATGCCTCAATAAGGATTCTCACGGATTTCTGAAATGCTTCCATGCCTTTTTCATCAGAATCAATTGTTTTTAAATGAGCCCAACTTTACAATCTTTGCCTTCACTTCTGTCTCTCATCATCGCCAGAAGTCACTCTGTTTATATGATCAGTAGAGAACTTGCAGAAAGATTTTAAAATGCAGTAGCTTGTCCCTGAATGGGCTTCTATTATCAATTTTCTTGGGGTGTGGTTTCTTCATTCATTCTTCTAACCCAATACTACAGAATTATTCTGTTGCTCTTTTAACTTCTCAAAGTTTTTCATTCCCTTTTTTAAAAAAGATATGCTATTTTAGGAAGGGGAAAAAAACCACAACAGAGACTACTTTGTACACGTTGTATTTTCTTAGAGTACAGATAGGAGAGCCAGTGAGACAGCATAATTTCTTTTCAAAGACATGACAAAGACATAGAAAAGAAGATGAACAAGATCAGCAGTGAGCTTTCAGGTGGATCAGCCTGCCTTGTTTGAAGATCTAAAGGCATGCGGTGAATTATCATGCTGGCCTCCTTTATGACAATGCCTGCTTTGAATAAAGAGGATAGATTGGTAAGATGGAGTGAGCTCAGCCTTTCTGCTTAGATATACTGGATTGCAGAGCAAAGGTGCCTGAAGCTCAAAGAGATATGCTGTGGTCATATGAGAGCTGGCTGCTTTACAGGGCCTGAGAAAGAGGAGCCCAGCTCTGAGCCTTCATCCTGGGCTGCTACCAAGGCCCTGAACTGGAGCCTTTGAAGGCTTTGTTTCAAGTTAAGATTGGGGAGCAGTTGACCAGATCTGTTCCTTGATGAATGTCTTCACTTTAATCTGCAATGCAAAGCCATACGCTTCAAAGAAAGGCAAGCTACAGGAGTAAGGTCAGTGTTCCTTTGATGCCAGGGTTCTGAGATGAAATAGCAGTCCCAGTGAAATGACAGTGTTTATGTACAAACAGCCACCTTCCCTCTGCAGCCCGGCTGCTCCCAGAGGTAACGCACAGGCTGAGCGCTAACACTGCACGTGCTCTCCATATGCACAGAGGCCCTTTTCATCTCTTGGCCTGTCACTCTGTGGAGTGTAGCAAAACCCAAGTGGAGATTTGCTTTCTCCATCCTAATGGATGTTGGGTGGTCCCCCAGCCAAACCAATGCTGTAAGCCCCTAAAGGGCAAGAAATGTGTCTTGAATTAATTTGGTGTTCCTGTGAGTGTCAAACCTAGTGCTCAGCTTAATAAATATGTCATGGTTCAGCTTCCATCTCACCAGCCTGCTGGATCTCAGGTCAGTGTTTATATACTACGTAAGATCTCAGGGACGTGTAGGCCACAGGCCTGGGAGCTGGGAATCAGTTCCACACCGATTACGGCAGCTGAAAGGACCACTCAGCTATTTGCACTCCTCAGTCATTTGTATCGCTTTTTAAAAGGTCCAAAATGATTGTTGCTCAGTCATTTCCTTCATCTAAACATGGCACAATCAAACATGGAGTTTGAGCCCCAAGCCACACAACTGCTACCTTAAATAATAAATCAGTCAACAATTGTCTTTTTATTCATTTACTTCAATCTTGGATGCACATTTTCCTATTAATCAGTCAACATTCTCTTTGAACCCTCAGTCTTGGCCCTGCCTTCCCCTCTTTTCCTCTGGAAAAACCTTCCGTTGTACAAACATGCCATTTACTCATTCCATGGCTGTTAATTTTAATCCAAGCTGATTAACCTCAGGTCTGTCCTTCTAAAACAGAGTTGTAGAAAGTTTGTTGTTGAACTGGAACTTACTCATAACTGACTCTCCTAAAGGTTTTCAGAGGCTGTAAACTGCACAGGAGAAAATTGCTCCTCACTCTCCTGCAGAGCAGGTAGTGGATTTGAACCACCTTCCTTTGAGTTGGCAACATGATTCCTTACCCACTAGGCCACCAGAGCTCACATCAGTGTACTGTCTTTATAACTTCTGATATATTTGAGCCCATTGTGCCACTATTCGTAGATATTGTGTCATACTATCTCATTGAAGGTTTTCCTTGTTTTCACTGACCTTCTACCAAACATGATCCCTTTCTCTAGCAATTGCTCATCCCTGATTATGTGTCTAAAGCAACTCAAATTCTCTCCCCCTTCCCCCTGCCTTGGATCATTATAATCATTCTAAAATAATGGTTTTATACAATATTTGTCCTTGTGGGTCTGAGTTAGTTCACTCAGCACGATGCTCTCCAGTCCCTCCCAAGTTAGGTAATAATTAATTTATAAAACCATTACCCCTGCTTGCTGCATACATAGTATTCCATCAGGTGAATGTACCATAATTTCTCAATCCATTCGTCTGTGGTTGGACATCTGGGCTGTTTCCGTGTTCTTGCGATGGTGAATAATGCTGTTTGAGCATTGGTGTATGGATCCCCATTTGTGCCTCAGTTCTCATTTTCTCCCAGTGTATCCTAAGTACAATAGCTGGGTCATGTGGAATTTCTATGTAGAGCTTTTTAAGGAAGTACCAAACTTTGAAGGCTGTAGTCTTTGATCTTCTTGCAGTAATCATATCGAGTCCTGCTCACTTTCAGCAAACAAGGGTGTGCCATTTGCATAATGCAGTTTATTGATAAATCTTCCTCCAATTCTGATGCCATGTTCTTCATCATATAATTCAATTTATGGAATGATTTGCTTGGAATACAGGTTGAATAGATATGAGGAAAGAACACAGCCCTGATGCACACATTTCCTGAATGTAAACCACACAGTGTTTTCCCATTCTTTTTGGACAGTTTCTCCGTCTATGTGAAGGTTTCATACAAGCACAAGGAAATGTTCTAGGATTCCCATTCTTCTATTCTTCTCAGTGTCATCCATAATTTGTGATGATCTGCACAGGCATGTGTATTTCCATAGTCGATATAACACAGATAAACATCTTTCTAGTATGTCTGCTTTCACCCAAGATCCATTTGATGCTTCCTAACTTCCTAAAAAAGCTTAATGAGAGGAGGGGTAAACTGAATCTGAAAATTAGAGTTAACTGGTTTTGGCTTTTGCACTGATACAGGGAAATTTTTTTCCCTCAAACAAAACTTCCTTTGCCCTTTGGAGAGTTAAAAAAAAAGTTATCTGGTCATGCTGAGGAGGAAATATTAAAAGGCAGTACACACCAACAGAGGGCCTCCTTATACCAAGTAATGCTAAGGTTTTATTTTTTGAGTCAGTTAAGAAGTATTTAAAGTATTCCGTTTGTGGGAAAGATGTTACCTTTCAGAGTCTTACAGATCTTTTTGTATATACCATGCAGCCTTGAAAAATGTTAGGGAATAAGTTTCTCCTAATAGTAGAATTACTCTTTTCTTTTGAGTGTTATCTTCTAGGATAAATCTCCATATTCCTGAATTGTTGTTGTTCTGTGCCGTCGAGTCACTTGTGACTCATAGCTACCCTATGTACAACAGCTCTGAACTCTGCTCAGTCCTGTGCCAATCGCACTGTCTCCGACACACTCATCCCAATTACCCCAGTTGCTGAATCAATCCACCTCCTAGAGGGCCTTCCCCTCCTGCGCCTGCCCCCTACCCTGTCACGCATGATGTCCTTCTCCAAGGACTGGTCTCTCCTTAAAACATGGCCAAAGTATGTCAGATGAAGCCTGAGAATCCTTGCCTCCAAGTAGCAGCCCGGTTTAACCTTCTCCAGGATGAATCTGTTTTCTTAGCAGTCCATGGTACATTCAATACTCTTCTCCAACACCAAAGCTCAAAAGCATCAATTCTCCTGCTGTCCTCCCTGGTCATTGTCCAGCTCTCTGACGCATAACAAGTGATTGCAAAGACCATGGCCTGTACCAGACATACCTTAGTCTCCAGAGACACACCATTGCTCTTCTGTACTTTAGAGAGGTCCCTAACAGCAGACTTTCCCATCGCAATATGTCTTTTCATTTCCTGGCTGCTGGTGCCAAGAGTTGATTGTGGAGCCAAGCAGACTAAAGCTGTGAAGAATCTCAATAGGAGGTGATATATTGTTGTTATTTTTAAGTCCACATTTAGTTATGCATATGAGGTGATTGAAAATGTCCCTGGGTTGACCTCAAATTTACACCTGTGCTTTTTAAAAGAAGGCTTTGCACCACATCTGCCTAATGCAATGAGTCATTTATTTCTTGACTGTTGCTTCCATGGGCACTGATTATGAAATCCTTGACAACTTCAATTATGTCTCCACTGGCACGGTGTTGCTTATAGGCTGGTTGTGAGGATTTTCAAGAAATCTGGAGAACAACCACTTGGCCAACTGACTGGAAGAGATCCATATTTGTTCCCATTCCAAAGAAAGGTAACCCAACTGAGTGTGGAAACTACAGAACAGTGTCATTGATTTCACATGCAAGCAAGATTCTACTAAAGATTATCCAAAAACGATTAGAACAGCACATCAG
>NW_006399900.1:2824952-2833530 GCF_000299155.1 Elephantulus edwardii
CAACATAGACATATTAGACAATGTTCAACCAGTGTTAATAAGAATCCCACTGGTCTTTTTTCTTTCTTCTCCCTCCCTCCCTCCTCTCACCAAAGAAGTAATTAACAAAGTCCTCCTTTCTAGATTTGAAACTCTAGATTCCAAATGTTAGTCTAGAAACTCCACTAAAATCTGTCCAGCACGGGTGATCCTGCTAGTATTTTCAATACGTACAAGCAAAGCCACCAGCATCACAGACACATTTATGGTACCACAGCATGTCCAACTGACAAATGAGTAGTTGGTTGTAGTGAGGTCTGTTCTTTGTCATTGTTATGTACTGTCGAGTCTCTTGCAACTCATAGTGACCCAATGCACAACAGCCCTGAACACTTCTCTATCTTGAGCCAACCTCATTATCTCTGACACACCTATTCGCATTACCCCAGTCACTGAGTCAATCCATCTCATCAAGGGTCTTCCTCTATTGTGCTATCCTCCCACCCTCCCAAGCATAATGTCCTTCTCCAAGGACTGGTCCCTCCTTGCAATATGTCCAAAGTATGTCGGACAGAGCTTCAAAATCCTTGTTTCCAAGTAGCAGCCTGGTTTCACCCTCTCCAGTATGAACATGTTCTTCTAACAGTTCATGGTATATTCAATACTCTTTTAGAACACCACATCTCAAAGGCAATTCTTTTTCTATCATCCCTAGACATTGTCCAGCTCTGTAATGCAGAGCAAGTAATAGTAAAGACCATGGCCTGAATGAACCGCACTTTAGTTTCTAGACTGACATCATTGCTTTTCAGAGCTCTGGAGAGATCCCTGACAACAGATTCTCCCAGTGCAATTCATCTTTTGATTTCCTGGCTGCTGGTAGGGGGTTGATTGTGGAGCCAAGCAAGCTGAAGCTCCTAACAATCTCAATCTCTTTTCTGTCTATTATGATGCTGCCGATTGGCTCAGTGGTGAGATTCATTGTTTTCTTGATGTTGAGCTTCAATCCATAGTGAAGGCTGCAGCCCTTGACCTTCTGCAGCAAATGAGGTCTAGATATCATAAACTACAGAGATAAAATGAGTTATCTGGGAAATGAAGGTCAATGCTAACCAAATGGCAGAAGTAAACATAATCTTTCCTGTAACTACCTGGCTGCATGGCTGCATCTCTTACATACGCTTTCCAACAGAGAAGCTATCCAAAACTCAAAAACTCATTTCATTTCTTTACTGGAGATCAGCAGGAACTGGGCACCAGTTAATCCTGTTTGCATTGAAGTGCCCATCTGAAGTAGAGTTGCTAAGTTGATTCTTAAGTATCTAAAATGGCATTTCCCATTCTTCCTCTGCTTCCTTGATATTTCAATGATGATTTGAATTGATAGTCTTTTTTGACCTGGAAAATTCCTATGTTCATGACATTGCTTGCTCGGTGATATGTAGCAAGAGACTGAGATGCTAAAATACTCACAGAAAAAGTAGATACCCAATGAAAGGTAGAGAGGAATTGAGATTTTGAATTCTTAAGTTTTCTTTAGTGTCTCTCTTTTTGGTATGTATTCTTTACAAACATGGTATATATTCATTAAAGTGAACCAGTTGTTAAAATAGATACGTGCCAACTTGGGAGTGGTTAGATTCAACAGAAATTTCTTTTTCATATGTGGGATTTCCAAAATGTTTGTTCATACTGGCCAGGTCATTCTTGTCCAGACTCTTTCCTTTTGTGATTCCTTCAGCTTTAATATAGGACTTTCTTGTTTGTTATCAGAGAAGCAAAAAACATGTAGGCTCGTGGGTGCTATATTTATGAGTCATATTGCATAGATCAAAATTCAGTCACATGACCTTGACTACCCCCAAATGAGCTTGGGAAATAAAGTTAACTATACGCTAAAGCTTAACATCAGGAAGACAAAGATTTTCACTACTGGACCAGTTGACAACACCATGATAGATGGAGAAGAGATTGAGGTTGTTAACAGTTAGTACTTTGCTCAGTTCCACAATCAATACTATTAATACCAGCAATCAGGAAATTAGAGGACAAATTGCATTGGGAAAATCTGTTGTCAGAGACCTCTACAGAGTGCTGAAAAGCAACGATGTCAGTCTAGAGACCAAGGTGCACCTAATCTAAGCCAAGGTCTTTGCAATTACTTGGTATACATCAGAGAGCTGGACAATGAATGGCTAAGGATGACAGAAGAAGAATCGATGCCTTCAAATTGTGTTGCTGGAGAAGAATCTTGAACATACCATAGACTGCCAAGAAAACAATAGGTCTGTCTTGGAGAGGGCCAGGAGGTAACGGTCCTTAGAGAAGGAAATCATGCTTGGAAGGGTGAAGAGACAGAGCAAGAAAGACGCTGGATGAGATGGAGTGAAACAGTGACTGGGACAGTGGGGATTGATGTATCAGAATTAATAAGACTGACTCAGGACAGGGCAGGGTTCAGAGCTGCTATGGGGTCGCTATGGGTTGTAGGCAACTTGACAGCACATAACACCACCAGCAACATATACAGAAATAGATTGGTGAGTAGCTTAATCCATCATTACCATTCTACTTAGCCTCAGTCTAACTTTCTTTCTCCAGACTTAGTGATGGACATATCTTGTAGGAAGACATATATTTAAGGTGATTTCTCTGTCTTCTCACATTGACTGGTAAAGAAACTCTTGACTTGAAATAGAATTAAGTATCCAAGAGCAAGAGAACACTGAAGTTCAAAGGACTGACGTTCTCTTTTCCTTTTCTAGAGATTCTCAAGGCTACCAACCTGATTTTTATTAAACCATTTCTGCCTTTCTTTTCAGAAAACTTAGACTCAGGGACAGAGCATGTATTGATGTCATTATAATTATTGTTCCACCAAATTGTCCAACACTGAGGATAATGCTTCCCCAGAAGAATTGAAATGACATGTAATTGGAGTGACTCTGGAAGCCAGATCAGACATTGGAGGATAGATATTGTTGGAAATCATAAGAGACATTCTGGACATATTTATGGAAATAGCATTATGGTGCAACAGAAAATGATGTAATTTCCCCAAAATTCATAATTATAATCTAAAAGATGGATATTTAGGCTACTTATGTGAGGATGAAATAAGATCAGGCTGTTTTGCTCTGTAGTACATAGAATCATTATGAGTTGAAGTAACTAACAATAGTAAGAACTGAATAGGCTTATTTTTAAATCCCCTTTTCCTCTCTGGCACTGTGAAACTAAAAGAAAGCTAATAGGTTTAAACAAGTTTGAGACTCTAATATTTGTTACTTTAGAACCTATCCCTTGACTAGTCAAGGAACTAGTTTGAATCAAGGTACAGAATAAAACTGGAGAAGATACTCCACATTAAAGTTGAATTAAATATAAAAATATGATATTATTCAGCATCATTTTAAACATTTTATCAATTTAATCATTTTGGAAACAACAAAAGTTTACTTCTATAGTTACGTCCTGTCCTTGGGGTGAATTTGCTTCATAAAGTTTGTATTTCTTTCAAGTAACTTCATTAATTTATGATCCTACATATTGTCCCCTTCACTGTCTGGAGAGAAAGCTTAAGATAAAGGATAGAAGTATGGAAATTAACATATAATGAATTCTCACAGAAAAACACAACCATACCTCATTTTAAAATCTTTCGGCATTGGTGATTTTATGCATCCTGATCATTTGTGAAATTGTGCCATGACATTGGCAGGTGAAGGTAGTGAACCCTCGCTTCTAACCCCAAGCGAACTTGGAGAAAGCAGCTTGCAAGCTTTCCAGCTGTGACCTTGGGCCTTTGCCCTGTTTTGTTGAACAGGGCATACATATTTTCACACTTGAGTTTGATAGGTTTAACAATGGGAGTGCCTAAATGGGAAGATTCAAGGCGCCGAGGAAGGAGAAGAAAGACATCTACTAAATGCATATTTTATATTTAACATGCAATAGCGTGTGCATACTCTCCTCAAAATACTGCTTTTTTTCCACACGCACTGTTCTGGGCAGTGTACAGCACTTTTACTTCCTCACAACTGCATTCGTGCTGCTGCTGTTCCAGCTGAGACTGAATCTTCATTCAGAATTATAGGAATAGCATTATTCCTCTCTGAGGAAGACATGGAGACACTAAAAAGAATTCTGGCCAGAGGCAAAGAAAACACAGCCATTAGCCATGACGGTTTTAAAAGGCATTTCTTGGTTTTAGCAACCATTTCAGTGGGGAATTCTATGTACACAAAATTGATCTCCTGTAATGAGTCTTTCTTCAAACCCAGCAACGGCATCCCCCTTATATTTCTGTCCCTCAATGAACAAGAGACTCCTTGAATATGACACCTTGAATACATTGTCTGAGGGGCCCTTACTTCAAGACCCTGGCATTGATGAGGAAGGAGCTATCTACTGCTTTCTAAATTTATTTGGCACTTGGTAACCAGCTGGAGATGCAGAGAAAGAGGCAGAGAAAAGGACAGAGGGCATGGAGGGCTGTGTTTTCTAAATGGTTTCAGGCCACTGGCATTTCAGTAATGACTAATTCCAAACAGATGGCGAGTGCTAGGCCTCTCTGGCTTTCAACTGAGGGCCTGCCTCCATCCGTGATTAATCACCTGTGCCAAGGGGTTAAAAACGTCTACCTGGTCTTCTCTGTGTGCATGTGTGTGTGTATCTGAAGTTAGGGTAGCAAGTGGCAGGCATTGCCTCTCTGCCCTCCTGTCATTGTTTATGTATGTGCAGGACAACTTGCATTCTTCCAATAAGCACAAAACTAGCCAATAAACTGAACTCTAACTAGCTCATGAAGAAAGGAAGGCGGAGGCAGGGAGGTGGTGATGTTTGCCTGATTGTGACGAAATGGCTAGCGTCTCTTTTACTTCACCTTAAGAGTCAGCCAAGGGTAGAATTTTATGGCAACTCAGTAAACTCTGCATGTGCTTTGAGGCCTTAGTCTCAAGCAAGAGTAGAGAGAGAATCTGCCCTTTAATGGCACGGGGGTTGGGGGGTCGGGTGAGTGGAAGGGAGTTTAGTATGGCATTTCCTTTCACCTGACCTATAAACAAGGTGTCCTTTTACAGTGTGAGTCCTGTAGAAGCTTCCGCTTCACATTTATTTCCCTTGTGGTGATCAACTTTGAGACGCGAGTGAGTGGTTGTGATGAAATGTGCAAGGAGTTCCACACTAGGCCAATACCTCTGGAGAAGGAAAATGTAGTTCCAGAGCCAATATATTTCAAGGGAAGAGAAACTGATGCTTTGCTCAGGGCTTTGGAGATCATTAAAAGGTTTTTTCCATCACAGGCTCCTTTTCAGCCAAGCCGCCAACACCTCAAAGGTAGTGGGTGCCATCTCTGCAGGTGCACTTCCATTTGGAGAAGTTGGTTAAGAAAACCAGCTTCTTCATCAGCCACACGGGGAAGGGTAAGAGAGGTGGTGGGTGACTGGAGAAAGCCAACATGTGCTTTGGGCCAGAAAGAATGTGCTGGTGGTTTTATGAATAATAACACATGACAACAGATTCCATGGCTTAAAACAACACATTTATTATCTCACCGTTTCTTTAGGCCAGAAGTCTGAGCACAGGATGGCCTCTGTTCAAATGCTCACAAGGCTGAAATCCAGGTGGCAGCCAGTGGCATTCTCATCTGGTGTTCTGGGTCCTCTCCCAAGGTCATGTGGCCGTGGTGAAATTCAGTTGTTTGGGGTGGTAGAACTGAAGTGCTTGGTTCCTCTCTGCTCCTGGACACCCTGACATTCCTTGCCATGTTGCACTCTCCATTTTCACAGCCAAGAATTGACAATCTCCGCATAAAACCCCATCTTCTCTCTGATTCTTGTCTTCAGAAAGAGTCCACACCTGGTTAGGTCTTAACTACTAAAGATTTCTCTAAAGATTTCAACCCTTTATAAAATGGAGCTTTTATGCATCATCTGCATCAACTTCAGCATGAAAAACTGGGATTATTCTGATGAACTCTTGATCACAGAAGATAGAAAGGTGTGAGAAGAGATCTATGTTTCAGGCACCAGAAAGATTATAGAGCAGACAGGGGTCGGCACACAGTTTAGTTACGCCTGTCACATGGGCCAAGTCTTAGCGAGCAGATCTGAGTCAGTTTAGCCATTAGTTCAAATTAATCATTTTCCACATTTTTGTGTTTTTGTTGTTGTTGACTCAATTTCAATTCATAGAGATGCCACGTGTTCAGAGCCGAACTGCCCCATTCTGTAAATTTTTCTTCTTGACAACATAGAGAGAGCTACGTTGGCCTACTGGACAGAAAGTGATGCTACCAAGCCCAGGGTGAGTGATTTTAATCTGCAGCCCTCAGGCCTGGTTCAAATTTTTTTTTGTCAAACATTCTTCTAGGTGGTATAGCACTGGTCTGTCCATTTGCTGGACAGAGATAACTCATGTTTACTGTGATGCTAAACACTGTGACAGTGATGTGCCAAATGTGATAATGGTCACCCATGGTGGACAGTGTTTGGTAGAGCTTCCCGATTAAAACAAGTTTGGAAAGAGGAGTGGCATCCGCTTCCAAAATGGTTTGCCTCTGGAAGCTCTATGAACAGTCCTCAGGTCTTTCGTACATAGGAGTTCAAACTATCAACCTTTCAGCTAGTAGTCAAGCTTTTAACCATTTGCACTATGCGGGGGCTTCTTGTTCTCAATATTTTGGGAACATAATGTTTTTCAAATGAAATGTACATGGAAGTCCATGATATAAATCACACGTTTTAAAATGGACATAAATACTTGGAGCTTGTTGTATGCCAGACACTCTTCTGGCTGCTTAATATTTAATCCCCATGTTCCCCTTTACGCCATCAACCAACTCACAGCTGACCGTCAACTGGATTTATAAGACTGTAAATGGCATAGGATGAATTTACCCATCCTTCCTCCTTGAGTCCCTACAATAGCAGTATGGAGTGGGTATTATTGATATTGTAATTATTTCTGTGTTCCAAACAAAGAACAATGAAAGACGAAGTCCAGGAGGATAAAGCACCATGCCTAAGGTTCTAGTGGAACTGACTCTGAGCCCAGGCTTGCTCCTCTTTGAGCACTTTGTTAGGATTCTGTTGCTGAAGTCTGAGCAGGTCCTGGGAGGGAAGGAGAGAAGTGGATGAGGATGGGTTTGATCTGCCCGCTGGGCCCTGCTCTCAGCGTTTCCCCACGTCCATCTCCCAGAGACATCTTCAGGCCACACATAATTTGAAAATCTTAAATGAAATCTACAAAGATTGCTTCAAATGAGGCTTCTCGATGGCGACTTTGAATTATACTGTTTATCAAAAGCCTCCTGGTTTATTTCTTAGAGGAGCGGTTTTTGAGTTAAGGTGCACATCACAGTTATTCGTAGAGGTTTTCTCTCTCTGAATGTTGACCCCAGTCCTTCTGGAGCAGAATCTCAGAATAATTTTTTTTTAAAAAATCACAGAATACTGATGCGTTCTCTTGTATAAGAATCATTAGGGCTTTTTTGGTTTTGTTTTTGTGTTTTTCAAAAAAGAATCATGAGTTTATAAAGTTCCTAAAAAGCTTCTGCTTAATGGTATGGAGTTGTGCTGCCAACTCAAAGGCACACGGTTTGAATCTCATAACTATTTCTGGGAAGAAAGATGGGCAATCTCCTCCCATGCAATTTACAGCCTCAGAAAGCAAGCTGAAAGGTAGAACAACAACAAAAATATAATAAAGCAACCAACAATTAAAAAAGGCTTTCCTATTACTCCATTGTTGTTGTTACTGTTATCTGCTACTGGGAAGGTCAACAATTCATGGTGGCCCCATTCTCCGTGAAGCAAAACACTGACAGGCCCTCTACCATACCATAATATGCTCTGGCTGGAGCCACTGTCACTCATCATTTTTTATTAGCTGGGGTGGTTTTTTTTTTTAAATTAAATCACCAGGACATTTATTCTAAAGTATTTTATTAAATATGTAAATTTTCATAATTAGTAACTAAGATATTACTCTCTAGTTAAAAGCAAATTAACAGCAAATCTTATAATCCATTCTACAGGTTCATAAAGTAGGACCATATAAAAAGCCTGCTTATTTCAATCTGTTCTTTTACTTCACAGTCACATGTTGGTATCTGTTTTGATGTCTACCAGTTTAGTGTATGATGATTTCTTTCAAAAAACCCAGATCTTTTTTTAACCATATGTTCACCCTTCATTCCTATATCTAGAAATCACTTTTCATTAGTGAAATCTATAAATCCCTGAAGTTGTTTGTTGTTGTTTAATGCCGTTGAGTCGTAGACGACTCATAGCGACCCTATGAACGAACAGCCTGAGCACTGTTCGTACACAGAGTTTCCGGAGGCAAGCCATTTTTGGAAGTGGATGCCACTCCTGCTTCCAGCCTTGATTTAGTCGGGAAGCTCCAGCCAACACTGTCCACCATGGGTGCCCATTACCATGATTGGCACATCGCTGTCACAGGCTTCAGCATCACAGCAACCACGAGTTACCTCTGTACAGCAATGCACAGACCAGTGCTATACCACCTAGAAGAATGTTTGACAGGAAGACAATTTGATCCTGGCCAAGGGCCACAGATGACAATCACCCACCTT
>NW_006399900.1:2834005-2843485 GCF_000299155.1 Elephantulus edwardii
CTGTTCGTACATAGAGTTTCCAGAGGCAAGCCATTTTGGAAGTGGATGCCACTCCTGCTTCCAGGCTTGATTTAGTCGGGATGCTCCAGCCAACAAAATTTATAATTATAAATCAATTAGCCAGATTTTTTCTGAAGGTCTAACTCTGATATTCTGGTTGTTGCTGTTGTTGTTGTTGTTGTTTTTCACACTGGAACCAACTCATAGCTGGCCCCCCGAATGGTTTCCAGAGAAAATTGAATGGGAGTTGATTGCCTATCTTTCTCCCATGGAGCAATTGGCAGATTCAAATCACATGCCTTGAGGTTGGCAGTGCAGCTTCTTACCACTAAGCCAACAAAACTCCCTAGACAGTCTGGTGGACACAGCCAAATTCCAGTTCCACTGAGTAATACATTCATGATCCCCACGCTTCAATTTCCTCATATGTGAAGACCCACTGTCTCTCCTGAGTCATAGAAGACCTGTGTGTGTCAGAACAGAACTCCACTCCATTGGGTTTCCACTGACTGAGAATCTGATCGCCAGGCCTGTATTCCAAGGTGCCTTTGCGTGAACCAGAACCTCAAGTGAGAACTTTAACCATTTGTCTATTTGCACAACCCAGGGGCTTCTATAACACAGTTTCTGACTCATAGTGGACAGATAGGGCTATCCATTCCTAGTGGCTTAGTGGTAATGAGTTGCAATGTCAGCTCAAACACAGGTGGTTCGAAACCTCCAGCCAATCCATCGGAAAAAGATGACCATTCCTCCTTTAGTCCTTCTTCAGAGAAGCATGGAAATCGTGTGTGAAGAGGCCGAGGCAGCAGCTTCATCCAAGACCTTCCAAGGCCAGGCAGTGCCGACACCATCTACCTTGGTGTCAGGCTGCTTCGACGAGCTTCCAACAAGGGCATGCCGCTCGTCCAGGAGCGTCCTTGAAACATATGGATGTGACTATAAAATATGCCATAACCTTGGAATCCAGACATCAAAAGGCATAGCTTCAGCGCCTGATAAAAATGTGCGTTCCACTCCGCAAGCCACTCCAAACACTGTTTTCTCCATCCCTCTGGGAGCTTGTCAGTCTTAATGTGATACTTAGCATTCTGGTCTCTTGATCTTGCCTGAGATCTCTCTGCCCCTGAGTACGCTAGAAACAAAATGTCCTGTCTGGTGTCTGATGCTTAAAATAACAGACGCTGGGTTCCTGCTGCCATGTCAAAAATTTACTCCAAGGTCCCTCTTCATCACCCCCCCCCCACCCCTTCCCCACAGGACAGGTCCTCATGCCAGAGACAGAAACCAATGGGTAACAGCAGACAGAGGAGGGGAAGAGGCGGGCTACCACGCATTCTTAGGCTGCTGCAGACATTCCTTCATATCAGTTTGATTTGCCCTGGGTTAATTTTTAAGAAGGATCAACTTTAAAAAAAAAAAGTATACGAAATATTCTACGCAAAGGTACTTTGCACCTCTAAAGAGAAAGACCATGTTTTCCAAGGGGACACTGCCTATCCAGTCAATATTTTTGACAACAGCAGTGAGCCAAGTAATTGAAGGCGGGTGTGAACACTGTGTGTTTCTGTGTGCATAGTTTTAAGCCTGGAAAATATGAAAATAAGTCACCCTGTGCCATCTGGGCATATTCTTGTTTTCTCTGCAAGAAAGTGAGCCTGCAGAGGCTGCAGAAAACGGAGCGTGACAGAGGTCAGCAAACCCATCTATTCACTTTGGCTCACAGGAGAGAGAGGGGTGCCATTCTCTTTCTTTGCACGCCTCTAGTTCTTCAGAATAGTTTCCTCCTTTGACATGTGACAGCTCGTTCTGGGGGTCTCCACTGTCCATAATTCTTTCTGGCCCTCTGGAGATTCTGTTGTCCCAAACATATTTTTGGAAGGGGCACAGACTGTTGTTTTTATTAGGGGACTGAAAGGCTTTGTAGTAGGATGCTTTGTGTTTTATTTGTTTTCCTTCCCCTACCCCAGCTGTTTTTGTTTTAACAACATTGGAGGGAAGGTTAAAGTATGTGTGGCCTCCATTAACCCAGCAGAGCTCACAAGAGGGGAGTTTGAAATCTAAACTAATGAAACGGAGGCATTCAGCTCGTAGCACTGATTGGTTCAGTTGTGACTTTATCCACTGTTTGAAAGATGAGGTGGACAGTGGTTTAATTTTGAGGGTAATGAGTCATTGGATCAGGTAGCTGTCAGGGGAAAGTTTAACCCCACTCACTGTACTTACTGTTCAAGAACCAAACCCTCAGAACAAGCTGAGACAGAATCACATCAAGGGAAAATCCAAGAAATATTACACACCTTTTACCTTTCACATCTAACCAAGGGGCATGGTTCCATGAGGAAACGTCAAGTACCTAATACTGGATGAACAGTGGACCTACGTTCTGGTTAGAGCCAGAATGAAAGCTGTTTCTGAGACGTCATACCTCATTGGATGCACTCTCTGAAAACTAAGGCTGGTGTTTTGTGTCATACCCAGAGATCTTGATTTTATCAGTTTGAGGTACAGCCTGGCAAGTTAGAAAACTCCCCAGATGACCCCCAGGCACCACCAAGGTGAAGAACCTGCACTATGCTAAAAGCAAATTAAGCTTCTGAGCACCTGATATGTTTGCCAGCACTGTTCTAAGCACTTTGTGTTAACTTTATTCCTTACCTTAATTGTTTTACTGCTCCCAGTTTTTTGCAGTGGATAAGTTTACTTGTCTCTATTTGACAGGTAAAATTGAAGTTTTTAAGTTCTTAGGTCACCCAAATGAAATTTGATCCCTACTCCATTTAACCTTAAATTCTGTTCCTTTTCCACTCAACGTTCTCCTCATAGAATTAAGAATACGGCAAATTGGGGGCATTTGTGGTTCTTCTCTTCAGTGCCAGACAAGTGAGTTCAAGTCTCAGACAATGTGCAGCCACCACTGTCCGTTAGGAGAGACTCATACGTTGCTACGGCTCTGAGTAGGTACCAGGGGGGGTTTCCAGTCAAGGAAGAAAGGTCTGATGATCTACTCCAAAACCCAGCTAATGAAAACTTTGTGAATCCTGCATTCTGACTTGACGCTTGTAATGGGACTAGCACACAACTGTAAGGAGTTTCATTTCATTAAAAAAAAATGGTCATAAGTCAGAGTAGAGTGAACAACAACCACCTAAGAGATCGATCCATTTACTGATTTATCTTGGGACAAAGGAGGGGACTTTTCCTGCTTTCTGAGTAATATGTAAACTAAGAGGCAAAGGATATTTAATGAGGCACTTTGAATGGTGAGGGTGAGCTATAACAACAGTGTCCAATCTCCAAAACGCCTAGATGCCCCTGATAAGTGCATTTCCATACAAAAACACAAATGAAAATACTTAGTTTTACTTTAAATGCACCCCCAAACAAGGAATTCTAAGCAAAATATAATTAGTAAAACTACCTGTATCGTCTCTGGGGAACTCTGGTAGTTTTATGGTAAGGAGTTGCACTCCCAACATATAGGCCCCCAGTTTGAATCTGCCAATTGCCCCTTGGGAGGAAGATAGGCAATTTTCTGCCTCTGAAAACCTGCTTGGAGGGCCAGCTATAAGTTGATTCTGACTCAAGAGAACATTGCAACAATATACGTCCTATAGAGAAGAGTATATACATACTGTACAAGTTCCTCTCTACACCCAGGTCCTTCAAGACGCTGAGAATGTTTCTAATGTTAAAGCCTGACCAATACAGTAATTGAAGGGAAGTGTATCTTGGCCAACCCAAAGGACTTCAAAGGTGTTATGGGGAGCTGGGGAGCTCTGGTGGGTGAGTCTGTAAGGAGTTGTGCTACTAACTTAAAGGTTGTGCATCTCTGGGAGTTCAAGTTCACCAGCAATGCTATGGACAAAGATGGACAGTCTCCTCCCATTTGATTCACAGCCTCAGAAACTAGAAAGGGTGTGTTCCAATTCAATGGCAGTGAGTTGAGTATATGAGAAAGGGTGGCACAGATTGTATCTTGATATTTTATCAGTTATACTGTGTTAACAATTTCAAAGGAGGAAAAAAGCCAGCACAAGAATAATTCCGTTCTTACAAACTATCCCAGGAGTGATGCTATGCTCTTTTAGTCAAGTCTACAAAGGAGGTTACATGTTACAGCAGTCAAGTGGTAACTTAAGCTGATGATCTTCATAGGCATTTTGATTAATCAAGGCCTAAGAGACAGCCAATGGCAATTAGGTAGCTGGGCAGACCAATGATAGATGAATCGTTATGGGTAAAACAAAGATAGTGCCACTGGGAAAAGTCATTTAAGTCATGTATGTGCTTTCAGGCCAGGAAATCCTTCCAGTCTTTGAGGAGGAACATGTAAGAGTCATCAGGCCCAGCTTAGTGAAGTCATCTGTTCATTGTGCAGCTGAAGATCAACAAAAGTGCTCAACGCACAAGGGGGGTCAGCCATATGGAATCCATTTGGTGGCTGAGACGCATATCTGTTCATTTTAATAACTTTTTTAAAACCACGTCTTTCCCCTGACCCTTTTCCTTTTCTTTCTCTTGTCCACTACTGCTCCTCCTACTCCTAATGATCTCCATGCCCAGACATATGATTTTGACATATGAATGAAATTGAGTTGTTTCTGTTTTTTTAACAAAACAAATACCTCCTTTCTAATTCTAGTTCCTAATTTTCACTTCTGTTCCCTATGTAGGTGACTTGTGTGCACACGCAAGTTTCCAAGGGACACTTCAGCAAGTGACAAAGCAGTTTTTTTAAAAAAACACACTCTAAAAATATCCCTTCTTTTTAGAGTCTTTTTAAAGACTATATCTGTATAAAAAATTTACACAGATATTTCTGTAGCCCTCCAGATCCTTTATTTGTTCATGTTGCACATTTTCTTTTCAGGAGACAATTTTCTTTCTTTTATTTTTAAGGAGGTAAGTAAGAAAAGAAAAGGATATATTAATTAAGAAGCCATAATTGGATCTACCTCTTTCTTTAAAATCAAAGTCCCACAGAGTTCTGTCCCTCCCCAAGCTGCATTGCCAGTGACCATGTTAGGGTTAGGGTTAGGGTTAGGTTATAGTGAATCCCTTTCCATCTTTGGATTTATACTCGTTTCTCTGTATGCTGCTATTTTTCCTCCTCCTAACCATTAACTGTTGAATTCTTCAATCCCTGCTTTTCTGTTTATATTCTCTCTTTCTTCTCTTACCTTTTTTCTTTCTCTTCTTCCTTCCTCTTTTCTTGTTGTTTCTTTCTTTAGATAGCTTGATCCATACTCAAGGCTTTGGTTATTAAACCATAGATAGAGACAGATGTGTGTGTGTGTGTGTGTATACACACACACACACACACACATATATATATATATATATATATATATATATATATATATATACACACACAGAGAGAGAGGTGTTCCATAACTACATATTCACCTTTGATGCTTCTGATCTTTAGGCACGTTTGATATTCAATTAATGTCTTAAAATTGATACCTGTCAAGACAGATTATAATACCCAGATTTTATAATATTTATAGTATGAGCAGCATTAACATTTGTCTAATTGTTCAAGCCACAAGGATAGGAGTATTCTTTTTTTTATTGTACTTAATTTTTTTTAATTGTGATTTCAATAAACGTCTGTAAAGCAAGTTACTTTCCCATGCAGCAATTGATCCACATTCTGTCTCCTGACACTGACTGTGACCTGTACTGACAATGCAGCAGCCTCTTACCATTTCCTCCATGTGCTTGTCCTTTTCTATTTCTCATTTAGTCTTATCTTTTCTTGCCTTCTGAGCTCTATGCTGGTGCTGCCCTTTTAATATCGATTGTTTAATTGATTGCTTTAATGAGTATGTTCCTACCTGATGTAATTGCTCACCATATAAGCCTATTCTGTTTGGCTAAAAGTAGAGCCACAAGGTAGGGAAAGAAGGGCTAGTTAAAATCTAGGTATGACACGTGACTAAGAATCGCAGTCTTGGGAATTTCACCGGTCTCTATGCAACCAATAAACTTTTTACTGTTTGCACTATTGTTCTACATTTTTCTCCCCCTTTCTCTAGGGCCTCAACTATAATCTCTTTTTAGAGCATTTAGCTTTAATAGCTGGCACCATCTAGTTCTTCTGGTATTAGGACCATGAAATATAAGGTTCATGTGATCCATTTTTTCTTTAGATGAACTGTTTCCACATTTTTTAAAATTTTCCCCTCGTTCTTCCTTGCTGTGTGCTGAAGAAGACCGATAGTTGACCTTAGCTATTTACAAGTGCTTAAGAGTTTAGTCACTGCTCATCAAAGTCGAATGTAGACTTCTGTTTTTGTGAATTGTGTTATGTCAATTGATGCTGATGTCCACAGACTATGGTCCTAACCTCCCAGATCCACTGACTCCTTCCCTTCAGTTATTGATTATGGCTAAGAAGTTTATTCATTTTGCCCCCCATTAGAGAATTCTTGGTCCCTCTCTTTCATTCTCCCCAAGACCAATTCTAACATCTAACTGGCTTTACTTCTTAAATATTTCTTCTATCCAGGGTCCTTTTTCCTTGTTTGCTTCCTTCAGCCTACTTAACTGGTCATCTTAACAGTCATCTTCTTAACTTGATTTCTGAAACAACTTCCCATTTGGATCCCTTCTTTCCACTTTGTCAATTGCCAGTCTATATTTTGTGTTGATATTCAACTGCTAGTTTCCCAAATGTAAGTCTGACCATGTCACTCTTCCCTTACATGTTGTCTCTTATCCCAACACCAAAATTCTATCTACTATCCAAAATTTTATCTGTTGTCCAAATAGGTAATTTTATAGTAATTAGACAATTTTTATCTATTATCCAAAATAATTCTGACCAAAATTTCAAAATTGTCAGTATAATTTTCTATTATCTCTCTGGAAAGATATTTCTAATCTCTTCTTTGGCCCAAATTCAACCATACCATATTCATTTTCATCGACTCGTCCTACAAGATCATAGCACATTTTGCATGTTTGAAATTATCTCTTCTATCCCCTTTCCCGGTTAACATTTAATCCTCATTAAGATCACAGCTAACTATTTTTTTTCTGCCTTTCTAAGTCCAATCTTTCTAATACGGGCTTTCATAAGCAACATAACACTCATCAGCAATGCAATTTTGCATCCTGTTGCATGATTATTTGATTACAGGCTGCCTCCTCAATTATTGCATACCTTTACCTCTCTTCTTCATGATTTACTGTAGTTTCTATGAATAAAGGCTTCCTCTGTAATATAGATTTGCATATTCTGCTCTTCTCTATATTGGTCTCGGTTTCTACTCCTACTACGTACCACTGATTCTCTTTAAACTTTTCTGGTCCATACTCTACCAGAAAGAGGATCTGACAGGTTTCATAATTATCACATCTTTAGCAAAGGTTCTATGACCAATCTCCTCATGACTCTTGGTCAGCACTCAAATGGACTGTCATTGAACCAAAGGTGTTGCTTTGTAGATCATGATGTTGTCTATTGATCTTCTGATGAAAGTTTTTGTTTTCTTGTTGTTGAAATGTAATCTATATTGTGATCATAATATATGTAACAAAACACATGACTGAAACCCTTCCACAACCATTGCCATTTATCAGTTCACAGTTTCCAGAAGCGTGTGCTTACAGAGAGGATGCCACTCCTGCTTCACAATTTCCTTTTCTCCTCCCTCACATCCACACACCACTAACTGATAAAATTTGATCTCTTGTCTGTTCTAAATAATTCGTGTGCATGAGAACATAGAATATTTTTTATTTTATTACTGATATATTTTATTAGGCATGAAGTTTTCAAGGTTTATCCATGTTATAACATATATTAGAAGTTCATGTCTCTTCATAGCTATTGTATGTTCCTCATTTAATCCATTCATCTGTTGTACTTACAGAACATTTTAATTTTGACTGTTGTGATGCAGTGAAAATTGGTATACAATTGTCTGTTTGCATTCCAGTTTTTTGTTTACGTAGGTATATATTTCATGCTAGAAGTATATGTTTAACTTTTTGAGGAACTGCCTAACTGTTATCTAAGATACTCTATTATCTTACAATCCCACTTAACAATAGCTGAGGATCCTAACTATTCCATAAGCTTGCCAACACCTGTTGCTTTCCCATTGTGTTAATTGTAGGCATCCCAGTGAGTATAAAATGGTATCTCATTGTGGTTTTGATTAGCATCCTAATGGATGTCAGAAGAGACTCTGAAAATTACACTGGAGTGCAGAGAAGCCAAAGCAGAAGGAAGAATTCAAGATACTAAAGAGTTGAATAGAAAATTTCAAAAGGCAGCACGGGATGACAAAGTAAAATATTACAATGAAATGTGTAAGGAGTTGGAGTCAGAAAATCAAAAGGGCCAAACTCGCTGAGCATTTCTTATTATTATTTAGTGTGTGTGTGTGTGTGTGTGTGTGTGTGTGTGTGTGTGTGTGTGTGTGTACCGTCAAATCAGATCTGACTGTTACAGGAGGAGATTGTTCCTCCTTCTCCAGCAGAGCATCTGGTGGATTTGAACCATGCACCTCTGGGGTTGCAGTACACCTTCTTGCCACTAGGCCACCAGAGCTCGCCAGCTCAGCATTTCTTAAGCTCAAGGAACTTGAGAGCAAATTCAAACCTCAAGTTGCTATAATCAAGGATGCTTTTGGCAGAATACTAAATGATCCAGGAAGTATTAAAAGAAGATGGAAAGAATATACTGAGTCATTGTATTGAAAAGAATTAGCAAACACAGAAAAATTTCATGAAACAACATATGAGGAAGAACTTATGATGATGAAGGAAGAAGTTCAAGCTGCTTTGAAGGAAATAGCAAAAAATAAGGCCCCAGGAATAGATGGTATACCAATTGACATATTTCAGCTAACAAATGCTGCCCTGGACATGCTCAACAAATTGTGCCAAGAAATCTGGAGAACAACCACCTGGCCAACTGACTGGAAGAGATCTATATTTGTTCCCATCCCAAAGAAAGGTGACCCAACAGAGTGTGGAAACTATAGATTAATATAGATTTCACATGCAAGCAAGATTCTGCTGAAGATTATCCATAAATGACTAGAACAGTACATCAGCAGAGAACTGCCAGAAGTCCAGGCTAGGTTTAGAAGGGGTCATGGTACTAGAGATATTGTAGCTAATGTCAGATGGATCTTAGCTGAGAGCAGGGAATACCAGAGGAATGTATATCTGTGTTTTATTGACTATGCAAAGGTGTTTGATTGTGTGGATCATAACAGACTGTGGCTGACTCTGAGAAGAATGGGAATCCCAGAACATTTGATCGTGCTAATGAGAAACCTATATTTGGACCAAGAGGCATTCATCAGAACAGAGCAAGGGAACACTGCATGGTTCAAAACTGGGAAGGGCGTATGCCAGCGATGTGTCCTGTCTCCATACCTTTTCAACCTGTATGCAAAACAGATTATCCAGGAGGCTGGGCTCTATGAGGAGAAATGTGGGGTCAAGATTGGT
>NW_006399900.1:2844305-2868482 GCF_000299155.1 Elephantulus edwardii
GGACAGAGCAGAGTTTAGGGCTGTTGTACATAGGGTCACTATGAATCGCAAGCGACTCGACAGCAAATAACAACAACGACAACAATGCTATTCTGTGAGAAGGAACTCATTCTTCAAAAGATACAGGGTCAATGAAGGACAGAAAGATCCCCCATTGAGATGGATTGACACTGTCACTTCAGCAATGGTCTCTAATGTCTCAGGGAATGAAGATGACACAGAATAGGGCAGGTTTCAGGTTGACTGTTCATAGGGTCGCTATGCATGAGTCATACTCAACTCAATGGCACCTAACAACAACAATGACTAATAATGTTAACTATCTATTTCCTCTTGGTAATTTTCTATACTCTTTGGTATATGTCTTTTAAATTACTTTGCCCAATTTTATTGTTAAGTTGTAAATGTTCTTTGTCTTCTTTGATGTTGAACCTTTATCAGAGAAAATTATTTTCCTCAGATTGAAGGAGATGAAAAAAAGAAGGATTAAATATAATACTAAACATGTGATTAAGATACTTCCATGATGACTGGTGACTGGAATGCAAAAGTTGGAAACAACAAAGAAGGAATTACAGTAGGAAAGTATGGACTTGGTGACAGAAATGAGAGTAGAAATCAAAGTGTTGAATTTTATATGCTCAATGATTGATTTATTGCAAAATCTTTTCTTTAAAAACCACAAAGGGCAACTTTACACATGATCTTTATTGGATGGACTGAATAGGAATCAGATTGACTAGATCTGTGGAAGAAATCATTGAAGAAGCCCAGTGTCAGCAGTCAAAACTAGGCCAGGTGCTGACTGTGGAAAAAATTATCAATTACTCATGTGCAAGTTCAATACTAGAGAGCATTACGCTGAGTGAACTAATGCAGTCTCATTAGTACCATGTTGTTGTTGTTATGTGCAGTCGAGTCTTCTACGACTCATAGTGACCTATGTACAATAGCCCTAAACCCTGCTCTATCCTGTACCAATCTTATTGTCTCTGACACACTCATCCCTATTACCCCAGTCACTGAATCAATCCATCTCATAAGGGCTCTTCCTTTCTTGCACTGTCCTTCCACCCTTCCAAGCATGATGTCCCTCTCCAAGGACTGGTCTCTCCTTGCAACATGTCCAAAGTATGTCAGACGAAGTTTCAGAATTCTTGCCTTCAAGAAGCAGCCTGGTCTCACCCTCTCTAAGACAAACTTGTTTATTCTCCTAGCAGTCCATGATACATTCAATACTCTTCTCCAGCACCACAGCTCAAAAAGCATCAATTCTCCTTCTATCATCCCTAGCCATTGTTCAGCTTTCTGACGCATAGCAAATAATTGGACCATTATAACTAATAAAATGTATGTAGGGGCCTCAGTGGGGAAGGGATGGGAATAGAGTTACAAGCAAGGGTAGGGGGGAAATCACAGGGCCACACAGTTTGGTGGGTGGGGCAAGGGTTTAAAAGAAATGGGAAAGATCTGGTGGGAACCTGTAAAGACGAGGTAATGGTGGGTACAGTCTAATTGAGATTAATTTTATAAAAAATATATTAAATGATTGTGTGAAACATAAAGTCAATGAAGGAAAGTGTGTGAGGAAAGCTGCATTTTTAAAAATTAGCTTATTTTTAAAAAGTCAATTGTAATGAAAGAAAAAGTTCCAGTTACACTGAAGGTTTTGGGGGGCAAAAATAAGGCCCCAGGAATCAATGGAATACCAACTGGCATGTTTCAAATAACAGCCCTGCATGTCCACATACATCAATATATACCAGGAACTTTTGATGACCTGGATAACTGACTGGAAGAGATCCATTTTTATTCCCATTCCCCAAAAAGGTGATCCAATCGAATATGTAAACTACCAAGCAATAGCATTAATATTGCATGCAAGCAAAATATTGCTGAAGATAATCCAACGATGGCTGCTCTTGGTACAATAAATTTCCAGAAGTTCAGGCTGGATCCAGAAGAGGCCATAGCATGAGGAATATCATTGTGGTGTCCAGTGAATTTTGGTTTAAAGCAGAAAATACCAGAGGAGTGTCTATTTATGCTTTATTGACTATGCAAAGGAATTTGACTATCTGGATCATAACAAATTATGGCTAACTTTGAGAAGAATGAGAATTCCAAAACACTTATGCTCATGCAAACTTTATACGTAGATCAAGAGACTGTTGTCCCAACAGAGTAAGGGAACACTGCATGATTTAAGATGAGGAAAGGTGTATGTCAGAGTTGTATCCTCTCTCCAAACATACTAAATCTGTACGCTGAGCATATCTTTCAAGAAGTGGACATATGAAGGAAAATGTGGAATTAGGATTGGAAGAAGACTCAACAACCTGCATTATGCAGATGACACAATCTTGCTTGCTGAAATGAGGAAGATTTAAAGCACTTGTTACAGAAGAACAACGACTATAGCCTTCAGTATGGATTACGTATATCAGCATCATGAAAATAAAAATTCTCATCACTTGACCAATATACAACATCATGATAGAGAGTGAAAAGATTGAAACTGTCAATGAATTCATCTTACTTGAAGCCACAATTAACACAGTACCAGCAGTCAGGATATCAGAAGACATACTGCATTGGCAAGGCCACTGTCAGGGACCCATCCAAATTACTGATGAGCAATGTCAGTTTGAAGACTAAGCGTGTCTGATTCAAGCCATGGGTCTTTTCAATTACTTGGTATGATGACAAGATTGAGATTGTTGACAGCTTCAGTTTGCTTGGCTCTACAATCAACACTCTTGGTACTAGCAGCCAGGAAATTAAAAGACAAATTGTATTGGGAAAGTTTACTGTCAGAGACTTCTCCAAGGTAATGAGGAGCAATGGTGTCAGTCTGGAGACTAAGGCGTGCCTGATACAGGCCATAGTCTTTGTAATTACTTGCTATGCATCAGAGAACTGGACAATGAGTAGGGATGATAGAAGGAGAGTTGATGCCTTTGAGCTTTGGTGCTGGAGAAGAGTGTTGAATATACCAAGGACTGCTAGGAGAACAAGCAAGTTCATGTGCAGCCAGGCTGCTCCTTTGAAGCAAGGATTCTGAAGCTTCATCTGACATACTTCGAACATATTGCAAGGCAGGATTAATCCTTGGAGAAGGACATCATGCTTGAGTGGGTGGAGGGACAACGCAGGAGAGGAAGACCCTCAATGAGATGGATTGATTCAGTCACTGGGGTAATGGGGATAGGTGTCTTGGAGACAATAAGATTGGCAAGGGATAGAGCAGAGTTTAGGGCTGTTGTATAAGAGAGTCACTGAGTCACAGGCAACTCGATGGCACATAACAACAACAAACAAACAAGCTATGCATCTGAGAACTGAACAATGAATAAGGATGACAGAAAAACAATGGGCACCTTTGAGTAGTAATGGTGGAGAAGAGCACTGAATATCCCATTGGGCTGCCAATAAAAACATACAGATACATCTTGGAGAAAGTGCAGCCGCAGTGCTCCTTGCAAGCAAAGCTGACAAAGTTTTGCCTCACATACTTTGGGCATGTTGCTAGGAAAGGCTCTTCCTTGGAGAGGGTCTTCATACTTGGAAAGGTGGAAAGTTAGTAAAAGAGAGGAAACCCCTCAGCTTGACGGACTGACAGAGTGACTGCAGCATTGGGTTCAAGTACATAAAAAATAATGAGGATGGCACCGGGTAGGGCAGTGTTCACATAAGTTGGTCATAGGGTTACTATGAGGCAAGTTCGACTTGACAGCACCTAACAGCAGGAACAATTTTGTTTTTGGGATCAAAGATTGTTTGGGACAGAAACAATGAGATGCTTTAAGTATTCAGAACTTTGGAAAATCACTGCTTTGGTATAGCCAGTTTCTTCCCAGCTCTGGTTTCTCATCAGAATCTGGCAACCAGTCATTACCTGCACAGTCATCATCCATCACTGCTGTTGGGAAGAGGGCCGTAACGTGGAATTAGTAGCAAAAAGTTTGGAGTCCGAGTGCCTGGTTTCCAGTTGTGGCTTTGCTTCAGCTAGCACCAGTACCTGGGGAGATTGATTGTGCCACCTCTTCCACCCTGGACTATGAAATAATATGCAATATCAGCTTCCTTTTTTTATTTTTTAATAATTTTAATGAATATTTACAGAGATTTTGGATTTCCATTCATTCATTGCTGCACTTCTCTCCCAGCCCAGCCCTCCACCCACACCCACCCCCAGTTCGCTCCTCTCTTTGAAAAGTAAAAGAAAAACTCTCTCCCTGGTACACAATCCCCCTGCACCCCTCCCACTACCCCAAGTATATTCCACTATGCAACCTTAATTGTGGACTCTTGTGATGACCATAAAACCCTATCATACATAGCTTTTAAATTATTCTCTCCCTCATCTGTTTCAGTGCAGTATACACAATTTATCCAGTTTTTCTCAGTCTTACTCCAACTCTGATATCAGGCCCATTTTACAGCAGTGGCACCATGCAATATTTGTCCTTTTGTGACTGAGATATTTCACTCAGCATAATGTCCTCCAGAGTTACCCATTATGAATAATATTGCATGAGTTCCTTGTTTTTCAATGTAGCATAGTATTCCATTGTGTGAATATACCATAGCTTCTCTATCCATTCATTTGTTGATGGGCACCAGGGTTGTTTCCAACTCCTTGCTATTGTGAACAGAGCCGCAATAAACATGGGTGTGCATATATCTGCTTGAATGTCAGTTATGGTCTCTTTGGGATATATTCCCAGTAGTGGAATTGCTGGCTCAAATGGTATCTCTATTTGCAACTTTTTGTGAAAGCGCCATACCACCTTCCACAGTGGTTGCCCCATTTTACACTCCCACCAACAGTGAATAAGGGTTCCAGTCTCTCCACAACCTCGCCAGCATTTGTTGTTAGTGGTTCTATTTTGCTATTCTGACTGGGGTGAGATGATATCTCATAGTTGTTTTGATTTGCATCTCTCTTAGAGCTAGGGATTTTGAACATTTCTTCATGTGCTTGTTGGCCATCTGAATGTCTTCTTTGGTGAAGTTTCTGTTCATATCCTGTGCCCATTTTTCAATTGGATTATTTACCTTTATCTTGCTGTGGTGCTCAAGTATTTTATAAATTCTAGATTTAAGTCCCTTATCTGACATGTCATTCCCAAATACTTTTTCCCAATCTCTGGCTTCCCTTCTTACCCTGTTGGGAAAATTCTTGGATGTGCATAGGGATTTGATTCTTAGAAGGTCCCATTCATCTATTTTATCTTCTCCAGGTTGTAGAAATATCAGCTTTCTTTTTACCTACACAGAAGTCCTGCTCGCCAGGGGCCTATCAGAGAACTCTGTTCATTACCATGAGATACACAAGCAAGTCGATTTTTTTTACTATATTTATAAATACAAAATAATGGACAGCAAGGTAATTGATAAGATTGGCTATTCTTTGCTTATTCTTATGTTATCTTTTATGGTTGCAATAGCCCTGGTCTCAGATGGATGTATCCTTGTCCAGGAATGGGCTAGCCTTTCAAATTTCTGTTAAATGAAGAATTCCTTAGAGACTTTGAGGGGTGTGTGTGTGTGTGAGAGAGAGAGAGAGAGACAGAGAGACAGAGACAGAGAGAGAAAGGAGAGGGTATTACCTTCTCCCAACCCTGTGTTCTTAAAACATTTAGACACAGCCTGGATATACTGAGTAGCATTAAGAATCCTTCCTTGCCAAAAAAAACAGAAATAAATAAAAAAGAAAAAAAGAAAAAAGAATCCTTCCTTGCCATCGTTCCTGCTAGACCACGCCTTCTACACCCTGGCTTTAGTTGTCACCAGTACCCCTAACAGCACACTTCCCTGAACCCTACCCTCTAGGTTCATGGCAGGACCTGGGAGCAGATATTCCTCACGCTGTCTTAACACCCTCTCCACCAAACATGCAAACCCTTAAACAGACAGGACTCCTGCTGCCCTCACCTTTGTTTCATTCCTCCTTGTGATAAACTGTTGCATTTCGTGTGTTTCTCCTTTCAGGAATTAAGAGGATACAACAACTTGCAAAGAACACAAGATATTTCAGACGGAGGCTAAGTGAAATGGGATTCATTATTTATGGCAATGAAGAATCTCCTGTGATCCCTGTGCTCCTTTATATGCCTAGTAAAGTGGCGTAAGTATCCAAGGGTTTCAGAACACTGCCTGAAGCCCGGGAGGCCTCACCAACGTGCTGCTCTTGATGCCAGAGAAGCATTGGGTTACAAGCACTGAGTTACCTGCCAGCCCCTGAGAAGGGCCTGTCCACAGAGTCCATAGGAAGGGAGCCAGGGTCCAGGCCAGCTCTTCTTCCTCACACTATCTCAAGCTCTGGGATTTGGGGAAATACACATACCTCTCCAAGCCTCATCTTCAAAATCAAGGTCACAAAACATTTACCTTAGCTTCATCCTGACCTAGATCGTCCTTGGAGAGACTTTCTGAAGAACGTATAAGGAGCCCTGTGCTTTCTTTCATTCAGTTCTCATGGTCAACCTGGGAGGAAAGCATCATTGCCGTCTTCATTTGAATGTGGGTTAATTTAGCATGTGAACATGACCTGAAGTTACACAGGCCAGGAAGCAGAAGTACTAAAATCCAGACATGAACCTCCACCTTCTCTTAATCTTCTTTTAAAATCCATGCTCTTAATTCATGCTCTTAACAACCAATTTTAATGCCTCTGCTAAAACCGACTTAGAGTTTTCCCCCACTGACTAGAATTCTAGGATTAATTAATAAGAAAAATTTCATAGAGATAAAGAAGCTACTTTTTTTTCTCCGTAAGTTATGGGCAATTTTATAAAAGAGCTATAGGCAAACCTGCTAGAAACTAATCAAAAGTCAAACCAGATGAAGCCCATAGCCTTCAGGTCAATTCAGAGTCATAACAACAGGATAGAACAATCCTACAAGATTTCCAAAGCTAAAAAATCTGTAGAATAATACAGCCACATCTCTCTCCCACAGAGCAGCTAGTGGGTTCAAATTGCCAACTTTTTAGTTGTCAACCAAATACGTTATCTATTATGCTATCAGGGTTCCTTCAGAGACACAGTACCTGTTATTGAAAAGGGATCCTTTCTAAATATAAAATGTTTATTTATGTCTCTGACAAAGTATATGGTAGAATGCAACATTCATCATGATATTTATCATATTCTAAACTTTGTAACTCTTCTAACACATTCCACTGTTGGAAATTGCTGTCTGTCGAATAGTTGAATCAATGGACAATCTTTTTGGATTATTGTATAGAAAAGTACTAGCCTGTTCATGATGGATCAGCTGAGAACTCAGTGTGCTTCTGCATATTCTCTGCTGGTGTCACCGCAACACAAACGTTACAGACAAACACATAAGGATTTTAGTCATTCCTGCCAGTCAAACTTTTATTCAAAAACCTATGTCAGACGAAACAGTTCATACAGTGGCCAAGAAGACAGCATGCAACAGAAATCATATACTCACTGCCACTCTGCTGATGGCAGGGAGAGTAAATGTAACAAGCAACCCAAACCCTTTCTAATATGAATTTGAATGCTGTATTAGAAATTCTACATTTATCCAGGGTGGTTGGGAAATGGTGTATCCTGCAAGAAACACTCAACATATCTGTCTGGTATTTTATTAGTTCAAATTAAAGCAAGTACAGCTGATATTTAATTATTAGTCCAGATTAAAATAAAAAAATTTTTTTAAAAAAACCCCTTAGTCAAAATATAACATATACAAAGATGTAGGACCAGTAATAAGGAATGGCAAAAGTCATAAGTAAAATCTCAATAGGAAAAAACCATAATCAGAAATTTTTATGACTAAAAAAATTTAATGCATTTAAGTTAAAAATTTCAACTGTATAAAACAGGATGATATGGGATGTTTATCTGTTTGGAAGACATGACTAGACAACAGTTTACATAGGAAATTAAAAATTAGAATGTTCATATAAACTTTTGTATAACTTTACAGAAGACTTAGTCTCTATAGTGTAGTGAGATATTTGCAATCAAATGTATTTTTGACTCTTCCTTCCTAACTGGAAGACTTTGCACAAATTCCTCAACCTTCTGAAGCCTCAGTTTTCTCACTTGTAAAGTGACATATAACAGTGTCTAATTCATAACCTCATTGTGCGAATTAAACAACATGAGATCTGTGCAGCATTGGACATGTTACCTGTGATTTATGAGCTATTCAACGTTGTTTTTATGTGACGTCGAGTCACCTACGACTCATAGTGACACTATGCACAACAGCTCTGTCCTGAGCCGATCTCACTAACTCCAACATTCCACCCTCGTTGTCCTGGTTACTGTATCAATCTATCTCATCAGGATCTTCCTCTCTGGAACAGTCCCCTCCACCTTTCTGAGAATGATATCCTTCTCCAAGGATCAGTCCCTCCTGGCCACATGCCTCAAAATCTTAGCCTCCAAGAAGAAACTTGCTTTCACCCTCTCCAAGACACATCTATTTGTTTTCTTGGCTGTCCATGTATGTTCAAGACTCTTCTCCAGCACCACAACTCAAAGTCATAAAGCCTTCTTCTGTTGTCCTTAGTCATTATCCAGCTCTCTGATGCACAGCAAGTAATTGTGAAGCCCATGGCCTGGATCAAGCGCACCTTAGTCTCTAGACTGACATCGTTGCTTCTCAGTACTCTGGAGAGGTCCCTGACAGCGGATTTACCTAATTCAACAATATTCAGCATTAGCTATTACTATTAACAATGCTAATAACAAGCATAAAGCACTCTATACAGTGTTTGCCATAATCTAAGCAGTCTGTCAATGGTAGTCATTCACAATAGTCGTGGCATTGGTATGATTATTATGCTTAAACTGACTACAAGTTTATGTTGAGCTGACATGGTTTCACAGTTCTCAGAAATAGCTATAGCACCAGTAAGGAGTTGCACTGCCAGCCCAAAAGCACTCACCTTGAACTCACTGGCTGCTTCTCAGGAGAAGGACGGCAATTTCCTCTCATGTGATTTACTGCCTCTGAAAACCCATTAGAGGATCAGCTATGAGTCAGTTTCAACTTGACAACAAACAACAACAACTTTGAAAAAGGATCATAAATAACAACTTCCTAGTTTCTCCAAAAGTTCCCAAATCTTACCCAAACGAAATATAAAAAATTAGAATTAGAAGTCAACATTGACAAGATGTGATTCAGTAATTTAAAAACCTTATTCCAGCTTTGCCAATCTGTTGTCCATTTCCTGGACCATGATCTAATTTAGAATCACATATTACATTAAGTTGTCATGTTTCCCCAGTCTTCTTCAAATTAAGAAAGAGATTTCCCTCATTTTTCTTCATCTTTTCTAATTTTTTGGAAGCAGGAGTGGCATCCACTTCCATAAAAGCTTGCCTCAGGAAACCCTACAAACCTGGATAGAGGATAAAAGTCACACAAGTGTTGAGGACTCTCCTTCATAGGGTTGCTATGAGTCTCCTTTGACTCGCCGGTACTTAACAACTTTGTAATTTTAACACATTTGAAAAGCACTGGAAAATTCTGTAGTGTGTTTTTCAATTTTAATCTGTGGGTTGATTTTGTTTTTCTTATTTTCAATTCATGTTGTTTTCTTCTTATTATTGTTTTTCTTTGTCCATCACATCATTTAACTGGTTTGTCAAGTCCTGTTTTAGCCTCAGTACTTTATATTTAGTAAGACCATGCTGTCTCTACATCCCATGACTGGTGATGTTAACTTTGATGGTTTGGTAAAGGTGGATTGGGCCTGCCAGATTCTCCACCACAAAATAAATTACTCTTTTCCCCATTTGTGAGGTGGTGGTGTGGGGAATGCTATTACAATCTTTGGCTGCATAAATTAAAATTGTAGAAAAAAAATTAGTCTAGCAGCTGGACCATGTCCAACATTAGGTAGCTGAATCACTGACTCAGAAACAACCATTAGCTGTCCATCCACTGGGTGTCTGAGGCTATAAATTGCACAAGAGAAGACTATCGATCTTTATTCCAAAGAAATGAACTGCCAGGGATGCGTGGCCATTGGATTAGCAGCACAGCTTTGCCAACAGAATTGTACAACCCTGAGTCAGTGGAACTATTTTGGTTCCTCCACTTATGATTGTTTTCAAGAAGTAACTAACATTGGAGCAGTGGTAGTTCAGTAGCAGAATTCTTTCATTTGATAAAGGAGAGGAAAACACCTCATGTCCAGTCACTATGCATCAGTAGAAATAGGGCTGCCACTATGATGCTGACTCAGCTCTGGAGGCACAGCAGTGAAGAATCATGTGGCCAATGCAAAGGTATATGGTTCAAGCTCACCAGCTGCTCCACAGATGAAAGATGAGTAATCTTGTCTAAAGTAATTTACTGTTTCTAAAAACCCACAAATGTGTTCGCTGTGAGTCCGTTTCAACTCGATAACACACAAGAACAATAACAGTATCGAAGAGATTTTAGAAAAGCTTCTGGAAGAAAGACAAAGAAGAAAGGCCTGGTGATATACTTCTGAAAATTTGCCAATAACAACCCTAAGGATCAATAATCAACAGCTGATCATGGAGATGGTACAAGACGGGGCAGGGTTTTATTGCATTTTATATAATGTTGTCATATGTCAGAGGCCCTCTTGATGGTAGCGAACGTTACTCAGTGCTGATTATATGAGGGTGTAATTCTTATTCCCATGTTGTTGTTGTTGTAGTTGTTGTGTGCCCTCAAGTTGGCCTGCAACTCATAGTGACCCTATGTATAGCAGCTCTGAAGCCTGACCTGTCCTGAGCCAGTCTCACTGACTCCGATACGTCTATTCCCATTGACCTAGTTACTGTATCAATCCATCTCATGTGGGTCTTTCTTTCCTGTGCTACCCTTCAACTCTTCCGAGCATGATTTCCTTCCCCAAGGATCAGTCCCTCCTGGCAAAATTCCCAAAGTATATGAGATGGGGCTTCAAAACCCCAGCCTCCAAAGAGAAACTTGGTTTCACCCTCTCCAAGATACACTTATTTGTTTCCTGGCAGTCCATGGTATGTTCAAGACTTTTCTCTAGCACTACAACTTAAAGTCATCCAGCTCTCTGATGTATAGCAAATAATTGCAAAGACCATGAACTAGATCAGGCACACCTTAGTCTCTAGACTGACATCGTTGCTTCTCAGTACTCCATAAAGGTCCCTGACAACAGATTTACCTAATGCAATTCGCCTTTTGATTTTCTGACTGCTTGAGCCAAGAGTGTTGATTGTGAAGACGAGCAAGCTGTAACTGTTAACAACCTCAATCTTTTCTCCTTACATCATGGTGCTGCCAATTGGCTCAGTGGTAAGAGTCTTTATCTTCTTGATGTTGAGTTTTATTCCATATTAAAGACTACAGTCCTCTGCAGCAAGTGCTTCATTCAGAAATAGACAATTCGTTTCAGAGTCACACATGTAGTAAGTAGCACAGTCCAGAATTCAAACCTAGTTCTACCTTGCCTCCTAAACCAGACTTGTTTGAACACACATAACATCCTCTTAATCTTTAGTCCCTTTTAAAGGTGCCATGCCTCATTAAAATAATGGAATATAAATTTAACTTTCTTTAATGTTATTTTTGATGTCTTAAAAGGCATCAATTTCTACAATGTGAAAAATTCTGTTGCTTTTTTTTATTGGTTTGCTCACAAAGTTCATATACATTGTGTTTCACACTATTCTTCATTCATATTGTGTTTCATACAATCATTCCCATGCATTATGTTTTATAAACTTAATCACCATTAGACCTTGCCCATCATTACCCAATCTTTTCAGGTCCCCGCCAGATCCTTCCCACTTTCTTCACACCCTCCCTCCACCACACTGTGCATCTTAAAGTTGAAAATTTATGTGCACAGAGGTTGTAGAAACCTGTTGATTGTATCAGAACTTCTTCCATTTGCTAATTTAAGAACCTTTGATTATATTAAAGAATTGAAAGTCTTCACACCTTCCTATACTTCAGAATGAAAATAGTCTTCAGCCTGTTATCCTTTCTAACAAAGTCCAGCTACAACTCTATGACTGAAGCCTACAGTGTTCAATAGACCATAATTCCACCCATACATTATCCACTTAAATAATCAAGACTGTATCATACTTAGTACGTGCTGCATGGCTTACATCTTCTGCCACAGTCCCTGCCATCCACTGGGAAGATGGTAACAAATAAGATGTTGTGGTGCCAGATACAATAGAATGCTGATGTTTGTATTATTATTTCACAGACGTGAATGTCTTTCCTTTTACAGCAGCTCTTATTTTCTTTGGGGAGGACAAAGCCACAAATTTGTTATATAAAATGTTTTGTGCAATCACACACATTAACCTAAAGAAGCTAAATTTGGTTTAAACTCCAAAGGGCTCCAGGTAAGCCCCAGATTAGTCCGAGGGATTAACAGAGTCATATATTTTGCTGCACATTCTTTGGCAAATATTCTTCCCTGAGTACAAAGAGCAACATGCAGACAGTCAGAACGCCCTTTTGAGGAGTCCTGGAAACTTGCTTGAGATCATGGGTCAGGTGGTTTTTCACTCCAGCAATAAAAGCACTTCACTTGTTTCTCAGACAATCATGAGCTCTCATTCTGTGCAGTTCCGTGGGCAGCCTTCCATAGGGTGATCAAGAAACAGAAAGAGCAGCCTTTGTTTGCAAGTTTTCTCAGCTAGAAAGCCTCGTCTCCTCAGAACCTCCCCAGCCATGGTCCTAGGGTGAATCATGCCTTGTCCAAGCCAGGGGCCCAGGAGGCTGTGTGCTCTGTAGGCATCGCAGGCTGCATTGCTTCCTTTGAACGCACTGTCTTCTCTGTGAGGAAGCCAAAGGCTGAACTGCTCACCAGTGAGCGAGAGAGGTGAATGAAGGAGCCAAGTGACTCAACGTCTGGTCCAAGCGCTCTTCCTGAATTAAGGCTGCAAGGACCTGTGGTGCTGTTAGGCTTTGAGCCTAAAATAACACCCTGGAAAACTCTTAATGCTAAGAACAGATCTGTGGCATTTGCCTCGCTTGTGGGTTGAGGTACTCAGTAATTAAGGTTTCCTGCAGTGAGCTTCAGAGTCTGAAGTGGAGAAAGATTGGTTTTCGGGGTACGTCTTTTTGTCTGGCATTGGCTCTTAGTACAGACATGTGCAGATATAAGAGCTTGCCTTCCTAGAATTATCACAGAGATTAGCAACTGATGCAAAGGAGTTGTACCATAAAAGGATTTTCCTCAACAACTAACAGCTTTGACTTCTATGACTTTTTTTTATTTTAATGAAAGTTTACAGAGACGTAGGGTTTCCAGTCATTTATTGTTGCACTTTTATCCCTGCCCACCCCCACCCCCACCCCTGAATTCACTCTTCTCCTTGAAAAGTAAAAGAAAAACTCTTTCATTCTTATGCAATCTCTCCCCCCAAGTCTAGTCCACTGCGCAGCCTTCATTCTGGACTCCCAGTCATATATCCCTTTTAAGCAGTTCTCTCCCTCATCTGTTTCAATGCAGTATACATTATTCCTCCCCTCTACGACTTTTATCCTATGTACTGCACCTACCTGGCTCATTTCCTTCCCAACCTCCCTGCTGTCGTTTTCAGTTTTAACCTGATTAATGGTTTATTACCTTTGAGTGTACTTGGGTGTATGGATCCACATATGAGAGCTTTGCTAGCTCTGGTTTAATGGAAACTGAGATCCATGGCCCTGAAGTGGAAATGTCACTTGAGTTTGAATCTTGCAGATTTTCTCACCTTGGTCTTCAGATTATAGTTATTAAATATAAGCTTCTTGAAATATACACGTTATGGGATTGTCATGAATCTTTTTTGAACAGGTATAGGTGCCTTTAATATTGATCAGTCACCTCTCATGATAACCCTATATGTAACAAAAACAACTACTCTTGGAATCTCTGTTGTGCTTCAAGTTCATTGCTGCAGCCATTGTGTAAATCCATCAGGTTTTTCCTGTTTGATTGCTGACCTTCTACTTTTCCAAGCATGCTGTCCTTCTCCAGGGACTGTCCCTTGCTGATAACAGGCTCAGGTTTGTGAGCTGCTGTGTTTATACCCCAAACCCACAGTGACCTCGTGCATGAAGAAACAAGGTCTGTCCTGCCTCTATTTTCACCCACAATAAGTTGCAGGTCAGAGTGTTGCAATTCTCTTAAGTAGTTTTCATTAGCCGACTCTTGAAAGTCGAGTCTAGTCTGAATGTTCCTCTGAAATTTCTTTAGCGCCATAGAAACTCGCAAGCTTCTGCTGACAGATAGGTGAGACCTAGACATCTGCTGCATTGAGCAAAAATTGAACCCAGGTTTCCCATATGGGAGGTAAGAACCACTCAATGCTCATTTAATATCTCCCCTTTCTTTTTTTAAAATTTTTTAAATTTTATTATTTTTGTGTGCGTGTACCGTCAAATCAGATCTGACTGGTACAGGAGGAGATTGTCCCTCCTTCCCCAGCAGAGCAACTGGTGGATTCAAACCGTGCGTCTCTGGGATTGTAGTTGGAGCTCCTTGCCACTAGGCCACCAGAGCTCCCCCCATAACATCTCCCCTTTCTTTATGTAACTGCATTGTATTCGATGTTTGGTTTTCATTCCTACACACTGTAAAGATGGGAACTTTTTTTATTTTAATTTTTTTTATTATTATTCATTTCAATGAACATCTACAGAGATTTTGGAATTCCATTCATTCATTGTTGCACTTTTCTCCCCACCCACACCTCCATCCCCACTTCACTCCTCTCCTTGAAATATCTCAGTCACAAAAGGACAAATATTATATGGTGCCACTGTTGTAGAATGAGGCTGACATTGGGGGTGGGGGTAGGACTGAGAAAAACTTGATAAATTACATTTACTGCATTGAAGCCGATGAGGGAGAGAATCGTTTCAAATTAATATATCTTAAAGCATTATGATTATCATAATAGTCTGAAATGAGGATTGCAGAGTGGAGTATACTTGGGGTGGGAGTGGGCATGTGCGGGGTTGGGAGGGGATTGTGTACAAATGAAGGGACTTTTACATCAGTGCAGACTAGTTAAACTAGCCACACACATGAGCTTTTCAGCAGCTACAACTGTGGAATGAGTGCCTCAGACTCCCCCGCCACCCCGACCCTATATACACAGTTGCAATCAACAATTCAGTAATTGTGTCATTGCTGAATTGGTCACATCTGACAAGATTTTAATAACTTCAACCATCTTCTACTCATTATCTTAAAAGTCAGTTATTATTCGAGTTCATTCTTTCGAGGATAATACTGTCTTCTCTCCACTAACCTCCCCCTTGCCACCTGCTTGTTTATTTCCCTTAGGGCTTTCGCAAGGCATTTGTTGGAGAGAAAAATTGGAGTCGTGGTGGTTGGGTTTCCAGCCACGCCGCTTGTAGAAGCCCGGGCTCGAATTTGTGTTTCAGCGGCTCATACACGGAAGAATTTAGACACGGTGAGTTACGCCACAGGCCGAAGAGGTTGCCTCCTGCAGTGTCCAGTACTGTGACCTGGGGTCCTGGGCAAGTTCTTTCATTGAACCAGCATGTAGGGGGGCCTTGGGGTTCTCTCAGGTTGTGCTGGAAAACAATACAAAAGAAAATAGCTGTTACAATGCCAAGGTAGACCAGGAATGGCCAGTGATGTGCTCAACTCAGTACGTATTAAAATAATAATAATAATTTATGGAATAAAGGTCAAGTTATTATTTAGATCTCAGACAAAAGATTAAATTGCTGAACAGTGTGCTACTTACCTGTTGTTAGACACAAAAGTTGATCTGACATGCTGTTTCAGTATTAACTTCCTGCATCCTAATATTTCACATAACCACCAAACCTGATAATAAAAATGACCCAATTTAGCAATATGTTGGAAAACCAATAAGAAGAATAAGTCTGTTACATTAGCCAGATTTTAATAAAAGTGTAAAGAGTTTACATATCACATTTCCTCATTCTTTTATTTCAATCTTTATGTGAATAAGTACTATTAAAGGACTAAACCATATCAATCAATTTAGGGTGGATGGAATAGACACATAATATCAATGCAGTTTAGAAAACATTATTAAATATTCTAAGGCCAAAACTCTCAGGCAGATATAACTACGTCCTCATGAAGACTTTAGAGGGAAATGCTAATAAATATGACTCATGATAATGACAATAAAATCATCTGGAAAGGGAAGACAGATAACTGTAGGCGTGTGGAGGTGGCATGAATTATCATGATGGGAAAAGTTCACAGAACTTTTCAGTTAGAAGTTAGACTCTGTTCATAATGATTGTGAAACATAATCAAAAGTTTCTGCCCTGGAGTGATATTTTCACATTACTACAAAGTAAAAATGAAAATGTAAGTTGCGCAAAAAGGCAAAAGGAGTGAGACCTAAAATGGAGCTATTGGAACAAATAGAGCTCAATGGCAGTGGAAACAATGTTTCTGTGGACAGCGATTATAAATGATGGGTATGCCAAAGGTTGGCAAATAATAAGATGCAGAGAATAATTGCGGGGGGGGGGAAGAGATCACTTCAGGTTTCTATCGTCAGTGGATGGAAAGATGATAAAGCAGTTACATAAAATAAGGTGTAAAATCAGAAACGGAAAAATCTTCTTTGGAAGTTGGAGCACGAAATGAGCTCAGACATAGTCATGTTGATAGTGAGTGTAAACAATCCATCTACAGAAGAGAAAATTAGGTTCTAGAACGTGTATGAAAATGAGACTGTAGAACTCTAGTAAGAAGGCTAGAACTGTTATAGTTTGGGAAATTGATCATCGAAGCCAGTGGCAGGAGGATTGATGGCATAGTCTGGAGGATGTTTTCCTACTAACCCAAATCCAACACCTCTCTGGCAGTTCAAACCCCATCAAGGACTCTGATGGAGAAAGACAGGTGAGCTCTACCTACTTGTAAAATTTACAGCTTTAGAAAATACTGGAAGATCATCTTTGAGTTGGTTCCAACTAATGACAATGTTTGAAAGTAGACCATTATATCTGTAGAAAGGAGAATAATGGTGAGTTGACAAAAGGTAGACTTTTGTGAAGAGATAAGGTAGGATTTTAAGGGAGAAGAATCACAGACAAGTTAACATACTTAAAAGTAGCTGTAGAAGTCATACAAGAAATACATTGGTGTTATGTTAAACATGGTATAAAAGAAGAAAATTCAAGAAGAAGGAGGGTCCAAAATGTCCATTAAAATTGCAAAAAAGCTCAAGTAAGATGAAAAATGAGAAGAAACTATGAATCAACTATTAGAGGAGCTTGTTGCATCTTAGAACAGGTTGAGAAATTAAGAATACAAAGAATGCAAGAATAAAGCAGATAATTTAAGTCTCTCTCTCTCTCGCTCTCGCTCTCTCGCGCTCTCGCTCTAGCTTTCGCTCTCTCACTCTCTCTCCTTCCTTCCCCCCTCTCAGTCTCACACACACACACATACACACACTCACACTCACTCACATTCATAGACAGAGCATGACAGCTCATACCTTTCTGTTGCATCATTATATTCTTGGGACTTAAAGTAGTATGAGATGCAAACTAAACCTTTACATAATGGCATCCTAACAGGCGAGCTAATGCTACCCTTCCTTTGAGATGATGTGTAAGCATTGCTCTTACTGTTCAGTACACAGTCCACGTTCTTCAAAATGGGTCCTTCCAGTTCATTATGGGATGAATGGTAGTGAGAGAATGTAGGCAACTCTTTCAAGAAGTTAGACTGTCAAATCAAGGGGGGTAAAAATCCCTTAAGAGGAAGAAAATTGAGTGTGTTTTCACATCAAAGGAAAATTACCAGGAAGAGTGGGACATCACAGACATGGGAGAGACGAGGGCATGACCAGGGAACAAGCTCCCACATATGCTGGGAACAGTGCACAGCAGGGTAAAAGGAGTACGAAGGCATCATCCAGAGAACTGCCTCTAAACTTTGAAATTGTGCATCCATGCAAGTAATTTTCAGCAAGCCACTTTTACTAAAGAATATGAGAGAGTAGAAAATTATTCCACTGAGCCAGGGGCATGAATATAACAACCAAACATTAACAACACTCAGAGATGAAAATAGTGCTTAGGTAAGTTCCATCACCTAGTGATCCTTGATACAAGGTAGAGAGGAGGCCACTCCAAAAAAATATGCTATTATTTTCTATTTTAAAAATGCTATGATTTTCTACTTCTAAAAATGCTTCTATTTCAAACCATTGCATGCTCTTCTACAAAACCCAAATATAGCCTCACGTGAACCCTTCTGTCACTAAGACAAAATTATCAACATAGCCAACTGCTGAATATTTCTTTTTCTATTATTCTTTTCTTCTTCTCTATCTTTTCTTTTGCTCATTCACTCACTCACTCACTTAATAGTGTATAACTGACCCTCCATTGGGTTTCCAAGACTGTAAATCATACAGGAAGAGATTACTCTTCTTTTTCCCATGTCTCCTTTGATCTCACTCACTCATTGCCTTTGGGTCAGAGCAGGCTCACAGCTGACCCTTCCGTGGGTTTCAGACTGTAAATCACGTGGGAGGAGATAACCTTTCTCCTGAGAAATACTGGTGGGTCTAAACCACCAGAGGCCTCTCTTTTTGGGTTAGTGGCTCAGCTCCCTAAGGACTACATCGCCAGAGCTCAGATTCATGAAACTAAGTGTTTTCTAAATGCCTTACACATAAAAACTTATTGATTCTACAATATCCTGTGGGGAAGGCACCATTGTCTCATATCATTTTTACAAACTGAAAAACTCTAATAGTCTGTAGCTGAGCCACAAGGCTGAGTTTTGTACCAAGTTCAAAGGATGACTAAGGTCAATAATCTTGTAGTTCCATCAGCTTCTATTGGATCTGTCAGGTCAGCCATTTTTATATGTTTGAGTTGTGCTCCACATTTTCATAGCAGAAGGTCCTGAATAAAGTTTTTCTTTGCTTGCTTTAACCAGGACCTTCTACTTTGAGCTTTTCTAAGAGTAGTCAGTCAGTAGCTGTAACCAGGTATCATCTAGCTCTTGTAGTCTCAAGATTGTGGAGGTTGAGCTTTGAGTGGTCTGTGAATCCCTTGGACTGATTATTTCTATACTTCTTTAATTTCTCCCCCCCCCTTCCTTGCTGTGGATCTCCAGTCACCCTGTCAATCCCAATTCTTCACTCTTTAAGAGCATTAAACCAAACCAAACTGATCCTTGTTTCCTTGGACTTATCTCAATCACAGCCCAAATGTTTTAAGAAGCCTCATTGATTGTGCAGAAATCTATCATCCTATCTCCAGCCTCATTTCTATCACCAAGTCCATGCTTTCTAATTATTGATCATTTTTCCTTGTTCCCAGCATTTGCCTTCCACTCACCCATTATTATCATCAAGGTATCTTGATTGCCTGGATTGATCAATTTCTGACAACAGAAAGTTGGTAGAAGTCATCTATTTCCTCCTCTTGGCCTTGGTTGTTGGTGCATATATTTGAATGATAATGGTACTAACAGACCTTCCTTGTATGCATATGGACACTATCCTGTCACTCACAACATTGTATTTCAAGATGAATATTGTATTGAAAGAAATAGTCCTTTTAACTATGAATGCGACTCCACTTTTCCTCACCTTCTCATTTCAAGCATAGTAGATTATCTGTTTCAAAATGTTCCATGCCACCCCATTTCATTTCACTAATGCCTAATATGTCAGTATTTATGCTTTCTGTTTCTTCCTTAACAATTTCCAATTTTCCTGCACTCATATTCTCACATTCCAGGGTTCCAATCAGTAGTATCTGTTTGCAACTGTTCCTTCTCCTTCATGATTCCCAGTAAGGAGGCTCTGCTTCCAGTACCAATAACTGCTAGTCTAGACTAAGTGCTCTCTTGTACACAGGGTTTTCTGAGGCCTGTTATTTCAGAAGTGTATGGTAAATCCTTCTCTCTAGTCTCACAGGAGAGTGGAGAGGAAGTGGGTTGACTGAGGTGGGTGGAAGCCTGAGCCATCAGACCAGCACTGGTGAGGGACTGTGGGTGGGAGATGCTGGAGGAGCAAGAAGAGGGAACTGAGTTGGATGCTAACAGATCAGAGATGGTAGTGGGAATAAGATACATGCACCCAAGGAGGTGGTGAGGAGGACCAATCCTGATCCGTTATCTAAATATCCAAAATTTTATGCATAACACAATGGAATCATGACTGACTCATTATCTGCACCATGCTCAAGTCAATTACTGCAGCCACTCTACCACTCCATCTCACTGAGGGCCCCTTGCTTTCCCCTTCTGTTTCACCAAACACTATCTTCTCCTCTAGAGATTTACCCCTCTTGATAATGTTCAAGGCAATGAATCGTGTAATGTTCTATTGTGATCCATAGATTTTTTTTTACTGGTTAATATCTGAGAGTAGACTACCAGACTCTCCTGCCTTGCCTGCATTAGTCTGAAAATTCCACCAAATCCTGTCCACTATGGGTGACTTTTGGTATTTGAAATTTCATGGGATATCTCCCAGAATCACAATAACACATAAGCTACCACAACGTGGCAAGCTGGCATACAAATAGTGGTACAAGCTAAATAAAACATATTGCTGCCTAGTTGATTCTGACTCATGGCAACTCTATAGGACAGAGTAAGACATACCATAGGAGTTCCAAGAAGCCTAAAATCTTTATGATAAACAACTCCCATACTTTTCAACTGTGGAGTGGTTGGTGTATCCTTTCTCCATGCCATCTCAGTCTGTATGCTAAACAAATAATTTTGTGAAGAGAAGTGTTTGCTGCAAAAGATCAAGGATATAGGTATAGATTACATCAAGAAAACAAAGGTCCTCACTGTGGGACCAACAGTCAACCTTATGCTATACAGAGAAAGTGTTGAAGCTGTCAATAATTTAATCTTCCTTGGATTAACGAACAACACCCTTGGTACCAGCAGTCAAGAAATCAAGAGACATATTACACTGGACAAGTCTTCTGACAGGAACCTCTCCAAAATACTGAAGAGCCATGATGTCAGTTTGAAGACTAAGGTGCATGGGATTCAGACCATGGTCTTTTCATTCATTTCCTATGCACCTGAGAGCTGGACAATGAATAAGAATGACAGAAAAACAATTGATGCCTTTGAGCTGTGGTGCTGGAGAAGAGACTATCCCATGGACTGCCAAAAGAACAAACAGGTATGTCTTGCAGAAGGTGCAGCTAGAATGCTCCTTAGAGACAAGGATGAAGAAACTTCATTTTTCATACTTCAGAAATATAGCTAGGCAAGGGTGTTCCTTGGAAAAGCACATCAGTTTGAAAATGTGAAGGGCCGGTAAAGGAGAGGAAGACCCCAAATGAGATGGATTAACATGATGTCCCACAATGGGCTCCAATGACAGAGATGATGAGAATGGCATAAGATAGGGCAAGGTTCAGGTCGGCTGTTCATAGCGTGGCTGTAAGTCATATTCAACTATGGCACCTAACAGCAACATCATCATCTCCATCCTCATTTCTATGACCAAGGCCATACCTTCTGACTACTATTCTTTCTTATTTTTTCTCTCAAACTTTCACATTCTAATCATCAGTTATTATTTATCTATGCATTTTGATTGCATATTTGACCAATTGCACACTGCAGAAGTTGGTAGAAATTTCTGATTTTTACTAACCAATATCAGTCCATTTCAGCTCCCCACAGCCAAAGATACTGATTTTTGTCCTTTCCATTATATTTTTAACAACTTCCAATTTTCCTTGATTCATACTTTGCACAATCCGTGTTCTTATTTACTAATGGCTGTAATTTTTTACATCTGTTTTGTTTTGTGTTCAATCATGCGACATCTGCAAATGAAGGTTGTTCATTGGCCAAAAGCTTTCCCTCTTTAACATCATTAAGGTAGATACTACTTGAAGAGGCAGCTCTTCCTCAGAAACCTCGGGAACTTCTGGCATTATTTAGGCAATGTTTCACTGTTATTCTGAGGGTTTTCAATAATAACCTATTATATCAAAAGTGAATGTTCAGACCTGTTTTCTGGTCTTAGTATGTAATCTTCAGTGAAGGATGTCTACCACAAGAGATGCTGTTGGTCTTTGAAAGACTGCTGACATAGCTTCCAGCACATATGCCACCATCATAAAAGACAAGTGGTGGACCCGTAATCTTACAATCCAAAAATAAACTTTAACTAGCATGGTAGTCGAGTTCCTGAGTGTTTCAAGTTAATGAACTCACCTGCAATCAAAAGATTGGTGGTTCATATATATGCAGAGATGCCTGAGTAAAAAGTTCTGAGTATCTACTGCCAAAATTCAGTCATTGAAATCTATTATGGATTACAGTTCCACATTTACATATATCAAATCTACATCAGTCAGAATTAACTTGAAGGCAACTGGGGTTTTTTTAACATGGCAGTGACTATCCTGCTTAGTGTCATTTTAAAAGATTTCTCCAAGATGAGAGTCCATTAGCCCCATCCATTGTTGTCATCATTTTCATCCATTCTAATTTAACTACTTTCGCTTTGACTCTTTCAAACTGACAAGCTAGTTTTAGTTTGGATTTAAAAAAAAAAAACACCAGACACAAAAAATATTCAAAGACAGGTTCAACACTATGAGATCAATGATTCATTGATAGAAGTAAAACTGTATTCTTCATTTTCTATATCTCAGTTTTCTCATTTGTAAAATGGAGATATATTCACCAGCCTAAAGTGAAAGGAGTTAAAAAAGATGGGTGCTTAGAGTTTGGGAAAATAGAGGTGCTCGAAGGTCCATTTACTCTGGAGCCAATTTGTTTTGCTAAAGCTACAACTTCAATTGTAATTTTAAACTCTCTCTTTTCTACATATACACATCATTACACTATTTTTAATTGATATTTTATTATAAGCTTATTAAGAACTTGCATTTCCATCCATTCACTGTTACACATTTTCCTTCCTGCCCCCACCACAGTTCACTTTTTTCTTTGGAAAAAAAGTTCTTTCACTGTTAAACAGCCGACCACCCCCGCCAGACCACTTTACTATGCAGATCTTATTCTGAATCATACCAATAATACCTAATCATATATTCTTTTTATACAGTTCTCTACCTCACCTGTTTCAATGCAGTGTACATTGTTTATCCCCTCTATTCTTAGTTTCCCCCAACTTCCATGTCAGTCCCACTTTAAAACAGTGGCACTATGCAGTATTTGTCTTTTTGTGACTGAGATATTTCACTCAGCATGTCCACCATGGTCACCCATTTTGTTTACTATTTCATTAGTTCTTTGTTTTTCAGTTCTGCGTAATATTCCATTGTGTGAATATACCACAGCTTCTCTATACATTCATTTGTTGATAGGCACTTAGGTTGTTTCCAACTCTTTGCTATTGTGAATAGAGCAGCAATAAACATAGGTGTGAATATATCTGATTGGGTGGCAGTTCTGGTTTCTTTAGGGTATATTCCCAGCAGTGAGATTCCTGGGTCAAATGGTATTTCTATTTCGAACTTTTGGGGGAATCTTCATACTGCCTTCGATAGTGGTTGCACCATTTTACACTCCACCAACAGTGAACAAGAGTTCCAGTTTCTCCACAACATCACCAGCATTTGTTGTTTGCTGCTCTGTTGAATTTTGCTATTCATACTGGGGTGAGATGATATCTCTCAGTTGTTTTGATTTGCATCTCTCTTAGAGCTAGGGATTTTGAACATTTATCCATGTGTTTGTTCACCATCTAAATGTCTTCTTTAGTGAAGTGTCCATCTCAGAGAAGTTGTAAGTCAGCATTTCCTCTAATCATCCAGCAAGCAAAACCTTTAGCTGTGGCCTTTATCTCAGAGCTGTTAAAAATCAGCATTTCCTTTGGTTACACCTTGCCAGTCTCTTCACAATCTCTCCACCACCTTCTCCATCTCTCACAGTGTGTAGAATACTTTCTTATATTGGCGTCACAGCTGTTAATGATTTGCAGGAGCATGTGTCTGAAGTTAATGTACCTGGAAGCTAACACAATGGCTAGAAAAGCCAATTTCCAAGGGTTCGGGCCTCCCAATTACCTTAAAAGTTGAAGGATTAATCCTTTTTTTAAAAAAATACAACGAAATCCATTGTGATTAATTTGATTCTTACTCATTCTCTACAACAGAATACAATAATCCATGTTGTTGTTGTTGTTGTTATTGTTGTTATGTGCC
>NW_006399900.1:2870577-2892236 GCF_000299155.1 Elephantulus edwardii
TTGGTGGTCTGTTCCACAATCAGCTCCTGGTCTAGTTTTCGCAGCTGATTTTGAGCTTCTCCTGCGGTCCATAGGCTTTTCAAAACAGTGATATTTTGGGGGATAGACTGTTTTATCTTTCTCCTATGCAGCACTTCTGGTAAGTCTGAACTTCGTGCTTGACCACTGTGCCATGAAGAATAGGTCAGATGTTTATATTCTAATCCTTACAATCAAAAAATTAAAATCTTTTCTTTACTCAATGCTGATTTAGGCCATTGAATCAAATGAATGAATCAGTATCCAACAATTCTTTAGTTCTTATAAAACACAAGCTCATGACAATGATCTTGTTCCTTTTCTTCAAAAACAGTGAAAGTAGCAAACTGTGAATCCTTGAGACTCAGCACTTCAGATTTTAAAGGTAACTGACAGAAGGCAATCTCATTGCAGGTTTTGGATGCTCTTGATGAGATGGGTGATCTCCTAGGACTGAAATACTCCAGGCAGAGGAAATCAACACGTCCACAACTGTGCGATGAAACAGACTATGAACCTGATGATTAAGTCTTCTGGTCCTGAATGGAGTATAAAGATTTTGCCAGGAAGACCTCCTTCCTTGCCTCAGCAGAAACACAAATGAGTTTCTCCCCCTTGCTAAAGACAATATTGGTTTCCAGACCATGTTAATTGGACCGAGGGAGATGATGTTGTGTTTTTTAATGTCTCAAACTTGAGACTGGGAAGATGAAAATATAATTTCAGGTTTAAATTTATCCTCTCCCAAGTATTCTGCCAGAAACACACACTCACACACAGACACATAATTTTAAGGATATATTTTATGGCAATGAGCCTGTGTTTTAGTTGCTACTGTGCAGTATCTTTGGTCCAGACTCTTTCAGGGGGTCCAACCAAAAGAGAAAGTTTTTAATTCTGTAGATCTCACGATGTGTTTACTTATTTCGTCTGCAGACATGGGTGAGGGGAGTGGGCAGTGGCTGACTTCCTTGTTGCACTCATAAAAGTACCAGCTAGAACTCATCCATGTTCCAAGCAAGAGGGTAAAGAAATGTTGCTTCTACCATTTGCTGCATTTGGACTTTCTCCAAGGACAAGTGTTAAAAGGCACTGTTAATGTTTCAAGAGGGAGAAGGAGAGCATCTAGCCAGCAGAGACAGAAGACATCTTTGAAAGAAACATTCCTTTCTCTCTTGCTGGTCTCTTGCAATTTTGCAGTTAAGGTCTGGACAACTCAAGACTTCTGTTTCATAAGAAAAGGAGCAGAAATAAAATATGAGCTAAATTTAGGTCTAGACTTTTGAGTCTTCAAAGTCATAACCACTTGAATACTGTTGGTGCCACACAGAGTGAATGGTGAACATACACACCCTTTATTACTGTCAGGAATGAGTTGTCATTTTCTTATTTAATGTTGAATAAATGGTGAAATTCAATTTCCTTTAGTGCTGAATCCCAAGACCACACTTGAAGAACATCAATAAAAAACATCTAAAACCAAATTGTATTCAACTTTTTAAAGACAGGGACTGTTTGGTTTTAGACCATTAACACAGGCACTCCAATATGGTGCAAAGTGAGCTTTTACCCTATTGGGCAACTAACTGTAATTTCTCTCTCGTCTCCCTCCAAATGTGAGCACAAACATCTCTGGGGAAAGTAGCCCTTTGCTAATTGGATCTGGTTGGTATGCAAGAAGCCAGTGGAAAACCTTATCTTTAACAAGCTCGCAGATGGTGCCCAGATTTGGAAACTAAGAGCAGTGGTGACCTTTTTTTTTTTTTTTTTTTTTTTGCAAAGCTTCTGTAACAGTTCAAATGAGTTACAGAACATTCCACTCCATCAAATGACACTGTAAACAAATCACTTCAAGAGAAGCTGGGCTTTGCGTGACACAGATAGATCCTTTCATGTTGTGCACGGAGATAGAAACTCAACCCACAGTGCCTGTGCTGGATGGAGCAATGTGCACTGATGGTCAAAGCCCATCAGAGAATAAAGATGATCAGTGTGGAAGTCTTTTTACGGGAAAATTATAAGTCCCAGTAGGGACATCAGTGTAAGAGTAGACCCTAGCAATACAGTCCTATGAATGCTTAGTGTAGACAGGAACACTGTTGGCACAAGAGAAGAGGTGGTAGGTACTGATATCTTTTTTTCTATTTTTGTTTTTGTTGTTGTTGAGAATGCATACAGTGGAACAGACATCAGTGCAGAGCTTCTAATATGTACAAATATGTGGTATTATCTACACTTTCTTAGTTGTACAATTATACTCTCTCTCCCATAACAACTTGTTCCACCCCTATTAAGAAAAACTTCCTGCTGCCTAAGTTTCCTATCTAGTCTTGGAAGTGGCTGTTGTTAATTTGACTAAGGCAGATACTCTTTTTGTTTTTTCAGTCTTTTCTCTGTGTATCATGATATTGTTTATTCATCCAGCTGTGAGGAATTTTTTTTACTGTTCTCTTTTTTAATTAATTTCAGTGAAAGTTTACAGAAACTTTGGATTTCCATTCATTCATTGTTGCACTTTTCTCCCTGCCCAACCTCCCCCAGTTCACTCTTCTCTTTGAAAAGTAAAAGAAAAATTCTTTCATTGTTATACAATCCTTCCCCCCAAGTCCACTCCACTATGCAGACTTCATTCTAGACTCCTGTCATGACAATAATACCTAATCATATATCCCTTTAAAACTGTTCTCTCCCTCATCTGTTTCAATGCAGTATACATAAGTATATCCCTTCTTTCTCAGCCTTTCCCCAACCCCGATGTCAGTCCCGTTTTACAACAGTGGCACTGTGCAGTATTTGTCCTTTTGTGACTGAGATATTTCACTCAACATAATGTCCTCCAGGGTCACCTATTTGGATAGTATTTCATGAGTTCTTGTTTTTTCAATGCAATGTAGAATTCCATTGTATGAATATGCGAAAGTTTCTCTATCCACTGGTTTGTTGATGGGCACTTAGGTTGTCTTCAACTTTTTGCTATTGTGAACAAAGCCGTGATAAACATGGGTGTGCATATATCTTTGGGGCATATTCCCAATAGTCTAGAATTTATAAAATATTTGAACACCACAACAAGATAAAGGTAAATAACCCAATTGAAAAATGGGCACAGGTATGAACAGACAGTTCACCAAAGAAGACATTCAGATGGCAAACACAAGAAGAGATGTTCCAAATTCCTAGCTCTAAGTGAGATGCAAATCAAAACAACTATGTGGTATCATTTCAACCCAGTAAGAATAGTAAAATTTAACAGAGCAGCAAACAACAAATGCTGGTGAGGTTGTGGAGAAACTGGAACCTTTATTCACTGTTGGTGACAGTGTAAAATGGTGCAACCACTATAGAAGGCTGTTATGGCGCTGTCTCAAAAAGTTGCAAATAGAAATACCATTTGACTCAGTAGATATTAAGTTAAATTATTATTGGTTTTAAGAAGTTAAGTGAAATTAGTGTTTGTTTGGTTTTTTGTTTGTTTGTTTAATTTTTATTTTATTTTATTTATTATTTTGTATGTGTACCGTCAAATTGGATCTGACTGATACAGGAGGAGATTGTCCCTCCTTCTCCAGGAAAGCATCTGGTAGATTTGAATCACGCACCTCTGGAATTACAGTGTAGTTTCTTGCCACTAGGCCACCAGAGCTCCCTTAGTGTTTGTTTTTAAGAAGACTTCAGGAGTTGTTTCTGGTATAAAATTTCAGGATTAAGGCAATAGATTTGAATAGTCTCATTTGCTCCAGAAAATCTGAATTCCATGATTATTTTAAATTCTGTTCTACATTTTCTTCTATGGAATCGTTGATCAAAATATGCAGGATAGATAGTGAAGCAACATCCAGTTCTTCTGGTCTTATGGAAATGAGAGTAGATGTTCACGACAGCAGTTAATCAGACATGGAATGCCCTTTACTTATCTGTGACTCTTCTTCCTCACTGGCTCCAGGAAAACAGAGGCCACTTGCTGTACTTTGGACAACTATGGCATATTTTAATACCCTAGGAACTATGAACCAGGAAGTGGAGCAGAAACACTAAACACCTCATCAGGTCAATTAACCAGGATGTCCCAGGACACAAGTGAACATGCACACACAGACATGCACATGCTTTTCCTTCCTTCACAGAACTGGTATGCATATCCAAACCCATTGTGATTGAGTTGGTCCTGGTGTATAGTTAACCCTCTAAGAGAGAGTGAGCTGCCCCGCAGGGTTCTTAGAGCTACAAATCTTTAGGAAAGTAGACTGCCAAAACTTTCTCCAGATGGGTTAGAATGGCCAATTTTAAGTAGCCGCTAAGTATTTTAACCACCACAACATTGGGGCTCCTAAGCAAGTATATGAAGGTAGAGAAATGAGAATGTGTTTGGCTGATGGATGGAAGACATTATTCCAGAAAACCACGCTCAAAGTCTCCAGGCAAATACGTGAAAGGATGGTAAATCCCCACAATAAAGACTCATTCCTAATCTTGCAGAACTATGATGTCATGGGCATTTGACCACATATTTTCGTTTGATAGAGACCATATAAGTTCAGAACTTACCTATAAAGCATGTTAAAATACAGATGTCTGAGTTTTGTAGCATGTCTCCATAGAATCATAATAATAGAATCATAATGCTCAGGAAACGACCTGTTAATCAAAATTTCAGGTGATTCTAAATCACACCAAAATGTGTTCACCAGTATTAGAGTATGGATTTCAGAAACCAGTTCAGTCTAATAACAAAGCAAATACCTAGTTCTCAGTCTATGCAGATATTTAAAGATATTGAAACTGATAAAGTAAAATGAATTTTTCTATCCCTAATCTTTTATCTTCAATGGGACATGTTTTAGGTATTTTAGGTATTTGTTTATTGAATTGTATCTCCCCCCAAATGCATGCATTGATACATGGACATTAAAGGATGACTCCTCATGATCTGATAAACCCAGTAGTTTTAAGAGGATTAAGAGTGGAATGTAAAACCATTAAACCCATCACAGCCCTCATCAGATTTAAGTTTCCCTGATGAAAGAAGAAGTTCAGGCTGCTTTGAAGGACATGGCAAAAAATAAGGCTCCAGGAATAGATGGTATACCAACTGACATATTTCAGTTAACAGATGCTGCCCTGGACGTGCTCACCAAGTTCTGCCAAGAAATCTGGAGAACGACCACTTGGCCAACTGACTGGAAGAGATCCATATTTGTTCCTATCCCAAAGAAAGGCGACCCAACCGAATGTGGAAACTACAGAACAATTTCACTGATTTCACATGCAAGCAAGATTTTACTGAAGATTATCCAAAAACGACTGGAACAGCGCATCAACAGAGAACTACCAGAAGTCCAGGCTGGTTTCAGAAGGGGTCGTGGTACTAGAGATATTGTAGCTGATGTTAGATGGATCTTGGCTGAAAGCAGGGAATACCAGAGGAATGTCTATCTGTGTTTCATTGACTATGCGAGGCATTTGACTGTGTAGATCATAACAAACTGTGGCTGACTCTGAGAAGAATGGGAATCCCAGAACACTTGATCATTCTAATGCAAAACTTATACTTGGACCAGGAGGCAGTCGTCAGAACAGAGCAAGGGAACACTGCATGGTTCAAAATTGGGAAGGGCGTACGCCAGGGATGCATCCTATCTCCATACCTTTTCAACCTATATGCAGAACAGATTATCCGGGAGGCTGGGCTCTATGAGGAGAAATGTGGGGTCAAGATTGGTGGACGATTTATCAACAATCTGCGTTATGCAGATGACACAACCCTGCTTGCTGAAACTGAAGAAGACCTGAAGCGCCTGCTGCAGAGTGTCAAGGACGTCAGCCTACAATATGGATTGAGGCTCAATGTCAAGAAGACAAAGATTGTCACCACTGGACCAATTGGCAGCATCAGGATGGATGGTGAAGAGATTGAGATTGTACACAGCTTTAGTTTGCTTGCCTCCATAGTCAACAGTCTTGGCCAGCAGCCAGGAAATTAAAAGACGCATTGCCATGGGAAAGTCTGCTGTTAGGGACCTCTCCAAAGTGTTGAAGCACAGTGGTGTCTCTCTGGAGAATAAGGTGCCTCTGATACAGGCCATGGTCTTCGCAATCACCTGTTATGCATCAGAGAGTTGGACAATGACCAAAGAGGATAGAAGGAGAATTGATGCCTTTGAGCTGTGGTGCTGGAGAAGAGTATTGAGAATACCATGGACTGCTAGGAAAACAAACAGATTTATCCTGGAGAGGGTTAAACTGGGTGGCTCCTTGGAGGCAAGGATTCTAACTTACTTTGGACATGTCGTGAGGAGAGACCAGTCCTTAGAGAGGGACATCATGCTTGGGAGGGTGGAGGGACGGCGCAGGAGAGGAAGGCCCTCTATGAGGTGGATTAATTCAGTGACTGAGATAATTGGGATGGGAGTGTCAGAGACAGTGCGATTGGCACAGGACAGAGCGGAGTTTAGGGCTGTTGTACATAGGGTCGCTATGAGTCACAGGCAACTCGACGGCACATAACAACAACAACAACAGGATGTAACCTGTTACACATCTTACCTCATAAAACATAAAAGGAGGATTGTTGTTGAGTACCGTACAATTGGAACTGATCCAAACCCTCTGGTGGTTTTTCGGAGGCAGGTTAATTGCACAGGAGATTGCCCATCCTTCTCCTGTGGAGCAGCTGGTGGTCTTTAACCACATGCCTTCCAGATTACAAGGCAGTTTCTTGCCACTAGGTCACCAGACAGTAGAGAGGAGCAATCTCATTATCACCAAGACAGAAGAGCAGAGCAGAGCACAACTTTTGGACCCAGTGTCCTGTAAGAGGAAACCCATCAACATGGAAGAAGGCAAAAACATGGAGCTCTCCAAGGAACAACCTTCTTCAAAACCAATAGCGGGGTCGGGGAAGACTTCTTCCAAAACCAGACGCTGATTTTGGACTTCTATTCTCCTAAACTCAGAGAAGAAGTTTTAAGTAGGAATTAACTCAGCAGCAGTGAGTTGGGTAAACTGTGAGAATAATTTTGTTTCTTAAAGCTGTCCACTTGTAGAATCTCTGATACAGTAGCACTAGAAAGCTAATATATCAGGTAACTGCATTTCTTTAAAAAATTAAACTGGACCCACTATTGAAGAACTATCTTCCATTCAGTTGGGCAAAATCATTTCAGAGTTCTGGTGCTGCATCCTGTAGGGAGTTGCACTGTCAACCCAAAAGTGGCACCTCTCTAGCAGTTTGAACCCACCAGCAAGTGACTCCAAGGCAGGAAATGGGCAATTTCCTCTCCTGCTATTTATACCCTTTGAAGGGTATAACTGAAGGGTGAGCTATGAGTAGTTCCTGACTAAATAGTAATGAGTTTGAGTTTAATGTTTCTACTCTTCATCACTTCCTGTAAGATGTCCGTTTCCTTGTTATCACCTTATTCCTTTGAATGTGTTGCCTTACATGTTGCTGGTTCTTTGTTGGTTTGTTTCAGGTGGTTTTCTTTCTTTCCTTCCTTCCTTCCTTCCTTCCTTCCTTCCTTCCTTCCTTCCTTCCTTCCTTCCTTCCTTCTTTCCTTCTTTCCTTCCTTCCTTCCTTATTTCCTTCCTTCCTTCCTTTTCTTCTTAAGGAAGCTGTAAACAGAATATTGAATGATCTAGGAAGAATTAAAAGAAGGTGGAAGGAGTATACAGAGTCACTGTTCTAAAAAGAATTGGCTGACACAAAAGAATTTCAAGAAACAATATGGGATCAAGAGGCAATGGTGATGAAGGAGGAACTGCAGGCTATTGTGAAGAACTTAAAAAAATAAAACCCCAAGAATTGATGTAATACCAACTGACATATTTCAACAAACATGCTACCCTGGACATGCTCACCAGGTTGGCCAAGAAATCTGGAGGACAACTCTACTTGGCCAACTGACTCAAAAAGATCCATATTTATTCCCATTCAAGATAAAGGTGATCTGACACATTGTGGAAATGACCAGACAATGGTTGTTAGCAATTACAGTTTGCTCAGATCTACTTAACACTCTTAGCACCAGCAGTCAGGAAATAAAAAAATGAATTGCATTGGGGAAAACCTGCTGTCATGGACCTCTCTAGAGTGCTGAAGGACAACAGTGTCAGTCTGTATACAAAGGTGAGCCTAATCCAGGCCATGGTCTTCTCAATTACTTGTTATGGTTCAAAGAGTTGGACAATGACTAAGGATGACAGAAGAAGAATAGTTGCCTTCGAGTTGTGATTCTGGAGAAGAGTCTTGAACCACCAAGAAAACAAATAGGTCTGTCTTAGAGAGGGTGAAACCAAGTTTCTCCTTGGAGGCTAGAATTTTGAGCTCCACCTCACTTATTTTGGGATGTGGCCAGGAGAGATCTGTCCTTGGAGAAGGACACCATGACTGGAACGGTAAACAGCGCAAGAGAGGAAGAACCTAGATGAGATGGATCGATACAGTAACTGGGGTTATGGGGGTAGGTATGTCAGAGTCAGTGAGACTGGCTAAAGACAGGGCAGGCTTCAGAGCTGTTGTACATAGGGTCGCTATGAGTCTCATGTGAATCAGCAACACATAAAAACAACAGTCCCTTAAGACACTCTTTCATTTATGGCTGTTTATTCCAATAATGATTCTAGAGTATGGTGAAAATGTAAATAATTCTTCAAACATGTAATATATTTTCTTTGTTGCTGTGCCATTGAGTTGCTTGCAATTCATAGCAAGCCTATATACAACAGCTCTGAACCCTGCTTTATCCTGAGCCAACTTCATCGTCTTTGACACACCTACCCCCATTACCCCAGTCTTGAGTCAATCCATCCCATCGAAGGCCTTCCTTCCTCTCTTGCACTATCTCTCCACCCTCCCAAGCATGATGTCCTTTTCCAAGGACTCGTCCCTCCTTGTAATATGCCCAAAGTTTGTCAGACGAGCTTCCGAATCCTTGTATGCAAGGAAGAGCCTGATTTCACCCTCTCTAAGATGAACCTATTTGTTCTCCTAGCAGTCCATGCATAAGGAAGAATGAGAGCATGTATATTCAATACTCATCTATAGCACTACAGCTCAAAGGCATCTATTCTCCTTCTATCATCCCTAGTCATTGTCCAGATTTCTGATGTATAGCAAGTTATTGCAAAGACTATGGCCTGGATCAGGCACAGCTTAGTCTCCAGATTGACATCGTTTTCCCAGATGGCTGACTTTCCCAGTATAATTCTTCTTTTGGTTTCCTGCCTGATGGTACCAAGAGAGTTGATTGTGGAGCCAACCAAACTGAAGCTGTTAACAATCTCAATCTCTTCATTGTCTATCATGATGCTGCCAATCGGGCCAGTGGTGAGAATATTTGTTTTCTTGATGTTTAGCTTCAATTCATATTTAAGGCTACAGTATTTGACCTTCTGCAGCAAGCACTTCAGATCCTCCTCAGTTTCAGCAAGCAAGATTGTGTCATCTGCATAATGTAGCAAGAAGCTGTGCTGCAACCCCGAAGACACACGATTCAAATCCACTGGGGAAAGATTGCCAATCTCATCCCATGTGATTAACTGCCTCTGAAAACCCACCGGAGTGTCAGCGATGGGTCAGTTCTGACTCAATGGTACACAACAGCAATATGATAATCCTATATTTTCATTTTTGTTGTTCTTGATTGCCTTCAAGTCAAGCACAACCCACAGTGACTCTTTGAGCAAAAGGCTTGAAGCCTTTCTATAAGTATTATCATTTATCAAAGTTCATAGAGTTTCCAGAGGCATGATTTTAGGAAGTGGATGCCACTGCTGCTAGCAAACATAAGTAAGTAGCTTGCTCCAACTTAAAAATCAAAGCTTTGTTGATGAAATATGACCCTTATAAACATATTAGAAATAACAATTGTATTTTGAATTCATTTAGTGATTTCTTGACAATTTTACCTGGTCTAAACTCAATAAGAAAAGCATATTGAACAGGGCTTCAAAATGTTTCATGGCAGTTCAAGTCCTGCTGACCCTTTTCATTTCCAACCCAGATATATTGAGATTGTCCATCTTTCTGCTGCAAAGCAGCTGGAGTATTCAAACTGTGTCAGAATCAACTCATAGCTGATCCTCCAACAGATTATCTGAGGCAATAAATCACACAAGAGATTACTCATCTTTGTTGCTTGACACTGCAAATGGCTTCAGACCACCAGAGAGACCTCACCATCAGGCCAGCAGTGCAACTCCTACCCCTACCACTCAATCTCCTACATTAATATGGGAATAAAAGAACAAATGAGGACAATTTACTGAGTTTAAGATTAGGCATTTTAGTTTTGTTTTCATTCAATCTCTCAGTTCAAATGAGAGATGTAAATGTGAAAGGTACATATTCACAGCTCAGATATTAAACAAAAATTCTATAATAACATATGGTGAAATAGACCCAAGATGTGAATTTTTTATCAACAATATTGATTGAAAGCTTTAGTTTGGCTCTTAAATATCTTCAACATCTTTCTTAATTAGGTATAAGTTACCTGCAATGGTCACAGCCAAGCATAGGTCTGGCTTGAAATGCTACATCAATTTTCTACTTGATCATGAGGCAAGAAACAAAGCAAGGAAACTTACTTCTCTGTTTCTTCTGCACATAAGCAAGTTTTTTCAGGCTTGAGTGTACAGGGGGAAATGTGTACAAAAACCTAGAGGAACTGTGTCTTCACTGTGGAAAGATCAATCCACCCTACAACTCAGCTGTGATCTTCAATACTACTAACACCATTTGTGTGAAACAGATAAGTAATGAAGTAAGGTCATAAAGAAAGATCCTGAGCCACTAGCCGAGCCCCTGTGGAAGCCACCAGCCAAACCGCTGTGGGACTCACCCATAAGGAGCACGCAGGACAGCAGGAATTTGACTGAATTTTCTTAAGCCCCACTGGACCCAGAGCCCCACTGGAAAGAACCAGACAGCTGGAATTTGAGTGAGGTCCCCACATGAGCCCACCTGGACAGCTGGAATCTGAGTGAGGTTTCCACACATACCCACCCCACTACTGTGCTCATTCCATGCCCATTCTGCCTCATACCCGTGCCTCCACATCCAGTCAACTAACTTGCCTTTAATCTGGAGTGCATTGGTTTGATTTAACTGCAACAAGAGGCTGCTCTCAGAGGGTCTGAACTGAACTTACCCTTGAGTCAGAAGTTCAGAAAAAAACACAGTCAGGGTAGCAGCCCCACCCTCTTTTAGAGCAGTGACTTCAGATCAAGAACCTATCATAGCCTGAGCACGAAAAATTTACAACAATGTCAAGTAAGAAGCAGGCTACTTCACACTCTACAAAAGTGCAAAGCAAGATGTCACCCCAAAAAAGTGGCATAGCATCAATGGATTTCTTGAAGCCAAAAAGTCTGATGGAACTTTCTGACACAGAATTTAAAAGAGCAATGATTGAATATTTTCAATGGGTAAAAGACAAACTTGCAGAATCATGTGATACTGCAAGTAAAAAACCAGGAGGAGCTTTACAAACCAATCCAAAACAATGCAGATAAAACAAATATGGCATTAGAGGCTCTGAAAAAAAACAAGACAACACAATCCAGAATATGAAGTCCAATGTTTCAGATGCTGTCAACATGATGAAGAGACACATGAACAAAGTAGAAGAGATGGAACACAGAACCAGTGAAATAGAAGATAGAATTGTCACCACTGATCTGCTAGGGCAAAAAGCAGAATCAAAACGGAAGGAAAAAGAAGAAAACCTGATAATAATGTGAGACACCATCAAGAGAAATAACACATGCATAATCGGAATACCAGAACAGGAGGAAGCAAGTAAAGGCACCAAAAAAGTTGTGGCAGAATTACTAGAAGAAAATGTTCCATGCAGAAGGAAGAATGAGAGCATGTATATTCAAGAAGCTTAGCAAACACCATATAAAACAGACCTCAAAATAAAAACACCAAGGCATACACATAGTCAAATTTCCAAGAGCCAAAAATAGAGAGCTATGAAAGCAGCGAGGGAGACACAAAGAGTAACCTATAAGGGAGAGCAGATGAGATTAAGTGCCAATTTCTCAGGAGAAACCATGCAAGCAAGATATCAGTGGAATGACATATACTAAACACTCAGAGAACACAACTGTCAACCAAGAATACTATACCTAGAAAAACTGTCCATTAAATATGAAGGGCAGATCAAGATATTCTCAGAAAAACAGAACCTCAGGGAGTTTGTAAAAACAAGACCACCATTGCAGGAAATAGTGAGAGACATCTTTCTTACAGAGGTGCCACACAAAGCAGGATGGACCAAAGTAACTAGCAATAACACCAAAAAGAACTCAACAAAATTATAGCAATAAAACCTTGCCTCTCAATAATCACACTGAATGTGAATGGTTTAAATGAACCATTGAAGAGAAAAAGAGTAACAGATTGGATAAAAAAATAAAATCCATCAATATGCTGTCTACAAGAGACACACCTGAAAAATTAAGATAAAGAAAGACAAAAATAAAAGTAGCAAATAATGATCAGAAAAAAGCAGGACTAGCGATATTAATCTGATAAAATAAATTTCAATGCAAAGCCATCAGAAAGGACAAGGAAGTTCACTACATAATGCTTAAAGGGTCAATAGAACAAGAGGACATAACAACAATAAACATCTATGCACCAAATGGAAGACCTGCAAAATACATAAAACAAACATTAACAAAACTGAAAAAGGAAATAGACAAAACTACTATAGTAGCTGGAGGCTTCAATACACCACTCTCAAGAAAAGATGGTATTACCAAATGCTGAAGAATTAAACCACATAATAAAACAACTTGATCTCATAGATAGTTATAGGCTAATGAATCAAGAAAAAAAACAACCCACAGTACACCTTCTACAGTGTGCATGCAATGTTCTCCAGAATATTTTAGGTCACAACGCAAACATCAATAAATTAAAAAACATACAAATAATACAAAGCATCTTCTCAGACTACAATGCTACAAAATTAGAAATTACTAACAAGAGGATAAAGGAGAAAAAAAACCGCATACATTTGGAAGCTGAACAACACGCTGCTTGAACATGAGTGGGTACTAGTAGAAATAAAACATGAAATTAAAATATACCCTAAAGTATGCAGAACTCCCACCCAGGCAGATATATGCTCACCCATGTTTATCGCTGCTTTGTTCACAATAGCAAAGAGCTGGAAACAACTCAAGTGCCCATCAAAAAACGAATAGATAGAGAAGCTGTAGTATGATCACACAATGGAATACTATGCTGCTTTAAAAACAAGGAACTCATAAAATATTATACTAAATGGGAGACCTTGAAGGACATTATGCTGAGTGAAAGATCACAGTCACAAAAGGACAAATACTGAAAAAATACTGGAAAGTGCCACTGTTGTAAATCGGGATTAACACCGGGGTTGGAGGGATACTGCGTTGAAACAGATGAGGGAGATAACTGTTTAGGAGGAATATATGATTAGGTATTATTGTCATGACACGAGTCCAGAATGAAAGCTGCGTAGTGGAGTGGACTGAGAGGGGGAGATTGTAAAACAATGATTTTTTTTTTATTTTTTTTACTTTTCAAAGAGAAAGGCGAACTGTAGGGGAGGGGTGGGCAGGGAGGAAAGTGTGCAACAATGAGTGATTGGAAATTCAAAGTCTCTGTAAGCTTTCATTAAAATAAATAAAATTTTGTAAAAAAGAAAAAGACGCTGACATTGTCTGAATGGCAATTTCTCAAGTCTGGTATAGCCGTTCTGTCAATAAGTGTCTTAAGAAGAAAGAAAAATCTAGTTTCCCAGCAATTCATGATTTCTCCATATTTGTCAATCTTGTATATAATTGCAGTTAAGTCATGAAATAACTTTATACTGTCCATGCCCTTTCATGCAGTTTATAACACTCTTTAAAAACATTTCACACTACTGAAAATATGCCCTACAGAAACTAGAACTTCCATGCAAACAGACTCATATGCACACTCATGTTTATTGCCACATTGCTCACAATCAGAAAGAGATGGAAGCAACTCAAGTGCCCACCAATAAATGAATGACTAGAGAAATTGTGGTATAGTCACACAATGGAATATTAGACAGCACTGCAAAACAAGGAACTCATGAAACATTATACAAAATGGGTGACCCTGGAAGATACTATGCTGAGTGAAATATCTCAGTCACAAAAGGACAAATACAATATAATTCCATTGTTACAAAACATGATTGACATTGGGGGTTGGGGGAAAACTAAGAAAAGAGGGGGGGGTAAATAAGAAATACTGTATTGGAACAGATGAGAGAAAGACAAAGCAATGTTTGAAAGGAATATATGATTAGACATTGTTTGCATTACAGCAGTCCAGAACAAAAGGTGCATTGCAAGATGGACTGGGTTGTGGGGGGAGGAAGGAAGCTGTGCAACAATAAATAAATACATTTTTAGGGAGTTCTGGTGGCCTTGTGACAAAAAACTGTTCTGCAATCCCAAAGGCACACGGTTTGGATCCACCAAATGCTCTGCTGGAGAACAAGGAGCAATCTCTTCCTGTGCCTGTCAGATCTGACTGGAAGGTACACAACAAGAAGAAAGGGTGGGGGGAGCAGAATGAATGGATTTTTTTAAAGATAAAAGCAAACTCAGAGGGTGGTTAGAGAGGAAAATGTGCAACAATGGATGCATGGAATTCCAAGTTTTCTGTAAACTTTCATTAAAATTGTAATAAAAATTATTTTTAAAAAATAACATTTCCCAACGTCATTATCACAAACTGTAAACATACATAATACATTTCCTCTACAAATAAAGTTGATTTTAAAAATTCTATTTTAATTCCCCTACCAAAACAAAAATGATGAAGAGTTTTTAACTCTACAGAATTCTTGGATTACTTTTCAAGTACAGCTTTGTAAGGAATTTTTTAGACACAACTCCTAGTGTAATTAACAGAATGCTAAAGTTTTATATAAAGATTAAGTGATAGTTATTACATATACGCACCATTATAATGTATACAAAACTTTTTAAAGTTACATAAAGTAAAAGTGCTATTAAACTGGGTCCATTATTACTAAAATTAGCAATTAGTTTCTGAGAAAAATATTGATTTTTCTATTTGCACCTATTATGTAGGGAGTTTTGGTGGCATGGAGGTAATGAGTTGCACTGCCAACCCAGAGCACCAGGTTCAAATCCAAGTCAAATGAATTTTTTTACTATTTCAATTTTTTTTCTCCATCTATTGTAATGTTGCCTATTTTATTGTATATGTAACTATATATCTACAGAGACATTGTCCCTAAGGTCACTATGAATTATAGTTAACTTGATGGCACATCACAACAGCAGTAGGAACAGACCTGTATTTGTGCCCATTCTGAAGAAAGATGATCAACAGAATGTGGAAATTATCTGTTATTATCAGCATAATGCACAAATAAAATCTTGCTGAAAATAATTTTAATATGGCTGGAGCAACGCATCAATGGGAAATTGCCAGAAATTCAAGTTGAGTTCAGAAAAGTATATAGAATGAAGATATTATTACTGATGTCAGACAGATCATGGTTGACAGCCCTAAATAGCAGAACTATGCTTAACCATTATTGGCCATGCTAGAGACATATACTTTGTGGATCATAATAGAGTGTTGATTATATGACAAGGAATGTTTTGTTGTTGTTGTTGTTGTTGTTGTTGTTGTTAAGTGCCGTCGAGTCGCAGGCGACTCATAGTGACCCTATGAAGGAGAGTCTTCAACGCTTGGGTGCCTTTCATCCTCTCTCCAGGTTCATAGGGTTTCCGGAGGCAAGCTATTATGGAAGTGGATGCCACTCCTGCTTCCAAACTTGTTTTAATCGGGGAGCTCCTCCCCACTCTCTGTCCACATTGGGTAACCAATGCATTTAACACATCAGTGTCACAGTGTTCAGACTCACAGCAACCACAAGTGACCACGGTATGGCAACTTGTACACCAGGACTATACGACCTAGAGGAATGTCTGAAGAAAAACAATGAAAGACAGGCCCGAGGGCAGCGGATTAAAAAATCACCCACCTTTGGCTTGGTAGCATCACTTTCATGACAAGGAATAGACATTTCTAAACATTTAATCACCTTCATACAGAATCTGTACATAGACTAAAAAGCAGTTAATAGGGGGAAAAAGCCCAAGAAAATACTATTTGTTCAAATTCAGGAGAGGTGTGAGTAAAGGTTATGTTCTTTTTCCATACCTCTTCAATATGCATGCTGATCAAATAATCCAAGAAGCTACATAAAGAATTTTTTTGCACACTGCTTGCATCCATTCCTCCTTGTTTTATCATAAAGGCCTTGATAGTAATACTGGGTGCTAGAAGACTGTGTAGCAATACCTTTAGAACTCAGAAGAAAATTGTTTTAAATCTGAAATTCTATATCCAGGCACTTCTTTCTCATTAAAGGAGGGGAAGCCAGAAATTTCTTTGTGAAAATTTGCTGTCTAATGTACATTAAAAAAAAACAAAAAACAAAAACAACCATTTGACAAAGCACTTTGAGAAACACTTCCCACTAAAAGGAAGGCACAGTATCCAGGAAAGAGAAGAATTATTAATGCAGAAACACAATAAGAACAAAATTTCAAAATAGAGTATTCTTAAACTGGCCAAAGATTGTAACAAGAGGTTGTAGGTCACATTATGTTCACGTGCATATCAAAGTAGCATCTCTGCTTGGCAAGGCCTTTACTCTCCATGGTGTTGCAAGAATTCAGAAGCCTTCCTGTCTGCGGGTCCACCAGTTGCTAGGACTTTTGTCAAGTTTCCAGCCTGTGGAAAAAGTAAAGCGAGCGTGGAGGAGACCCACCTCCCGGTTTTTGCTTCACGTTGACATAATTCTGATTGTTCAGAAACGTTCTGAGGGTAGAAGGCCCCGACCCAGGACTCAAGGGCAGGATCCAGAGAGCTTGAAATCACATTGCTTTACCACTTCATTATCTCAATTCCTGTAGTTCTAGCCTTCTTTCCCCCAAACTGCTCTTAGATAAACTGCACTTACACCATTCAGAATGGAGCAGTAACTTCTCATCCCTACCTCTAATCTTTTCACGTAAGCGCCCTCAGAATTGATATGCTCACAGTGGATATCACAGTACACAAAGCGGCTGTGAGATCTCAGTGCTCTCCTCTAAGGCTCCTCTGCTGGACTGGTCCAGTGGCGGGAGGGGTGCCCATCTCTAAGTGCAGGTCCCAAGGCAGTGGGAACACTGTCCGAGGCCCGAGAACCAGGAGCACACAAACACTCACCCATCTGCTCCTCAGGATATGAAGAGAGGGGTGATACGTTTCTCACCTCTGTGATCTTCACTCTGTCTCTCAGTTGTCACACTTCACGTCAGGACCCTCCTGGGTTCCATTAATGATGAGGAAAAAGAGCCAGCCAGGGGGAAGGGAGGTGATGTGGGTTTGTTTGGGGTCAACTCCTTTAAAATTTCACCTTCACAGAATAACAGCTTGCGATCAGCTCTTCAGTGCAATGTTGAGAAAGAGAAAATACAGGCTCTTTATGGCTTGTTTATCCATCTGCATCTTCCCCTGTGCATGTTCTTACAGTCTCTCCCACTGTGGGATATGACTTTTCAGGGATTTATTCACAGCTAGTTTTGCTGACAGTTTAAGAACTAGAGAAGGCAGGTTCTGAAAATAACACTATGTTCATCCATTCTTTATTGCCCAGCCCACTGTAGCGTCTTCATCTGTCTTCACATCCATCCTTAAATGTGAATAAACACAAGATGGATGAAAAAAAATTTTTGTATGTATTTCCTCTCCTTGTACAGGTAATATCTTGGGGTAGTTTTATCAAAAACTCCTATTCATCATCACCCCATAAAAATCCACCCTCTGATCTTTGGGATTTACACTTGCAAAGTTTATGAAGAGAGTGCTCGCTTCAACAGCACGTATTCACAGTTTGTGATGAAAAATTTTACAAGGGGAAATCTATCAGAAACAAAATAATCTAAGAACTAGACTCACATACTTTAGAACTTGTGGGTTTTGCATCTGAAAAAAATTTACATTGCAATAAAAATGTTTTTAAAATGAGAACTAGAGTTGCTAAAAATTTAGTTAGCCAAAGAGAATTTTTAATATTTATTCACGAACAGTCGTATTTTCACCTACTATTCTCTTGAATTACATAAGAAATGATAAAGAGGATAAAGGAAAACAGCTTTCAATTTTATGTGTTATTTGATAAAGTTTGATACATGAGACACATTACAAATGTACATCTCTCTTAACCTGACAATTCTCTTAGAATCTACATTAAAAGTACTTTAAATATGTTTAATATCTGCCAGTAGTACAGTGGAAGTACACAATAATCCTTCCATCGTAAAATGGGAAAAGTAGATAAAATGTAAGATCCTTCTAAACCAGGTCTGAGTTTGTGAGAAAGGCATGTGAACAGTCAGGGATGAAAAATGAAGAGTCCTTATCCTCAAGGTACAACAGTTGAGCTAGAACTAGTGGTGTTTGTTTTTGTTTTGTTTTGTTTTGTCTTGTCTTGCCTTGTTTTGTTTTGTTTTGTTTTTACTCTCGGTAGTAGAGAAGCTTGAGTTTCCATAATCACAGAGGGAACAGAGGTGAGGACCTGGGCAATGTCCAATACAGAGTTGGCATCAAAAACTCTACCCAAAGGCGTAGAGATGATCAGAAAGGTAAGAGAATGTGGGGAAATGTTCTTTTTCCTGAAAATCTATAACAGTAAGTCTACCATCACTGGTTTGACATCCAGATTTGCAATAGAAAATTCATGAAGAAATTGACACAAACATGTTCTGGGCTAATAATATCTACTGCATGCTTGGCAGAAGCCATCAGGGACCTCTGTGAGGAAGCATATTCTTACAGCAGGGTCTCCACTGTGATTCCATTAAAGATGAGTTGACAATATGAGGCTAACTGAACAAGATATATGTAAAAAATGCTCAAAAGGGAAAGGAGAAGGGGGAGCAGAAGAAGAGGGTGGGGAAATCAGTACGATAGCAGAGATTAGTGAGCAGAGGGAGGGAGAAAGAATAGGAAAGATGTAATGGAACCTGAAGAGATGAGATGATAAAAGGCATGGATCAGTAATAACTAACTATATAAAACACATTGCGTATAAATTAACTATGAAGCACAATGTGCATGAATAAAGTGCAATGTATATGAATGATTGTATACAGATCAATAAAACATTGTTGGAGTGTATCTTTTTACATTAAAAGTACATTAAATAGGTTTTGTATCTGCCAGTAGTACAGTGGAAGTATACAATAACCCTTTCATTGCGAAGTGGGAAAAGTAGATAAAATGTAAGATCCTTCTGTACCAGGTCAAGTGGGCAGTCCAAGATTACAAAACTCATGAGAAAATAATCTACTATATGCAAGAAGAAGCAGACCTCAGAAACAGTAAAAAAGATCTCCTTGATATTGATGTTGCCCTTCAAGTCAGCTGTGACTCATGGTAACTCTATGAACAATAACTGAAAACCTAGCCCTAGCCTACACTGCATTCATAATCTCCATCAAGCTCAAGTCCAGTGCTGAAGATGCTGTGTCAGTCCACCTCATGGAGGGTCTCCCCGTGGCAAGCAAGGCAAGCTAGGCTTGGCCTAGGGTTTTGGGCAGGGGGTGGCCTTAAGCCCAAAGGCAGTTGGGAGAGGAGGCAGACACGTTCTTTCTGGTTGGCTCCTTCCAGGGTCTCAGGAACTTCTCCTGGCCAGAAGCATGGTGGTGTGAGCGCAGGAATCGAGGCAAGCTTTTGGAGTTGAGTGCTTTTCTGCGCATGTGTTTATGTGCAGATTTGCTCTGTCCCCGGGAGCAAGGCAAGCCAGGCTTGGCCTAGGGTTTGAGGCAGGAGGTGGCCTTAAGCCCAAAGGGCCCTCGGGCCTGCAGCCCTCAGGCAAGGTTCAAATTGTTTTCCTGTCAAACATTCTTCTAGGTGGTATAGCACTGGTCTGTGTGTTGCAGTACAGAGGTAACTCATGGTTGCTGTGATGCTGAAGACTGTGACAGCAATGTGCCAATCGTGGTAATGGGTACCCATGGTGGACAGTGTTGGCTGGAGCTTCCCGACTAAAAGAAGCCTGGAAGGAGGAGCGGCATCCACTTCCGAAATGGCTTGCCTCCAGAAACTCTATGTACGAACAGTGTTCAGGCCGTTTATTCATAGGGTCGCTATGAGTCGTTGACGGCACCAAACAACAATAACAATGACAATGACAAAGAGAGAGTTACGTTGGCCTAGTGGAAAGGAAGTTATGCTATCAAGCCGAAGGTGGGTGATTTTCATCTGGGGCCCTCGGCCCGGTTCAAATTGTTTTCCTGTCAAACATTCTTCTAGGTGGTATAGCACTTGTCTGTGCGTTGCTGTACAGAGGTAATTCATGGTTGCTGTGATGCTGAAGCCTGTGACAGTGATGTGCCAATCGTGGTAATGGGTACCCATGGTGGACAGTGTTGGCTGGAGCTTCCCGACTAAAACAAGCCTGGAAGCAGAAGTGGCATCCATTTCCGAAATGGCTTGCCTCCGGAAACTATGTACGAGCAGTGTTCAGGCCGTTCGTTCATAGGGTTGCTATGAGTTGTCTACAACTCGACTGCACCAAACAACAACAACTTTAAATTGATATCCTTACTCTTTAGCACTTTAAAAAGGCCCTTGACAGAATTTTCCCAATGCTCCACATCTTTTGGTTTCTTGACTACTGCTACCAGAGGCATTATGGATCCAAAACGAAATTCTTGGCAACTCCAACTTTTCACCATTTATCATAATTTAGTCTTGATCCAGTTGTGAAGAGTTCGTTTTCTTGATATTGAGTTAAAATCCCTATCGAAGGATTTTAGAAAAATCATTTTTTTATTTGCTCTTCAGTAAGAGCTTCAAGCCCTCTTCATTTTTAGTAAGCAATGTTGTGTCATCTGCATATTGCAGATTGTTGATGACTCTAATCCTGATGCCCTGATGTCCTTGTTCATATAGTCTAGCTGTATCATTTCCTAGGTAAAAGATTGAATAGGTATGGAGAAAGGATATAACTGATGCACATCTGTCCTGACTTTAAACCAGGCAGTATGCTCTCATTCTATTTGAACAACTGATTCTTAGATTTCTTAGATTCTACAGGAAAACTACTGACATTTCCCTTCTTACCAATATTATCTGTAATTTATTAGAATAAACCCAAAATAACTTTGCATAGACAATAAAATGCAAGTAAATATCTTCCTGGTATTCTCTGCTTTTAGTCAGGGTCCTCCTGACACTACACATTGTATCCCTTGTTTCATGTCCTATCTAAATCCAATTTTAGTTTCTGCATGTTCTCTGTACATGCATGACTCCAGTAATTTTTGAATAATGTGCAGCAAGAATGTGGCATTAGTGAAATTGTTTGACAATTCCTACATCCTAATATATATATATATATATATATAAACTGGCAGAAACATGGACCTCTTCAAGTCAGTTGACAAGGTGGTTGTCTTCAAAATTTCTTAGCTTAGACTAAGTATACTTGGACCAGGAGGCAGTCATCAGAACAGAGCAAGGGAACACTGCATGGTTCAAAATTGGGAAGGGGGTACGCCAGGGATGTATCCTATCT